>NC_059083.1:53334237-53675102 GCF_020497125.1 Mauremys mutica | reverse complement strand
AGTGAAAAAGAATGCTACGCCATTGTGTATGCCCTGAAAAAGCTACGCCCATACGTTTGGGAATGGTGTTTCCAGCTACAAACCGACCATGCTGCGCTAAAGTGGCTTCATACTGCCAAGGGAAACAACAAAAAACTTCTTTGATGGAGTTTAGCTCTCCAAGGACCTTCTAACAAAGTAGCTGATGCACTCTCCCGTGAAAGTTTGCCAGAATCAACTGGATAAAAATTGTCCCTGAAATGTGACAAATCTTGTAGTTTTGCATAATTAGTAGTATACGTAAAGGTGCATGTGTTTTATTAATCTGTTTATTCTAAAGTTCTAGGAAGAAATCACTGACAGTGTGGTTCCACACTGTCTGAGATTGGGGGGGGGGGGCGTGTCATAAACAGATAGTTAAGGGTTAATGTCTCTTTTACCTGTAAAGGGTTAAGAAGCTCAGTAAAACTGGCTGACACCTGACTAGAGGACCAATAAGGGGACAAAATACTTTCAAATCTTGGTGGAGGGAAGTTTTTGTTTTGTGCTCTTTGTTTTGGGGGTTGTTTGTTCTCGGGACTGAGAGGGACCAGACATCAATCCAGGCTCTCCAAATTTTTCTGAATCAGTCTTTCATGTTTCAGACTTGTAAGTATAGCCAGGCAAGGCGTGTTAGTCTTATTTTTGTTTTCTCAACTTGTAAATGTTCCTTTTTGCTGAGAGGATTTTACCTCTGTTTGCTGTAACTTTGATCCTAAGGCTAGAGGGGGCGTTCCTCTGGGTCATAAGAATCAAATTATCCTGTAAAGTATTTTCCATCCTGATTTTACAGAGATAATTTTTACCTTTCTTTCTTTAATTAAAAGCTTTCTTTTTAAGAACCTGATTGATTTTTTCTTTCTTGTTTTAAGATCCCAGGGAATTGGGTCTGGACTCACCAGGAGTTGGTGGGGGAAAGGAGGAGGGAATGGTTAATTTTTCCTTGTGTTAAGATCCAAGGGGTTGGATCGGTATCACCAGGGACTTGGTGGAAAAGCCTCAAGGCTATCCAGGGAGGGGAAAGTTTTGGGGGGACAGGGAGTGTACCAGACACTGGAATTCTGGCTGGTGGCAGCGTTACCAGATCTAAGGTAGGAATTAAGCTTAGAAGTGTCCATGCAGGTCCCCACATCTGTACCCTAAAGTTCAGAGTGGGGGAGAAACCTTGACATGGTGAGCAGTGGTGAGGGATTTTTTAAGAATCAAAAACCAGTAGGATTTTTTTTCTTTCCTTTCTAGCTGCTTAGAAAGCAGCCTGAGGGCAGAGGTGTTAAGTTTTTTTTTAACAAGGGTCTTTGTTAAGAGGAGGCTTCAAGCTGTGAGCAAACAGACAGCAAAAGGAATTTACAAGCTGAATTGTTTTCTTTCTTTCTACCTCTTGAGTATAGCTAGTTAGAAAGTCTCTGTTAACCAAGCAGCCCTGAGCTGAGTGCATCCCAGTCAGTGAGCTGCAGAGGGGTGTGGCCAGCATAAGAAAGCAAGAAAATGAGTACCAGTGAAACAGTTAACAAACTCGAACTGGCTAGGATGGACACAGAAGAGAAAGCCAAAGAGGCTGAGCACAGGAGAGCTCTGGAGATGAAACAAAAAGAGATGGAGATGAAACAAAAAGAAATGGAGATGAAAGAAAAAGAGAGGGAAAAAGAGAAAAAGCATGAACTGGACTTAGCAAGGGCTAAGCAGGATGCACCAGCCAGCCCTAATAACCTTTCTTCAGGTACTGTTTCCCATCCCAGAAAATTCCCCACCTACAAGACAGGTGATGATACTGAGGCCTTCTTAGAAAATTTTGAAAGGGCCTGCCTTGGGTACAGCATCTCTACAGACCAGTACAGCTCTTCAGACCAGAGCTGAGGCCAGAGCTCAGTGGACCCTTAGCAGAGGTGGCGGCTGAAATGCCTAAGGCACAAATGAACGATTATAAACTTTTTCAAACCAAGACCAGAATCAGAATGGGGCTAACACCTGAGCATGCCCATCGGCGGTTCAGAGCCCTAAGGTGGAAACCCAATGTGTCATTTACCCGACACACCCACCACATTGAAAAGAATTGGGAGGCCTGGATATCAGGAGCAAGTGCTAACTCTCTGGGAGAGCTGTCCTTCCTAATGCAAATGGAACAGTACTTAGAGGGTGTTCCTGAGGAAATAGAAAGGTACATCCTAGATGGGAAACCCAAAACTGTAACTGAGGCGGGGGAGATTGGAGCCAGATGGGTGGAAGTGGCAGAAAAGAAAAAGACTACTAGCAAGGGGAGCGAATATCAGAGGGGGCAAACTGAAAATAAACCCTATCACCGGGGGCAACCCAAGACCCCACCTACAACCCAAGGAAAGCCCCAGACCCCCTATTGTCCCACCTCACCAGTCTCCAGCAACCCACCTCGGCCCAGTGACCAGTCAGCTGGGCGATGTTTTAAATGTAATGAACTGGGACATATAAAGAACCCCAACCGAGTACAGTTCATTACACCACCATCACACCAAAGATCCCCAGGCCCAGATGCCTCTCAAATACCCTCGGAGAGAAGGGAAACCTTGAGAGTGGGTGGAAAGAAGGTTATCGCGTGGAGAGACACCGGGGCACAAGTGTCAGCTATCCACCAATCCTTAGTGAACCCCAAATTCATCAACCCAGAGGCCCAAGTGACAATTCACCCATTCATGTCAAAATCTTTGAACTTGCCTACAGCTGAATTGCCTGTCCAGTACAAGGGCGGGTCAGGAATGTGGACTTTTGCCGTCTATGACAATTATCCCATCCCCATGCTACTGGGGGAAGACTTGGCCAACCATGTGAAGCTGGCCAAGAGGGTGGGAATGGTCACACGCAGCCAGGCCAAGCAAGCTTCCACACCCATCCTTGTTCCTGAGCCATCCACTAGGGCCCCATCTGTGTAACCAGAGACCCAGACAGAGGTGGTGGAACCGGATCCCCTGCCAACAACTGAAACAGCCATACTGCATCCAGTCCCAGAACCGGAACTGGAAAAGCAACCAGCACCAGAACTGTTGCCAGCACTAACTCCAGCGCTTGCAAGCCCATCTACAACTCCAAAGGCAGAGAGCACCGGCGGGCCTGAACTGGCAGAAGCAGCAGACAACCATACCCAAGAAGCTCAGCCAGAGCCTGAAATATCACCTAGTGCACCAGCGGACAGTGGTTCACAGTCATAGAATCATAGAATCTCAGGGTTGGAAGGGACCTCAGGAGGTCATCTAGTCCAACCCCCTGTTCAAAGCAGGACCAAACCCAATTAAATCATCCCAGCCAGGGCTTTGTCAAGCCTGACCTTAAAAACCTCTAAGGAAGGAGATTCCACTACCTCCCTAGATAACCCATTCCAGTTCTTCACCACCCTACTAGTGAAAAAGTTTTTCCTAATATCCAACCTAAACCTCCCCCTCTGCAACTTGAGACCATTACTCCTTGTTCTGTCATCAGGTACCACTGAGAACAGTCTAGATCCATCCTCTTTGGAACCCCCTTTTAGGTAGTTGAAAGCAGCTATCAAATCCCCCCTCATTCTTCTCTTCTGCAGACTAAACAATCCCAGTTCCCTCAGCCTCTCCTCATAAGTCATGTGCTCCAGCCCCCTAATCATTTTTGTTGTCCTCTGCTGGACTCTCTCCAATTTATCCACATCCTTCTTGTAGTGTGGGGCCCAAAATTGGACACAGTACTCCAAATGAGGCCTCACCAGGGCTGAGTAGAGGGGAATGATCACATCCCTCGATCTGCTGGAAATGCCCCTACTTATACAATCCAAAATGCCATTAGCCTTCTTGGCAACAAGGGCACACTGTTGACTCATATTCAGCTTTTCGTCCACCGTAACCCCTAGGTCCTTTTCTGCAGAACTGCTGCCCAGCCATTCGGTCCCTAGTCTGTAGCAGTGCATGGGATTCTTCCGTCCTAAGTGCAGGACTCTGCACTTGTCCTTGTTGAACCTCATCATATTTCTTTTGGCCCAATCCTCTAATTTGTCTAGGTCCCTCTGTATCCTATCCCTACCCTCCAGCGTATCAACCACTCCTCCCAGTTTAGTGTCATCTGCAAACTTGCTAAGGGTGCAGTCAACACCATCCTCCAGATCGTTAATGAAGATATTGAATAAAACCGGCCCCAGCACCGACCCTTGGGGCACTCCACTTGATACCGGCTGCCAACTAGACATGGAACCATTGATCACTACCCGTTGAGCCCGACCATCTAGCCAGTTTTCTATCCACCTTACCGTCCATTCATCCAGCCCAGACTACTTTAATTTGCTGGCAAGAATACTGTGGGAGACTGTATCAAAAGCTTTGCTAAAGTCCAGAAATAGCACATCCACTGCTTTCCCCTCATCCACAGAGCCGGTTATCTCATCATAGAAGGCAATTAGGTTAGTCAGGCATGACTTGCCCTTGGTGAATCCATGCTGACTGTTCCTGATCACTTTCCCCTCCTTTAAATGGTTCAGAATGGATTCCTTGAGGACCTGTTCCATGATTTTTCCAGGGACTGAGGTGAGACTGACTGGCCTGTAGTTCCTTGGATCTTCCTTCTTCCCTTTTTTAAAGATGGGCACTACATTAGCTTTTTTCCAGTCATCTGGGACCTCCCCCGATCGCCATGATTTTTCAAAGATAATGGCCAATGGCTCTGCAATCTCATCGGTCAACTCCTTTAGCACCCTCAGATGCAGCGCATCCGGCCCCATGGACTTGTGCTCGTCCAGCTTTTCTAAATAGTCCCGAACTACTTCTTTCTCCACAGAGAGCTGGTCACCTCCTCCCCTTACCGTGCTGCAGAGTGCAGCTGTCTGGGAGCTGACCTTGTCTGTGAAGACAGAGGCAAAAAAAGCATTGAGTACACTAGCTTTCTCCACATCCTCTGTCACTAGGTTCCCTCCCTCATTCAGCAAGGGGCCCACACTTTCCTTGACTTTCTTCTTGTTGCTAACATATCTGAAGGAACCCTTCTTGTTACTCCTAACATCTCCGGCTAGCTGCAACTCCAAGTGTGATTTGGCCTTCCTAATTTCACTCCTGCATGCCTGAGCAATACTTTTATACTCCTCCCTGGTTATTTGTCCAATCTTCCACTTCTTGTAAACTGTTTTTTTGTGTTTAAGACGAGCAAGGATTTCACTGTTAAGCCAAGCTGGTCGCCTGCCATATTTACTTTTCTTCCTACACATCGGGATGGTTTGTTCCTGCAATCTCAAGCACATACTGTTGACTCATATCCAGTTTCTCATCCGCTGTAACACCTAGGTCCTTTTCTTCAGAACTTCTTCTTAGCCATTCAGTCCCTAGTCTGTAACAGTGAATGGGATTCTTCCGTCCTAAGTGCAGGACTCTGCACTTGTCCTTGTTGATCCTCATCAAGTTTTTTCTTGGCCCGATCCTCTAATTTGCCTAATTTGTCCCCACTATGGTGGGGAAGAGCAGGAGAGGATGGTTCAGAGCTGGTCCGTTTGGCATGATGCCACCTGGGGATCACTGTACATGAAGCAATTCCAGTGAGAGCTGTGAGTAACTGTTTTTTGTTTGTTTGGTTTTTTTGGTTCATTGATCATTTTGAAAGATTGGGGGGAAAACATAGTTTTGGATCATCCCAAAATGATATTTTAAAAAAAACTGGCAAAATAAAATCAAAAAATTTATTTTGGGTCAAGCAAATCATTTCATCTGACCCCAAACCCAAAATGTTTTGTTTTAATTCTGGTCTTATTTTTTAACACTAAAATTTTTTGAAGGGAACTTTGAAACAAAATCTCATTTTGAATCAAAAAATCATTTTGAAACCATCAAAACAGAACTTGATTTTTATTCAATTTTTATCTTAATTTTGTAGTCTAGTTTTTGTGTTTTTGAGTGAAACAATTTGGCAAAATTGACATGAATATGCAAACTGTTTCACTTGATCCAAATTGTTTGTTTGGTTTTTTAGTGAAAAAGAGTTTTGTCTGAAAAATGTTGCCTGTTTCTATCAACAGATTGCTATCATGCCATCTCTCTGGCCTTTTGGCAAGCATCTGTTGTGAAATGCTGGCAGTAATGGGAGATGAGATTGCTTACATTTTTGTAAAATCTGTCCCCATAATTTCTTGGCAACTGAAATTAATAAATAATAATCCAGAATAAAAGTAAGTAAAAGTAGATTAAAGAAAAACCCCTTTGAAGCAGGATGGTCTTTTGGTTAAGACACTGGGCTGGAACGCAATAAAGCTGGGTTCAGTAAGGAATATAAGAACTGATACACTGAGTGAGACCCATGGTCCATCCTCTCCTGCATCCTCTCTGCCTCCAAATCCCTGTGCTATACTGAGCAAGTTACTTCATCTCTTTGTGCCCCATCTCCCCATCTGTAAGGTGAGGATAATAGCCATCTCTTTTCCTGCCTTTTCTTTGTCTTGTCTGTGTAGACTGAGATCTTCAGGGCAGACACTAAAGCAGGGCCCAGCCCAGTGTGCCTTTAGGTGTTACAATAATCCATATAATAAATAGTAACCGGACAATACTCTTGAGTGGTGTCATAATTTAATTTCATTCTTCAACTCTTGCTCCTCTCCCACCTTTTGTCTGTTCTGCTTATTAAACTGTAGTTTCCCAACACAGGGACACTGCTCAGCATCATCATCAGCTGGGTTTGTGCAGTGGCTTCTACAATGGGGGTTTGCTGTTGATAAAGAACCCTGTTCCACCGTCATCCTGTGCCTCAGTTTCCCCCATCTGTAAAATGTGGATAATAATCTTTACTTACCGATCAGGTAACGGTGAAGATAAACACATTAATATGTTTTAAGCAGTCATATGCTGGAGACATGGGGTGCAGATAAGTAACTTTTGACATTGTGTATATTTTCAGCTAACAAGTTTGTTTTAATTGAATGGCTAGAGGACAAAACCCCTGAGAGACCTGAATAATAACAAGTTGTTTTTGCCTTTGTTGAGTTTATTTAAAAACAAACAAAAGAAAGGCCTGGGATTTAAAGCCACCTTTGAAATATCTCAAACCTTTTTGCAGGCAACCCTTGGAACCTTTGGGTTTATTGAAAGGGCAGTGGATCTAAGAAGTGAACGAATCACTCTTAACCCTTATTCTTGTAGTTGATTGATCTTTTCCCCACAGTCTTGTATGGACATTTTTATTCTTTTAGCCTTTGCTTATTTCCAGTGTATTGTGTTTACCTTTTTGAACCTGGGACAGTGAATCAGATTCACATCACGGGACAAACTGCAAATACTCTGTAATCTGCTGAAGAAAATATATGAACAATAGCTATGCATACACACACGACCAAAACTATGGTTCACAACAATTCCAGCCCATTTATAGTCTAACCTAGTGAAAATCTGTAACAATGTAGCATTGTAAATTCATGCCTCCTGTATCATATGAGTTTCAGTTCTTTTACAAACACATTTTTATTAAATGTATCATACACTGGCAATTTAATTTATGTTTGTTTTATTCGTTTGTTTCCCCACACCTGGAGCCAGTGAGAGGTACCCTAGTCTTCTACAATACCTGGCACTGTTCTGCAACTTTGCCTGAGGAATTAGCTTAAGTGATCCTTTTGATTCATAAATCCAGATCCTATACTTTTACAACTGAAGACACTATGCTGTTCCCTCACAAATGAAGGTAAGTGGATTTTATAATGAATGTTGTGGTGATGAAAATACCACACTGAGGAATTTGTATATATATTGTTGAGAATTAATAACCAAATGATTGGAAAAGATATAAACTCTCAAACTTTGGAGCCTAAACTAACTTCTAAGTATTGGTGTTTAGGAGGGAAACTTTCCATGTGGACTGGTAATTACATAATTAACCACTAGGGGGCTCCTTACACTTTCCTTTAGTTCAAAGCTGATAGTGGCCACAGCTGTAGTTAGGTGATTGAATAAGATGGACAAGTAGTTTGATACAGTTTAGAAATGCCTGTGTTCATAGAAATACAAATTAAGAGACTGGAATAAATGGACTACTGGTTAAATCCAGAATGAGGGGAGGACTAGATAAGGTTTTGTGGCTAAAAGAATGAGGAGTACTTGTGGCACCTTAGAGACGAAAATATTTGTTTGAGCATAAGCTATTGTGGGCTACAACCCACTTCATCAGATGCATGCAGTGGAAAATACAGTAGGAAGATATATATATACACAAGGCACTGGACAGAGATTCAAAAACAGAGAGAGAAAAAAACATGCAAAGACTTAGGGTGACCAGACAGCAAGTTTGAAAAATCGGGACAGAGTGTGGGGGGTAATAGATGCTCATATAAGAAAAAGCCCCAAATATCAGGACTGTCCCTATAAAATTGGGACATCTGGTCACCCTACCCCAAGAGCTGAAATGTGCATATCGATGCCCCACAAACACACACTTTTGGATTGTTTGGGAATCTATATAAAATACTACATAATACCAGGGTGGAACTGATGTCCTTCTTTAGCGATCACTGTTTAAATTGGCAATGTATCAGATTTAGACTGAGATTTAATTTTGAGCTGTTGCATTCTTCTCTGCTCCATCGTGGGCCATATTAATAACTTCCTTTCACTGGTCTGTTCCTGGACAAATAAAAGAACAGCGTGCATCAGAATCACTGGTACGCCAGGCGTGCTTTACAGCACTCTGCAGCAAAACGGGGAAAGCAGCCAAGGGAGCCAGACACTAGCTTGTTTAAGCCAGGTTGATGGCTGCTTTGGATGACTGGACCAATGCAGCTTTGGACCCCACAGCATAGCAGTAAATCTGGGGAGGTGATTGTTCCACTCTGTTCAGCGCTGGTGGGGCCTTGCCTGGAGTACTGCATCCAGCTTGGGCACCACAGTTAAAGAATTTGTGAGCAAATTGGAGAGAGTCCACAGGAGAGTAATAACAATGATAGGCTGTTTAGCAAACATGAACTGTGAGGAAAGGTTGAAAGAACTGGGCATTTGTAGTCTAGAGAATAGAAGTCTGAAGTGCAGGGGAAGCATACATAATAATAGCCTTCAAATATGTAAAAGGCTGTTACAAAAAGGACAGCGATCAGTTGTTCTCTGCATCAGCCTAGGATAGGACAAGAAGCAATTGGCTAAGGCCTTGGCTACACTTGTAAATTTGCAGCGCTGCAGCAGGGTGTGAAAACACACCATCTCCAGCGCTGCAAATTGCGGCGCTGAAAAGCGCCAGTGTGGTCAAAGCCCCAGCGCTGGGAGCGCGGCTCCCAGCGCTGTACGTTATTCCCCACAGGGAGATGGAGTACGGACAGCGCTGGGAGAGCTCTCTCCCAGCGCTGGCGCTTTGACTACACTTAGCGCTTCAAAGCGCTGCCGCGGCAGCGCTTCAAAGCGCTGCCGCGGCAGCGCTTTGAAGTGCAAATGTAGCCAAAGCCTCAGCTTGCAGCAGGGGAGATTTGGGTTGGGTCTATGGCTACACTAGAGAGCCTACAGGGGGTAACAGCAGGCAGCTAATGACTGCAGAGATAACAGCGATGGCAGCGATGTCAAGTGGCACCAGACTACAGCATCATCAGCATTGGTCAATGTCCTTCCCTTCTCATTTTCAGGGCTGAGAGGTGAACACACCTCCGGATCTTTGCTGACCAAGGACAGCCAACCGTAAGTGGGGTGCAGTGGAGGGAAAGGTAGTGGCGTGTTAAAGGGACTTTCATTCATCAGATTTTCTCTCCACACGGTAGGAATCTGAGGCAGAGGACACTGCCCGATGCACAGCGAGGTGGGTGTTTGCTTAGGGTTACATGCTTTGGAATCGTGGTTGTGGGTGTTTCCCAAAATTAACAGCAGGTTCCCTTTCCCTTGTAATAAAAGTTCTCTTTTGTTACATACAGACTCATCGCTTGCTAGTGGGGCAGTTATTGCCTTTTAGAAGTGCCCTGGGGTGGTGTTTAGTTTTCTCAGATTACTGGGTGGGGGCTGTTTTGTATTGTTAAGAGGAACCTCTAGATATTGCTGCCAACTCCACCTGGTAGAAGGGTTACACGTACCAAAAGGAGCCTAGTATGATGCTGCCCTGATGTTATCTGGTTAAAGAAAAGATGTCCTTGAGAAAATGACTTAATCTACCTGTTGCCCAACTATAAATTGGAGATAGTGTCTGCTTCCTTCATGCACAGGGGTGTCATGAGGCTAAAATCCATTGCTGACTGCTGTGATGACGATCACATATGTGTGGAGATAGATGGAACCTATGAACCTTCTGTGCTTTATCCCCCTTGAATGTGGTTTTTATCATTTATCTCTTCCCACCCCCACCCCCTGTCATGTAAGACATGATGAGAAATCTTACATGGCAGAACAGAAGCTCCGTGTCAGAATTTATCCTGCTGGGATTCTCCAGCCAGCCCGGGATGCAGCTGCTGCTCTTTGCGGTCTTCCTGGCCATCTACCTAGCCAACCTCTTTGGAAACAGCCTAATTTTTGTCCTTATCAGGATTGACTCTCATCTCCACATGCCCATGTACTTTTTCCTGGCCAACCTCTCTTTCCTGGACATCAGTTACACCACCACCACTGTGCCACAGATGCTGCTCCACCTCCTCTCCAAAAAGAAGAACATCTCTTACATCGGCTGCATCACCCAGATGTACATCTTCCTCTCCCTGGGGATAACTGAGTGCATCCTTTATGCTGTGATGGCCTATGACCGGTACGTGGCCATTTGCCACCCGCTGCACTACACCCTCATCATGAGCAGGTCGATCTGTGTCAAGATGGCTGCCAGCTCTTGGGTGGGTGGTTTCTTCTTTGCCATGGTGCACACCGGCGTTGCCATGAGGCTGCCCTACTGTGGCCCAAACGAGATCAACCACTTCTTCTGTGAGGTGCCAGCCATTTTGAAGCTGGCTTTTGCAGACACACGGGTCACCGAGGTGGTGGTCTTCATGATGGGAGTGATACTGCTTATGACCCCAGTCTTCTTGATCCTGGTTTCTTACGTGTTCATCCTAGTGGCCATCTTGAGGATCTACTCAGCTGAGGGGAGGTTAAAGGCCTTCTCCACCTGCACTGCACACATCACCATGATGACACTCTTCTATGGCGCTGCCATGTTCATGTATATGCGTCCTGCCTCCAGCTACTCACCCGAGAGGGACAAATACTTCTCTTTCTTTTACAGTGTGGTGTCTGCCCTCCTGAATCCTCTCATCTACAGCCTGAGAAACACGGATGTCAAAGGAGCTCTGGTCAAATTGATGGGTAAAAAAATGACCCTTCAAGGGGGAAGAAGAATTGTCATGTGGTTCAGGACTCCTGGGTTCTTTCCCCAGCTTTAGGAGGGGAGAAGTGTTCAGTGGCTGGAGCAGGGAGGGGCTGGGACTCAGGACTCCTGGGTTCTATTCACCATTCCGGGAGGGAAGTGGGATTTAGTGAGTTAGAACAGTGGGCACTAGGTATCACAAGTCCTGATTTCTATCCCTGGCTGTGGTCCAGAATAACTGTGTGACACTGGGAAAGTAAGGCACAGAGAAAGGGAATGAGCTGTGTTCAAAACCCAGGACTCTCCCTGATTGCCTGCCATACTGCCTTTCAATTTTGAGTTGTTTAAGTTAATAGAGCTGCCCTCTATTACGTTTTAAGTGAAGGCTCCTTAACTATTGAAATCACTGCTCCATCCATTGCATGTGGATTGACATCCTTAGATGGTTTAAGGCAATACAAGGTGTATCTATTCCCTAAGATGAAATTCACTCCTGTGTAAAGATCCAGCAGAAGACCTATGAAAGATCAGAATTTGCATTGGTTTAAAACTGGTGCAAATACCTGTGAGGACACATTGATGTTGGTTTATAAGGCAGATGTATACTTAATAGAATGGTGTCAATACACAAAGTTGCAGAAGTAAATGCTTCATTAAAGTATGTGCCAATCAGAGCATCATTGAACTTCAACTCTCAAAATAGGACATAAATGGTGCATGGGTATTTTCCTGGTCCTTTGCTTGGCTGTGAGTTTCAGCCCAAATCGTTGGGAAAAGGTTGATTTTGTGGAGGATAAGTGGGCCAGTTATTAGTAGGGCTGGATTGCATGTGCAGGGACACATTCATTAACAATGCACCAATCCAGCTTATGTTTGTTGGTTTGTATGTTTTTGTTAAATATGCATATAGAGACTGAGACACTTTATATAAATAAAAGTAATTAATTAATATCAATGACTAGCTCCAATAGGGATTTTTTTTCATCCCTATATGTCAAAGCAGGTAATTATTATTAGCCACCTTTTACAGATGGGAAAATTAAGGCAGAGGGTCCTGCAGTATCTAGCTCTAGGCAAATCCACCACCCAGTCCTATAGCCAGGAATAGAACCCATGGCTGTTGAAACTAAGTTCAGTGCTCAACACATTAGGTGATTTTGCAAGTATTTACTAGTGATGGAACAATTTTGATTTACCACCACACTTACCAAATAATTCCATTTAACTTTTCTTCAAAATTCCTGATCTCCCTTCAAATCTCTCCCCAGGCATATCTGTGCTGCAGAGTTCACTTGAGTCACAGACATCTGGGTCTGAGTACAATATGAAAAATAAATATATATTTTTTAAATTTAAACGTAACCCTTTTTTTTTTTTTACAATTTACCATTTGGAACAAATAAAAGAAGTGTGAAGGAGTATGGCTGACCTACTTTCTTACATATTTTATATATTCTACCTTTTGAAGAAGTAAAAAAAAAGCAAGGTAGGAGCTTGGGGAAAATAAGAACATAAGAACGGCCATACCAGGTCAGACCAAAGGTCCATCTAGCCCAGTATCCTGTCTACTGACAGTGGCCAATGCCAGGTGCCTCAGAGAGGCAAGTGATCTCTCTCCTGCCATCCATCTCCATCCTCTGATGAACAGAGGCTAGGGACACCATTCCTTAACCATCCTGGCTTATAGCCATTTATGGACTTAACCACTAGGAATTTATCCAGTTCCCTTTCAAATGCTATTATAGTCCTAGCCTTCACAACCTCCTCAGGTAAGGAGTTCCACAAGTTGACTGTGCGCTGCGTGAAGAACTTCCTTTTATTTGTTTTAAGTTATTTTAAGTTATTAAGTTCATTTGGTGACCCCTAGTTCTTGTATTAAATGAAAATTCAAAATCTGAAAACAGAAAACAAAAATTTGGCAGGTTCCAAAAGTCAAAATGAAATGATATTTTTAATTCCAAATTTAGAATGTAGGACATTATTCAAAATTCACAGCGGAGCACATATTCTCTTTCAAGAATATGCGTGCTAACAATAAAATAAAAAATATCAAATATTTAGAAACTCAGGAAATGCAGTTTTAAAGTCGTGTTTCTCCAACAAGGCACCCAAACTGTCTAAATTCTGACCCACTAGAAATGCCTGCTGATTACATTCTCTTCTTTGTAGAATATAAAATGTATGTATAACAGAAAATTGGCTTTGCTACTTGTTTCATATAAACTTGTCTCATGCTGAATGTACTGCATATTCACTGCACTAATCCTTGTTATTTACATGCACTTGCTCCACTTTCATGATCTGAATTATCAGCAGTATGTGGAGCCAATCTAGCTTTTCCTCATATGACATTTAGACAATCGGAAGCACAGTGCCAGGTGTGATGCAATGAGGTACTTTGTGTCATGAGCACCTTGCAGGACAGATACTTTAATAAGGACTGGGTAGTGTGTGCCTTTGTTATGCTGCTTGTCTAAGCAATCACTTGTATGCTGAGTACTGTCAATGTCTGTGAGCTTGTATACACGTACAGCGCTGCACTGGTTCAGCTGCGTCACTGTAATGGTTAGTGAAGATGCTAACTATGCAGACAAGAGAGCTTCTCCCATATGTCACCTCCCTAGATTGACCAATTTAGGTTGGACATATTCCTGGAGGTTTCATCACATGACATTATCTTTAATTAAAGCTTCACCTTTAATTCTTGGAGACTCCAGGACAGACCCTGAGAGGCAGTAGCTGTGTTGATGGGAGAAGCCCTCCCACAGACCTAGCGCAGTCTACATCAGGAGTTTGGTAGGTATAACTGCATCCACACCCCTGAGCAATGTGGTTATACCGAGATAAATCCATATTGTAGACTAGGGCTAAGAAAAAGGCCGTAAAGCACCATGACCATTATTCAATTCAGCAAAAATGGTGTAAAAGACTAGAGGGCATGAGGAAATGGTGGGGAAAGTGAATCCTTTTCAAGGAAGAATAGAGGGCACCCAGATTCAGATGTGTCTGATGGCAGATGAAAGAGGCAGGGTCTCCCAACACCCTGTCGTGGCTGCACCAGGTCTCCCTCTGTGTCTCTTTACAGCAAGTCCAGCCAAGCTAGATGGACGTATATTCTGGTTTCTGATTATTCTGGTCTCCAATCAGCTGTCCAACCTTGTCCCCTCCCTTTGCACTCAGTGCATAGCCGTAAAAATCACTGAAGGAAACTGAGGCACACGATTCACAAAAATATTGCCAACATTTCCACATTCATCACACACCCGTACTTCCTTGTTCCTGAGTCCCATGTGTCAGGAAGTTGTTGACTCCACTCAGAGCGAGCCCGGGCCTGTGCTCAGCACATCCTAAAATAATGCCAATGATTCAGTGTGTCAGCCAATTCCCCATATTTCATCAGACACACAACTAGGACTTCCTTGTAGGAACACCTACACTACGTTTGTTCCCAAATCGCATGTACACTGCACCTGGCCCCTGTTGTATTAATGACGATGGAATAAATGGATCCAAAGAGCCAAAGGTGTCAACATGACCCTAAAACTGTCCAACTTTAAACAGCTTCAAACAAGGTCTGGGGTTGGTATATAAAGACCTCAGGCCTGGTCTACACTAGGACTTTAAATCGAATTTAGCAGCGTTAATTCGAATTAACCGCTCAACCGTCCACACCAGGAAGCCGTTTAATTCGACCTAGAGGGCTCTTTAGTTCGAATTCGGTACTCCACCCCGACGAGGGGAGTAGCGCTAAATTCGACATGGCTATCTCGAATTAGGCTATGTGTGGATGCAAATCGAACTTAGTAGCTCCGGGAGCTATCCCACAGTGCACCACTCTGTTGACGCTCTGGACAGCAGTCCAAGCTTGGATTCTCTGACCAGCCACACAGGAAACGACCTGGGAAAATTTGAATTCCTTTTCCTGTCTGGGCACTTTGAATCTGATGTCCTGGTTGGACATCGGGGCGAGCTCAGCAGCACCTGCAACGATGCAGAGCTCTCCAGCAGAGGAGTCCATGCAATCCCAGAATAGAAAGAGGTCCCCAGCATGGACAGACCGGGAAGTCCTGTATCTGATCGCTGTGTGGGGCGATGAGTCTGTGCTTTCGGAGCTGCGCTCCAACAAACGGAATGCAAAGACCTACGAGAAGGTCTCCAAAGCCATGGCACTCAGAGGATACAGCCGGGATACAACGCAGTGCCGCGTGAAAATCAAGGACCTGAGACAAGGCTACCAAAAAATGAAAGCGGCAAACGGACGCTCCGGAGCCCAGCCCCAGACATGCCGCTTCTACGAGGCACTGCATCCCATTCTAGGTGGGTCTGCCACCACTGCCCCACCAGTGACCGTGGACTCTGAGTATGGGATAGTGTCGAGGGGCAGTTCCTCGGCGATGTTCGCCGATGGGGAAGATGAGGAAGGGTTTGTGGAGGACGACGCAGGCGACAGCGCTTACAATACCGCTTTCCCCGACAGCCAGGATCTCTTCATCACCCTCACAGAGATCCCCTACCAACCCTCCCCGGCCGTTAACCCGGACTCAGAATCAGGGGAAGGATTAGTCAGTAAGTGCTATAAACATGGAAACCTTTATTTTTTAAAAAACAGGAATAAAAAATATATAAAAACTATATAAAAACTTTTCCCTATAAAACTATATAAAAAGAAGGTCCACACATATAGGGATGGAACAGAAATCCTCCTGGGACACTTCCACGAAGCTCTCGTACAGAAGCTCGAAAAGCCTCCGCAGGAGGTTCCTGGGGAGAGGTGCCTTATTTGGTGCTCCGTGGAAGCACACTCTTCCGCGCCAGGCCATCCTAATGTACAGCGGAATCATTGCCTCCACCAGCATGGCAGCATACGGTCCTGGTCTGTGCAGGGATTCTCGCAGCATCCTCTCTCTCTCTCTCCGAGTGACCTGCCTCAGGGTAATCTCGATCGGCGACTGCTGCATCTAATTAGGGCAATTAGTGTACTGTTACTATTGTGAATGCTTGACTTTTACTTTGCATAGCAATGACCTTCGTTTAACAGCCACATGTTGGAGGCCGCAGAGCAAAAGAATACAGTGATCTTTCCCGTGCACAGCCGCGAGGGGCTGGAACAGGGTCAGACTTTATGCTTTCCAGATTGCCTTCAGCGGGAGGGCACAGCTATCCATTAACTGTTAAGCAGCCTATAGTGTACCAGGCCTGGCTGCTACACGGATTCAGCTGTACCGCCCCGCTTGTCCGATCTCCTGTGCAAGACCGCAGCCAATGAAAGCGTATTCCAAAATCTCGAACTTGTCCTGAGAGCTCGTGAGACTAGGTGCCCTGTACGGTCTTGTTCACAGAAACTGACTAGACTGTGTTCAGTGTTCGCAAACATGTATCTTTTCAAGGAAATCACTTCCTTTTTCCCATCACACAGCTGCGGCTCTTTCACGAACTGCCCCGGCATCCCCCTCACAGAGGCTGGCGCAGATTAGGCGGCGAAAGAAAAAGACTAGGGACGACATGTTCTCGGAACTGATGGCTTGCTCCAGAGCCGAGGCGGCCGAGCAGAGACAGTGGAGGGAGACCCTATGTCAGCACCAGCGCTTACACAGCGAACGGGAGGACAGGTGGCGGCAGGAAGAACAGCAGGCGACTCAAACGCTGCTTGGGCTAATGAGGGAGCAAACGGACACGCTCCGGCGCCTTGTAGATGTTCTGCAGGACCGCAGGCAGGAGCAGAGAGCCCCCCTGAACTGTATCTGCAACCGCCTTCCCCCGCCACAAAGTCCTGTCCCCCCCTCACCCAAAATCACAAGAAGGAGGGGCGCTAGGGGCCGTGAAAACTGTCACTCCACCCCAGCAGAGCGCTCATGTACCAAACAGCTCTCATTCCCTAAAGTATGAGAAGTGCTTCCCTTCCTGGATCACCCAGTCCCAAATCCAAGTTTCATCCCCCCACTGTGTAGTTGAGTATTAAAAGTAGTTTGTTGTTATTCACTGTTTCCGTCACGTTTTCCTTGTCAGAAGACTTTGTGTGAAGGGGGGGGAGGGGTTTTTTAATTGCATAGGACAGCCTCCATTACCAGGGTACAGACTTGGGGGCAGGATCAACAGCAGGACACACACAGACAGCAGTCACTAGGCACTAGGGTCATTCTGGGAGGTGAATGCTGCCCCGGGTCAGTCTGTGAGGTGTATGCTGCCCCAGGGTCCTAGCGCCTGACATCCACAAATGGCAAGGCAGGCTGCCCTTACCATGCCCTTCCACCCTAGCCACGAGCCTCTCCGATGCCCTGAGCCCCAGCAAGAGCCCTCATCCACGGACACATACTCACCCTTCCCACACACCCCTCACCCCTTCCTACGCTCCAACCCCAGCCCAGAGCCTGCATCCAAACTCCGTCCCAAAGACGGCACCCCTCACCCCTTCCTGCAAACCCACCCCTACCTGCACACCCACCTGCAACCGTCCTCCCCCCAGAGACCGCTGTAGGAGCAGGAGCCTGTCATTCCTCTAGTGTAGAAGCGGTCTGTACATCAGTGTACACCGTACCCACCACAGTCCGCGTCCATGTTTCAACCCTTGAACAGGAATTCATAATTAAAGAAAACTTTATTAATAATCAGTGTTCCATTAAAGTTATTTTAAAACGTGTGTTGGAAGGGGGGAAACCTGGAGAACGGGGTATGTAACCGCAGATCGAAGTCAACAGTCCCTGAAACAGGCTGAGGTTCAGCTTCTCTGTAAATCAACTGGAGAGTCATAGGTTACCCTGCTCTCCGAGGAACCTATCTTTCAAAGCCTCCCGGATGCACAGCGCTTCCCGCTGGGATCTTCTATCGGCACGGCTGTCTGGCTGAGCGTAATCAGCAGCCAGGCGATTGGCCTCAGCCTCCCATCCCGCCATAAAGGTCTCCCCCTTGCTCTCACAGAGATTGTGGAGCACACAGCAAGCTGCAATAACAACGGGGATATTTTTTTCGCTGATGTCCGAGCGAGTCAGTAAGCTCCGCCATCTCCCCTTGAGACGTCCGAAAGCACACTCCACCACCATTCTGCACTTGCTCAGCCAGTAGTTGAAGAGCTCCTTCTCACTGTCCAAGGCGCCTGTATAGGGCTTCATGAGCCAGGGCATTAGCGGGTAGGCTGGGTCCCCGAGGATCACTGTAGGCATCTGCACATCCCCAACCGTTATTTTGTGGTCCGGGAAGAAACTACCTTCCTGCAGGCGTTTAAACAGACCAGAGTTCCTGAACACACGCGCGTCATGAACCTTGCCCGGCCACCCGACGTAGATGTTGGTAAAACGTCCCCTATGGTCCACCAGTGCTTGCAGCACCATAGAAAAGTAGCCCTTTCGGTTAATGTACTCGCTGGCCTGGTGGGCCGGTCCCAGGATAGGGATGTGAGTCCCATCTATAGCCCCACCGCAGTTTGGGAATCCCATCGCGCCGAAGCCATCTATGACGACCTGGACGTTTCCCAGGGTCACTACCTTTGAGAACAGTTGCTCAACGATTGCGTGGGCTACTTGAATCACAGCAAGCCCTACGGTAGATTTGCCCACGCCAAAGTGGTTCGCTACTGATCAGTAGCTGTCTGGCGTTGCAAGTTTCCAGAGGGCTATGGCCACTCGCTTCTGCACAGTCAGGGCTGCTCGCATCCGGGTGTCCTGACGCTTCAGGGCAGGGGACAGCAAGTCACAGAGTTCAAGGAAAGTGCCCTTACGCATCCTGAAGCTTCGCAGCCACTGTGATTCATCCCAGACCTGCAGCACTATGTGGTCCCACCAGTCCGTGCTTGTTTCCCGGGCCCAGAATCACCGTTCCACACCATGAACTTGACCCATTGCCACCATGATCTCCACTGCGCGGCGTACCCTGCTTTGTGAAAGGTCTGCGCCACTCTGTGACTTCCTGTCCTCACCGCGCTGCCGGAGCCTCCTCGCCCGATTTCTCAGCAGCTGACTGTGGAAGAGGTAGACGATAAGGTGCGAGGAGTTGACAATGGCCATAAGTGCAGCGATGATCGCAGCGGGCTCCATGCTCGCAGTGCTGTGGCGTCCGAGCTGTAACCGACCAGAGAAGGGCGCGAACAGATTTCCCACCGGCGCTTTCAAGGAGAGAGGGCGGGAGTGACAGTTCAATGATGACAGTTACCCAAAACCACCCTCGACACATTTTTTCCCCCAGCAGGCATTGGGGGCTCTACCCAGCATTCCAATGGGCAGCGGGGACTGCGGGAACTGTGGGATAGCTTCCCACAGTGCTCCACTTCCAAAGTCGACGCTGGCCCCGTTACTGTGGACTCAGACAGTCGAATTAGTGTATTTAGTGTGGATACACAAATTCGACTTCATAAGGTCGATTCCACAAATTCGAATTAAGTAGATTCGAAATAGTCTTGTAGTGTAGACGTACCCTCAGTTTGCTTAGCACCATGGCAAACACACTATTAAACAGCCTTTTAACTTTTGACAGCAGTATTACAAAATATATTGTCTAAGCCAGCTAAGCCAGACTTTTTATAAACAGGAGACCAAAGCTGAGTAGGAAAAAGAAGAAATGAGGTGGAGAAGGTAAAGGACACATGGGAGTGAGGGTGGTCACGGTTCCACAGGATTGGTGCTACACACCCAGCTTTGGAACAGTCTCTAGGAGGAATCCCTTCAGTATGCCAGACCCCAAAGGGTTCTCACTCCTCCCACACAGGGGAGGCCATGCGGCCTCACTACCCCCTTGACAGAACCTCTGATTTTCAGCCCTCCTGCTTCCCACTGCGAGCTCTGTACAGTGAGTCCAACTGAGACAGACTCCTCATGGAGACCTGTCCACAATTTGGGGGTTAATGCACATCATCCAGCATTTGCAGTGACACTCACACAGTGGTGTCAAAACGGTCGGGTTTATTAATAAATTAGAACACAGCCTAGGAAGTCCGTAGATTTATTTAGCCAGTGCTTAATTTGTGCCAAGGCTGAACCTAAGAAGAACATAAGAACGGCCATACTTGGTCAGATCAAAGGTCCATCTAGCCCAATATCCTTTCTTTCGAGAGAGGCCAATGCTGGGTGCTTCAGTGGGAATGAACAGAACAGGGAGGTTATCAAGTGATCCATCCCCTGTCACCCATTCCCACCTTCTGGCAAACAGAGGCTAGGGACACCATCCCTGCTCATCCTGGCTAATAGTCATCGATAGACTTATCCTGCTGAGCCCCGGCAGCTCTCGGATTAGCAGTTCATATCCCCGGCTCCACTGGCATTGCTGCATCAGTTATGAATTTAAAAAAATTGCTTGAGTCCTGGCACCTCTTTCATTACAGATCAAGCACTGATTAAAGCCTAGTCCATTCTGGTTAACTCAGAGCCCAGACAAGCTGTAGCGAACCCCATTTTTCAAACTCTGTCTGTCTCTTCATCTGACCTCCTTGGTCAGATCCCAGGGGAGAGCCCCAACTCCTTCCAGCAGACAACTCATCTTCTCACCTCACACCTTCCCAGTTCTTGAGCTGAGGGATGTTGCTCCATTTCCTTGCTGAAAGGTGGGAAAATCCATCTCCTTCTGGGTCCTTGGCTGCAAAGTGTCAATGTCCTGGTGACTGGCTTTGCCATTGTCTTCTCAGATTCTCCATTGGCACGGGGTTGGCCTTGGCCAGTCCTTTGCAATGATTCTTTCAGTCTCAGACAGCTAGGCCTCATTCATACCTATGTCTCTTAGTCTGTCCTGAGAGAAAACCATGCAAAACACAGGAGAAACTGAGGCATGTCTAGGCTTCATAAAAAATATTACAGAAAATTTCCACTTTGTTGGTGGGGGAAACACAGGGTCACCTCAAAGATGGTTTTCAGGATTTATCAGGAGCTGGTAGAGCGTTGGTGTCATCTGGGTCCCGCTCCCTAATCTAGTCTGGTCAGGACATCTCACAGGATCTGACTGACAGTGGCCCAGTGATGTTACATCTTTCAATCAGCCAGCATCCCAGACCTTGTCTTTTAATTTTCCTCCCAATGTCTCTTTTTCTAAGGACCCCGAAGGCGAATGGTGGCTGGAATAGCTCATTACTTTGTCCATCAATTGGGCTTAATTTCCGACACCCCAATTTTGGTTCATTGATTTCCTGCCCCAAATTTCTCTTGTGTACCAGAAATGATCTTAACACAGTTCTTGAGCTGTATCAGTATGCCTTTTCATTTGGACTAGTTCAGTCATTCCATCTCCCTTTTTACACTGTTCCCCATCTACATGTATGTGATTGGAACATTTTGGAAAATTGTATCCACTTTTCCACAGTTGAGCTCACAATCACCGTAAATGTGTAGGCACATTTATTACAACACATCCCCATGTCAGTCTTGGCACATTACGTACAAAGGTATGCAAGACGATTTAGATAATTAGAGTGTAAGTAGAAGACAGTAATTGTCGAGAGCATCAAAGTCTTTAGTTCAATTGCTTGGAGTTCTCAGAGTGTGACTGAATATACATAACATACATTCATCATTGTGCCCAGTTGCCTGCAGTAGCTGCAGCACGAACAAAAATATTGGCATGGAACTCAAACTGAGATGGAGCTGCAAATTAAAACTGGGATGGTCAAAATTTGTTAATCGTCTGGAAAAAGAAGGGCTTCGTGAAAATGAAGTTTATCATTTTTTACTAAATATTTCAACTTTTCATTTGAAAAATTCAAATGGAATGAAACAAAAATATCTTTTCATTTCCAATTGGCATTTTAAACATGTCAACATTTTTAATATTTCAAGAATTTAGATTAAATTCTCAGTTTGTTTTGGCTTTTAGAAACTAAAATTTTCAGTTTTCTGTCTTTGTTTTGATTGGATTTTAAATTGCTTGCTTGCTTCCCCTCTCCCTCCAGGGAAAAATTGTGGAAAAAATACAAACAATAGAGAGGGAAGGGTAAAACCCAAATGTCTGGAAAACATTTTTGAAAAAAATATAAGAAAGTGGTTGAAATACATTTAGCATTTTCTTTTTATTAATTGGAAAAGTGAAAAAGGTTATTTTTTAAATAAGTTAAATAAGGTTTAAAAGACGACAAATTAAAAAAATGTTTTCGCATCTTTTCACTTGGAAAACAGTAAAGATGTAGGTGTATTTTGATCTATTTTTTAAACATTTCCTTTTGAAAAAATGGAAAAAAAGAGAGAAAGGGATTTTTTGGTCAGTTTCCAAAATCCAAAACAAAATTATATTTTAATCAAAAATGTGGTACATTCTTCAAAATTCACCATTCATGGTTTTTGCATATTATCAGGGCTGGAGCAAGGATGTTTCGTGCCCTAGGTGAACCTTCCACCTTGCGCTCCCCTCCCTCCATGCCCCTGCCCTGAGGTGCTCCCTCCTCACGGCAGCTTCCGCCCTGAGGTGCCCCCCTTGCGGCAGCTCCCCACTCTCTGCCCTGAGGCACCCCCCTGCCTCAGCTCACCCCTGCTACGAGCACGAGCACCCCGAGCACTCTGTCTCTGCTTCACTTCTGCCGCCTCCCAGGCTTGCGGCATCTAAGCTGATTGGCGCCGCAAGCCTGGGAGGTGAGAGAAGTGAAGCAGCCACGGCGTGCTCGGGGAGGAGGTGGGGCAGGGGTGAGCTGGGGTGGGGAGTTCCCCTGCGTGCCGTCCCCCTTACTTGCTGCAAGCGGCCCTCCCGGCGCTCCCCTGCCCCAGCTCCCTCCATCTAAATGCCGGCGGCGACCGGGGCGGCCAAAAATCTGGCCGCCGTGGTCGCTGCCGAAGAAAATGACGCCCCGCAAATCCCAGTGCCCTAGGGGACCGCCTAGGTCACCTAAATGCTTGCACCAGCCCTGCATATTACCTTTCCAGAACATTAGAGCGCAACAGCAAATAAAATGAAACTTAGGGTACGTCTACACTACGGGACTATTCCGAATTTGCATAAACCGGTTTTGTAAAACAGATTTTATAAAATCGAGTGTGCGCGGCCACACTAAACACATTAAATCGTTGGTGTGCGTCCACGGCCCGAGGCTAGCATCGACTTCTGGAGCGTTGCACTGTGGGTAGCTATTCTGTAGCTATCCCATAGTTCCCGCAGCCTCCCCCGCCCCTTGGAATTTCCGGGTTGAGATCCCAGTGCCTGATGGGGCAAAAATCATTGTCGCGGGTGGTTCTGGGTAAATGTCGTCAGTCACTCCTTCCTCTGGGAAAGCAATGGCAGACAAGCATTTCGCGCCTTTTTTCCCTGGATTGCCCTGGCAGATGCCATAGCATGGCAATCATGGAGCCTGTTTTGCCTTTTGTGACTGACTATCACCGTATGTGTACTAGTACCGTTGGACTGGAGATTAGCTAATGTAGTTCCTATATTCAAGAAGGGGAAAAAAAGTGACCCGGGTAACTACAGGCCTGTTAGTTTAACATCTGTAGTATGCAAAGTCATGGAAAAAATTTTAAAAGAGAGAGTGGTTACGGAGCAGGAGGCCGATGGCAACTGGGATAGTTTACAGCATGGATTTACGAAAGGTAGATCGTGCCAAACCAACCTGATCTCCTTCTTTGAGAAAGTGACAGATTTTTTAGACAAGGGAAATGCGGTGGATCTAATATATCTGGATTTCAGTAAGGCGTTTGATACGGTACCGCATGAGGAATTACTGGTTAAATTGGAAAAGATGGGGATTGAAATGAAAATCCAGAGGTGGATAAGGAGCTGGTTAAAGGGGAGACTGCAGAGGGTAGTATTGAAGGGGGAACTGTCAGGATGGAGGGGGGTTACTAGTGGAGTTCCTCAAGGTTCAGTTTTGGGTCCGATTTTATTCAATCTATTTATTGCTGACCTGGGAACCAAGAGTAGGAGTGGGCTGATAAAGTTTGCGGATGACACCAAGTTGGGAGGTATTGCCAATTCGGAAAAGGATCGGGATATCCTCCAGGGAGATTTGGATGACCTTGTAAACTGGAGTATTAGTAACAGGATGAAATTCAATAGTGAGAAGTGTAAGGTTATGCATTTAGGGATGACTAACAAGAATTTTAGTTATAAGCTGGGGACGCACCAGTTGCAAGTAACGGAGGAGGAGAAGGACCTAGGAGTCCTGGTTGATCGTAGGATGACTATGAGCAGGCAATGTGATGTGGCCGTTAAGAAAGCAAATGCGGTCTTGGGATGCATTAGGCGGGGTATTTCTAGTAGGGATAAGGAGGTGCTAGTCCCGTTATATAAGGCGTTAGTGAGACCGCATCTGGAGTATTGTGTGCAGTTTTGGTCTCCCATGTTTAAGAAGGATGAATTCAAACTGGAACAGGTACAAAGAAGGGCCACTAGAATGGTCCGAGGAATGGAAGGCCTGTCGTATGAAAGGAGACTTGAGGAGCTCGGTCTGTTTTCCCTAACCAAAAGAAGGATAAGAGGAGATATGATTGCACTCTTTAAATATATCAGAGGGATAAATACCAGGGAAGGAGAGGAATTATTTCAGCTCAGTGCTAATGTGGACACGAGGACAAACGGATATAAATTGTCAGTTAGGAAATTTAGACTAGAAATTAGACGAAGGTTTCCAACTATCAGGGGAGTGCAATACTGGAACGGCCTACCGAGGGAAACAGTGGGGGCGAAGGACCTCCATGACTTCAAGACTAAGCTAGATAAGTTTATGGAGGAGATGGTATGATAGGATACCGGGCTTAGTCAATAGGTTAATTAAGTGCCACACTGGTAAATAGTACAATGGGTCAATGATATGATATTCTTAACCTTTTTCCAGAGGGTATGGCTGGAGAGTCTTGCCCGCATGCTCGGGATTCAGCTGACCGCCATATTTGGGGTCGGGAAGGAATTTTCCTCCAGGGTAGATTGGCTGTGGCCCTGGAGGTTTTTCGCCTTCCTCCGAAGCATGGGGCAGGGGTCGCTTGCTAAAGGAGTGGGGGGATCGGCTAATGTGGCCTGCATCTTGCAGGAGGTCAGACTAGATGATCATATTGGTCCCTTCTGATCTATGATTCTATGATTCTAGATGCCGCTGACAGAGGCGATTCAGCAGCGCTACACAGCAGCATGCTTTTGCTTTTGCATGACAGCAGAGATGGTTACCAGCCATACTGCACCATCTACCAATCCATAAATTGGTAAAAAGATGATCATGGCTACCAGTTGTTTTGCACCATTTGCTGCTGTCATAAGTGCTCCTGGCTGCTCTTAGCCAGGGGCGCAAAAGCCAAAATTGGGAATGACTCCCAGAGTCAATCCCTCCTTTTTGGTATCTAAAAATAGAATCAGTCCTGCCTAGAATATGGGCAAATGTACTAGAGAACCACTGTATCAGAGAGCACAGCTGCTCTGTGTCAGATCCTGCAGAAATTATGAGCTGTATGTTATTCACAGGAGATGCTCCTGCAACAACCCCACCTGTTGATTCCGTTCTTCCCCCAGTCTTCCTGGGCTACCGTAGCATTGTCCCCCCACTTGTGTGATGAAGTAATAAAGAATGCAGGAATAAGACACACTGACTTGTTAGTGAGAAATGAGTGGAAGGCAGCCTCCAGCTGCTATGATAGTCCAGACAGGACAGTAAGGAGTGTGGAGGAGAGGAGCCCAGCATCCCTCTGCTAGTCCAGGGGCAACTGAATCTTTTTTTTACACATGAAGGGTGGGGGCTGACAGAGCTCAGCCCCCTGTTGCTATGATGACGATGGTTATCAGCCATACTGCACCATCTACCAGGAAAAATTAGGGCCAGGCTCCTTGATCGACCTGACGGATGCTAGTCAGCATGGTTACCAGCCCTTTTGCACTGCCCCATGTGCCAATAGGCTGATGATGAGGACGGGTACCAGTCGTTTTGCACCATCAGCCACCCATGGCAGGGGGGGAGCAAGGATGTTGGTGTTCAGTGCTGCAGCATCGCGTCTATCTGCAGCATTCAGTAAAGATAGGGTGACATGTAAAAGAGTCAAGAGAGGATTGTTTTCCCTTTCACTTCTGGGGGTGGGTGGAGGGGTGCGTAAATTGCCGAGCTATGCCCTGACCCACCGCGGACACTGTGTTTGACCCTAGAAGCATTTGGAGCTCAGCCAAGAATGCAAATGCTTTTCAGAGAGACTGCAGGAACTGTGGGATAGCTTGAGTCCTCCAGTCCATGAGCATCCATTTGATTCCTTGGCTTTCCGTTACGCTTGTCACGCAGCAGTCCCTGCTATGACGTCTGTCTGAAGATTTTTTAAAAATGTTTTTAAATTCGTCTTCTGTAACGGAGCGCTGATAGAACAGATTTGCCTGCCCTTACAGCGATCACGTCCGCATGGTCCATGCGGGAGATCTTTCTTTATTTTGATTTTTAACTGCATCGCCACACGTGCTGATCGGAGCTCCACGCTGGGCAAACAGGAAATATTCAAAAGTTCGCGGGGCTTTTCCTGTCTACCTGGCCACTGCATCCGAGTTCAGATTGCTGTCCAGAGCGGTCAGTGGTGCACTGTGGGATTCCGCCCGGAGGCCAATACCGTGGATCTGCGGCCACACTAACCCTAATCCGATATGGTAATACCGATATTAGCGCTACTCCTCTCGTTAGGGAGGAGTACAGAAACCGGTTTAAAGAGCCCTTTATACCGATATAAAGGGCCTCTTAGTGTGGACGGGTGTGGCGTTAAATCGGTTTAATGCTCCTAAAACCGGTTTAAACGCGTAGTGTAGACCAGGCTTTAGTGTGTGCCTTTGTTATGCTGCTTGTCTGAGCAGTAATTTGTATGGTGTGTACCGTGAATGTCTGCAAAGAAGGCTGTAAAACACCACAGTCACTATTCAGTTAAGTAGTCATGACTGGCAGGACAGAGGCTATGGGTGAAGGAAGAGATGGCAGGAAAAGTGGGTGATTTCCAGGGAAGAATCATAGAGTTACAGCATTTAAAGCCAGGCGGGCCCACAAGATCAGCTAGTCTGACCTGTATATCTAGGCCACCAACACTACCCCACCCCTGCACATTAAACCTCAACAACCAAAATGACACCAAAGTATTACAGCCCTCAGGAGACTAGACTATTATGTGCCACAGGCAAAGAATAAAGGGACCAAGGTGCACCAATGCAAAGGCAGGGAAATGATTGAGATACACCCAGGTAACCCTGGGTTATGACCCACACCCACATGCTATCGAGGAAGGTGAATAAACCCCAGGGTCTCTGCCAACCTGACCTGGGGGAAATTTTTTCCCCAACCCCACTTATGGCGATCAGTTGGACCTTGAGCCTGTTCACAAGAACCAACCAACCAGCCAAGCACCTGAGAGAGAGACAATGCTCAGTGCCAACTCAGATCCCTGGCCCACTCCACTCAAGGCCTCATCTCCAGCCATGGCCATCTCTGATTCTTCAGAGGAAGGAGATTTTTAAAAGTCTCTTCCTGACCCCTGCCGGTGGCCATCTGAAACCCTGAAGCATGAGCTTTGGGAATAGAAGACATAAACCAGAAGTGAGTCCTGGGTTTGCTGAGCCCTGCCTCCCACCATCACATGCAACCCCATCATACAACTGCACTCTTAAATTTGGCCAGCTCTCATTTAAAACCAGTTAAATTGTTTGCCCCCACAACTTCTATTGGGAGGCTGTTCCAGAACCTCACCCCTTTGATGGTTAGAAACCTTCTTCTATTACAAGTCTGTATTTCTTCATGATCAATTGATATGTATTTGTTCTTCATCCTTTAGCTTAAATAACTCTTCACCTTCCCCGGTATTTACTTTACCCACCCCCCAATATATATATTTAGAGAGAGAGAGAGTAACCATGCCCTCTCAGTCCTCTTTTTGCTAGACTAAACAAGCCAAGCCCTTCCAGTCTTGTCTCATAAAATAGGCCTGCCATTCCCCTGATCATCCTAGTAAATCTTCTCTGCACCTGTTCTAGTTTAAGTTGAACATGTATGACTAGAACTATACACTATATTCTAAATGAGGTCTTGCCAGTGTTTTGTACAATGGCATTAATACTTCTCTCTCTCTCTTTCTCCTGGAAATGCCTCCTCTAATGCATTCTAGGACCGCATCTGCCTTTTCATAGCCACCTCACTGTTGGCTCACAGTTATCCTGTGATCAGCCCATGTACCCAGTCTCTCTTCTTCACTGTCACTTCCAGTGGATGATCTTATTATTAGGCCTAAGTGCATGAGCTCACACTTTGTACTATTGAATTTCAGCCCACTTCTGTCACTCCAGTTTTCAGGGTCATCCAAATCTTCCTGTATAATAGTCTGATTCTGCTCTGAACTGATGTTGCCTCCCAATATACATCACCAGCAAATTTCATTAGCACACTCCTACTTCTTGTGCCAAGGTCATTAACAAACATTTGGGATAAGACTGGTCCCAAGACAGATCCCTGAAGAACTCCACTAGTAAACCCCTCCAGTCCAATAATTCACGTTTCAACACAATCCGTTGATTTCTCCCCTTTAATCAATTCCTTATCCTACTTACAATTCTTATACTAATCTCCATTTTCCCTAACTAATAATTTCCCATGTAGTAGTGTCAAAAGCTTTACTGATGTCCAAGTATGTTGGATCTACTGCACTTCCCTGTCTAAAAAATCAGTTATTTTCTCAAAGAAAGAAATTAGGTTAGTCTACTTTTTGTAAACCCATGTTGCGTTACATCCCTTAACCTCTATGAATTTAATTATTCTTTCCTTCACATTTGGTCCTTCAAAATTGCATACTACTGAGCTCAGACTAACAGGTCTGTAATTGTCTAGATCTTTTTTTCCCTTTTCTTAAATATAGGTGTAACCCTTCTGCCCCTCTGAGATGGCAGCAACAAGGGCCGGGTTCAGTATCCAGGGGTTCCGTTTCAATAACGCAATGCAAAACCGGCTTGAGCCCCCACCCAGTGACCTGAGACAATTACATACCACACACCCCCACCCACCGGGCGCCTCTAGGACACAATACTTTCTCCTCTCGCAAGCACAAAGTCTGAGTGTAGCAAAATCCCTTTAATAAAGGAGGGAAACAATGTGGCATCATATTGGGGAAACACCACAAACAAGATTCATAACATAAACCATGAGCAAAAGACCCACAAAGTAAGTTTTGGCAATGTCCTTTTCCCCTTAGGGTCTTGTTGTCAGAGTGCTACCGGTGTGGTGCTCTGCTTTCTCCTTGTTGATATCACTCGGCTGTGTGCGTGTGTTCCCTCTGTGTGCTGCCCCAGCTCTGCAGATAGCTGACACAACAGACCCAAAGAGAACCCCCAATGACCACAGAGTCTAGTAAGGTACGAAGGCACGTCGACCAAGTTTATTGCCGTATTGGATACAATAATAGTTCCCTGTAGGTTTCTGAGCCTAACTCAGGGCATACTATGAATATGCGCCCACGGTCAATGGACCCGGCTCAGTCAGTGGCGGGACTTTCCACTGCCCCCTCAGCCAAACAAAGACACCGCCCCAGGGGTACATTCTTATACACAGGTACAAACAAGTTACACATCACACCTGACGTATTGAGGTGCAACCCCTCTACATAGTAAGGTGCCGCCTCTCACCTTGTACATGTTGGTTCGATCAAAACTACTTTATCCATCATATTACCCTTTTGCCCTGTCATTGGGATGGGCCAGCCTGTTCTTTGTTATCTGTGTGGAATGTGCAAGTATGTGAATGTTCTGATATCTAGTGTTCAGTACCTTTTAGATACATATCTTCTTGCAGCATCAGCCCTTTCCTTGCCAGCTTCTGTGAGCAGGGCCTGCCTCTGGCTCACAGCTTAACTTTGCTTTATGTTAGCAAAGTCTTGACCATTACTTTGGTTTAGGCCTCAGGCCTCATACCAGGCCTTTGATACCAAGGTTTATATCTTAGGGCCTCCTCTTACTACATTCCCCCATTTTTTGTCTTTTTATGGGGAAGATGTTTACCCATTGTCCCAGAAAAGCATAATGCATGGACTAAAGATAACCCAGTGGGCTAAACACTGTTATGTGGTTATCTTATTTTACCATCCATACACTCATGCCCCATCTGTCTGTTTAGTCTGCACATTCCCATGTACGACTGACAGACAGTTTTCATTATCCAATTCATTTAGGCCCCTTATGGTGGGCCTGGTAATGTTAGGCCCGGGACCACGACTGAGGAATGTAATATTATGATTGAGCCTTAGAGGCACTCCCAAATAATTAATATATATGAATTATATGGATATGGCATATATATTTGTAGTGCGTATGGGCATATATTATATGTGTACATATGACACCACCTTATATCCAAGCATAACCATGTTTTTTTCCAGTCTGCTGGTGTACTTTGGCCTTTTTACTTTTGTGACACAGATAGAAACACACTTTTATTAGGGCAATTCCAATGACTCTCTCTCTCATTATTAGTAGTAGGCTGAGTGTTTTAAAATACTGGGCTAGGGATTGTGATAGTGTGTCCCACAATGCTATGTATATGAGAAGTAAAACAAAAATTTGGAGTAGTGACAGGACCACCGAAGCCTTTATATATAAATATATTGTAATTAGTTACTACATAGTACTGTCCATGTTATAGGTTATCCTTAATGCTGGTTGTCACCCTCTGGTCAGCTTTACTGGGCAGGAAACAGAAGTGGGTAGCTTCTCTGTTCCATTGGTTGATGTAGATTCAGTTGTTTCTAATGGATGCTGTTTTCCAGATAACCTACTGAACAGACAGTAACCAGTTTATCAAATATTGCTGTGTCAGGATTTAATATTGGTACCCAGACACTGAACAAGATTGTTTTGAATAACATGTGCCTCAGTTAGGATGCAGTGTCACTGACCCAAATTATGACTAGTACGAACAGGCAATTTGTTTACCCAATTTGTAGTTACTATGCAACTTAGTTTCTTTACCAATTTGTTTTTTCCTTGTCTTCATGTTGTTTGCTGCCATTCGTTTGTTGATTTTTACCTGTGTGTTGGTTAAACAATTTAGCAATGTTATACACATTGTACATGTTGTACAGCAATCATACAATACAGCAATAGTATAGCAGTACAATGATAATACATTAGTACAGCAATAATACAGTTGTTTTTACACAGTAACTAAGTTGAAATTGATTGTTAACTTAATTGTCCATATATGGTAAGTAGAGGTGTATTTGACCAGTCTCTTATTTATAAAGCACTCCTTTTTTTCTTTTCTTGATGCTTGGGGATTTCTTCACTGTATACTGATTTCATCTAGTGTCTTCAGGGTGTGATATTTTGTGGCATCTTTGGTCTGTGGGATGCAACTTAAACAACTTTTGTCAGTTAACATAATAAAGTTTTTTGTTTTGTTTTTGTTTTCAGTAACCCAAACATAATATAATAAGAACAATGTAATAGGGACCAAGTCTGTTGTAACACAAGCTATACTTTTGTAATTGTTTTATAGACATTCATTTTCATTTGGGGTTGTGGCAAATTGCAAGTACTGTTATGCTGGGTCTCGCGCTTTTTCTTCTTTGGGGAAGGTTCAGGGCGCCATTGCTTGCCTCTGAACCAGTATTTTTAATTACTCCACTAGTATCCTTGAGGAGTGGAGTGGAGAGGGAGGGACCGGGACCCACCCTCTTCTCCAGGTCCCAACCCAGGGGCCCTGAGGATAGTGGTGAACCACTTGTACTGGTGGTTCCTTCCCCTGGGTTACTTCCCTCTCCTGCCCTTCAGCTTGTGGAGGGGCTTCTTGCCTTCCTTCTACACAAGCCAGATGCCCCTTACCTAGGGTTTTTGGACTTCTCAGCCCACCACAGCACTCACCCAAACTTTCCTTTTGTCTCTCTTCAAAACTGTTCTCTGCTTCAACTCCTTCAAACCACTCTCTGCTCCAAGCAAACCTTCCTGCACCAACAACCCACACTGTCTGACTGAAGCAGGGGGTTTATATCATGTGACTCACTGCTGGTGCTCTAATTGGCTTCAGGTGCTCTAATTGGCTTCAGGTGCTCTAGTTAATCTATAGCAAACCTTCCTCCTCTTGCAGGGAATAAGGCTCCCTGCTAACACTCTCCTGCTGCCCTCTGGCCATGCTGTATCACAGGGTACGTTACTAATATTTCATATTAAATGTAATGCTTAACGGCTAAAATAAATATAAATGTTCATAATCTTCCATGAGAAGGTATATTGCTTTCCCTTGCTGAACACTTTGTTATAGCAAAAGAGTTAGTAACATAATTTTAACAAGCTTTTTAGAGTTATTTTGCTTGTGATACCAATTTCATTCTTGTTAACTGTTTAGAAGCACAAACTTTAACAACCATTGCTTCCCATTGACATAACATAACAAAAGAAAAGCATATAAAATTAAATCAACTATAAAATTAAACCAAAATAATTTTTAAATACAGAGACATGCAAATACTTTGAGAGTATTTGAGGGTATACTTTCATGATGCTTTGCTATGTTTGGGAGCCAAAGGTGGAAACCTGTTGAAATTGTTTGGTTAGCTTTATGTATAAATTGTTATTTTAAAACATTTTGGTTATGACATTCTTATAACTATATTTAAAAGTGCAAACAAGTTTATAAAAAGCCCAAACAAGAAATTGACATTTTGTTAATATTATCTTTACCTTAATGTTGAGGTTTCCCCTTACATTTTTTCTTTGAATAACAATTTAAAAAAAAAACAACAGTGATTGATAAAAGAGAATTTTTTGTTTGCAATTGCATTATTTGTTGAGGCAGAAATATATGTACATATATTTGTAACTGAAACCTTTTTGAACTTTGCACAAAAAATTGGTGTTAATAATATGATTATACCCCAACCATGATCTTAAAATAGTGTGGTACCACATCTCATATATATTTTTAAAAGGGTATAAAATTGACTTTTGTTGCAACAAAATAAAAATAATAAAAATATATATATACATAGTTACATGATACACATAACATAGACACAAGAGACACACATGACATATAGGACAAAGTTACAATTAAAAACAAATGGCGCCAAAATTCTATTCATAACTATACAAAATAACACAACCAAAATAAAAAGTAAAAAGTTATTACCTTATTTTAAACTTTTAGCATAAATTTTATATATATATATATATATATATATAAAAATGTTTGCCAAATGTATTGTATTAATTTGGTAACAAGGAATTGTGCATTACTTTAAATTTAACATTATTTTAAAAACTCTGCTATATGGAAATAAAAAAAGCCCATGTTTCAAATATTAGTTAGTGGTTAGGATTAGAAGCAGAGAGTGCATTTCTGTTGCTTGGCAACCATATCTTCAAGAAAGTTAGGAATAATTCCAGCTGTTGCATTCCTGAAGGGTTAAAATAATTAAATCACTGGATTTATTTAAAGTTTTTAGCTTGTTTTCTTTTTGTTTCTTGTTTTGTTCTGTTTTCAATTGCTTTTGGAGGTTTCTGTAAAAACTATAACTTTTAAAACAAAGAGAGAGATCAGAAGTAAGCAGAGGCAGGGAAAAAGCGGGGGGGAGGTGAAGAGCAACCTAGGAAGGTAGCGAGACCTGAGCCAAGAGAGATTGACTCCATCAAGGTATTTGAAAGTACAGGCAGCTGCAGCAAGTTTAGCAAACTGAGAAAACATATAAAAGACAAAACTTAACCGGTATGTAAAAATATTTGAGAAAGAGGTTCTATTTTTAGATATGAGCGTGGAGTGTGGTTCCATGGGTCAAAGCAATTGGGAACCTGCACAGTTGGGAATTGCACCCCTGGTTTTTATACTGTCTCTGAGAGGAGAGTGGGGGTAGTTACCTGCTCTTGTAAAACCTGAATTTGTTCCCCCAGTGTCTGTTGCTTTTGTGTGCATGCCAAATGGATAGTGGGAGTGCCCTTTTTTTGCTGCAGTTAACTGTTTTGGGGCAACTCCATGTGTTAATACATCCATTCTAGGTATTAACCTGCTTAATTTCAGTTTTTTACTTTGAAATTCTTTTTTATTCACTCCCATGCAATCGAGTTGCAGCACCTGTCTCCTAACGTGCTCTGAGAACTGTTCCATTTTTTCCTTCATTTGATTTACTAATTCAATGAGAGTATTGTTCGCTACTCTTTCCTTCTGTGCACTTACTTGTCCCGTTCTGACAGGCACCAGTTTAGGTTGTGGTTTAAGTTTAACTGGAACCTGGCTTTTACCATAAGGTGATGGTTGCAATGCAGTGGACCCCGTTTCATTTTTTAATTTTATTAGGGCCACCTTTTTCAATTTCTGTCCCCATTCTTCAGGCATCGTAACAGCACCTGAAGTGCGTTGAACACCAGGGGACGGCACTTTTTGCTTCTGCAGGTTTTTTACAGCTGTCGCCAATTTTTTATTTTCCTGCTTTACTTGCTCAAGCATATCATGAGTCTGGACTGTCTGTTGCCCTGCTAAAAGAGCTTGGGCTTTCCAGTGCTCGAATGCCCGGCTTGCCTCTTCTACTTCTCCTGTTTTTTCTGTTACTTGTTTGGCCAGCATACCTGCATGCTGTTTGAGCCACCTCACTGCCATAGACATGAGTTGCAAAATTCTTGCTTTTTTACTTTTATTACTATTTCTTAGAGCCTCGGTTTCTACCATCGCTCTACATATGCCAGTCCATGTTTCACCATTCTTCAGTTCATATGGACTCCCTTTACTGGCAATCCAGCGGGTCCAAGAGTTATCAAACTCCGTGGCGATCATAAGGGAGGGGATCAGGGGGTTCCCTAGCTCGAAGTTTGCTGCCATGTTGGATTGCGATTCTTACCACAGCAGGTTCGCTTACTCACCAGATCAGCGGTCGGGGTCACCAGTGTTATCAGAAGTGTTGTCAGAAGTGCTACCGGTGTGGTGCTCTGCTTTCTCCAATGTTGATATCACTTGGCTGCGTGTGTTCCCTCTGTGTGCTGCCCCAGCTCTTCGAAGATAGCTGACACAGCAGACCTGACGAGAACCCCCAATAACCACAGAGTCTAGTAAGATGCAAAGTCACGTCGGCTAGGTTTATTGCGATCCTGGACACAATGGCAGTTCCCCGTAGATTACTTAGTCTACCGGGCATACTATGAGAAAGTGCCTCTTGGCAATGGACCCGGCTCAGTCAGTGGCGGGACTTTCCACTGCCCCTTCGGCCGGACAAAGACACCGCCCCAGGGACACATTCTTATACACTGGTACAAACAAGTTACACATCACTCCTGACGTATTCAGGTGCAGCCCTTCTACGTAGCAGGGTACAACCCCTCTACATAGTAAGGTGCCGCCTCTCACCTTGTACATGTTGGTTCGATCAAAAAAACTCTATCCATGATATTACCCTTTTGCCCCTGTCATTGGGATGGGCCAGCCTGTTCTTTTTTATCTGTGTGGAATGTGCAATTATGTGAATGTTCTGATATCTAGTGTTCAGTACCTTTTAGGTACGTATCTTCTTGCAGCATCAGCCCTTTCCTTGCCAGCTTCTGTGAGCAGGGCCTGCCTCTGGCTCACAGCTTAACTTTGCATTATGTTAGCAAAGTCTTGACCATTAGTTTTAGTTTAGGCCTCAGGCCTCTGATACCAAGGTTTATATCTTAGGGCCTCCTCTTACTACAGATGCTAAGACTGACCAGCCACCTCTTACCCAGAGATCTAGAAAAGCTGTACTGCCATCCTATCTGCTGTGTCAGTCTTTTGTTAAAGACAAGAAACCACCAGTCACAGCCATCAACTAAACTAAAACCCTTTCTTTCCCATTATGAGGGATTGTCTGACAAAAGAAGAGAGTCTAATTGCTATCCTCTCTGAAAGGGGCTTTTGAAAAGTTTGGGTTACATTTGGTTCTCAGAACAAGCCAATGGCAGATTCAAACTGATGTATGTCTTGTGTTGCAATTCTTTTTCCTCTGGTGCATCTGATTCAATACATTTCCAGACTTTGGCGTAAATTTTCTAGTGTTTTCCCCATGGAATTAAGCCGGCTGAGGTCTCTGTCCTCAAAACCCTGAAACAGGTTTGACTGCTAAGTGTTGTATAAATGACAGGATAATGCTAACACCTGTGATCTCTGGGCCCCCTTATTCCACTGGAAATTAACACAAAAGCTCTCCCACTGCTCATGGGGCTCGCTCGAGTTTGACTCCCTTTGGATTCCCTTCGATTCCCTTCTTAATCTGAAGCAGAAAACTTTTTAATGGCCCCACAAGGGGACTCACCAGAGGCCATGTCACAAATAGCATGTTTTTAATAAGTTCCAATTGCTGGATCCCCCAGCTGGATCCAGGAGCCAAGACTCTAACGATGCCCAGCACGTCGTATTCTGAAGCCTAATGAGGGCACTTACTCTGCCAGGGACATTTGGCACCAGTCCCAGAGTTTCCTCTGTTACAGACAGGGGCTGAATATCTTGGCACCAGATCCTTGGCCAGCCAGACTGATACTACATATCCTTCTGCATCAGGTCATTGTCCAGTTACTCCAGTACCACATACCCTACTGTACCAGGTAACTCTCCAGTTATTCCAGTACCCCATGCCCTTCTGCAAAAGGTCATTGTCAAGTTTCTGTAGTGTGTAGAACAAGCCTATTCATCAGGTGTAAATGCAGGTATCCGAAGGTTGAAAAGATTTGTTCCATGCTGTTGGACACTGATGCAATTCTTTTTTCCAGGTTCTGGGTATCAACCACGGTTCAGCTGTTATTTACCAGCCCCCTGGCCTGACCTAACTTTCCCCACAAAACTGTCAACCCTGGTCCTTGGGGCTCTGCAAACATCACCAGCTGAGTGCCAGTCCCTTGGGGACGATGCAGGGAGGAAACTCTCCCCATACTCTCCAGCTCTGACAACCATAAAGGTTTGTCTCCCTCCCCGGACACGGCCCTTAGAAGTCTGGGACGGAGATCCTGAGCTGTGTGGGAGGAGACACCTGCCGTCTCAGAGACACGGGGCCCTTCTTGGCCATGCTTTGGACCTCAGCCCACCCAGACACATAGAGATACCATCCCCGTAAGCTTGGAGACACAAGGACGGCTGTAGAGGAATCTGACTTGCCAGCCATCCTTCTAGCCATCCACCGTACATTTCTGCATCTATCCAGCTCTCTCCTCTTCTGTCCATCTCTCTCTTTCTTTATTGTCCTCTGCCTTTCTCTGTCCTTCTACCAATTCACCTCTGACTTCCTCTCTTTCTCCACATCCATCCTTCTCTCCATCTGACTCCCACTCTCTATTTCCATCCACCCATGCCTAGCCTCCGTCAGCCCACACACACCCTGTAACTCTCTCTCTCTCTCTCTCTCTCTCTCTCTCTCTCTCTCTCTCTCTCTCTCATATCTCTGGCTTTTCTAATGTTCCCAGCACTGCAGTCACTGGGTTCTCAGGAGCCCCTTCCCACTGAAACAGGCTTTGGACATCCCCACCCGGCTCGGGTTTCCAGAGCCAGAGGTGGGTGTGCTGCCCAAACAGCAGGTGGACAGAGTTAGCTCGTTTCCTTACCCACCTCCTCCCAAACCCCGTAGACATTCAGCCCCTCGGCCCGGGATGCCTCATCTCCGGGCTCCGCAAGCACGGAGCGGGTTTCAGTGAAGGGGAGCAGGGATTGCAGCTAAGACTCTGCCCTGGTATCAGAGCATCTGAACAGCCCGGAGTTCTTCAGGCAAGAGAGGTCTGGGAAGAGCAGATCCGGAGGTGAATGGAGGTGAGTCGGGGAAGAGGGGGTTTGAAATAGGTAGAGCAAGGGAGTGGGGAATGGAATAGCACAATGAATGGAGACAGCAGACAGACTGACCAGGGGTTTATGATGATTAGGATGGATGGATGTTTCCTGCTGCATCTCCAAAATCAGGGTTGTTACCAGCATAGCCTTATCAATAGCGCAGATGCTGTAGCCCCAATCTGAACTGGCTGGACAGAGCCTTGGTGGGAGTCCAGCGGGTGAATGGATCTCCAGTGGTGGATCTTATGGAGTATCAGGAGCAGTTCTCTTTTTAACCACCCCCTGTCCCACCTTACTTTCCTTCTAAAGTTTTCTTTCTCCCTCAGTCTATCTCTCTGGAGCAGATCCTCAGTGGGTACCAACAAGTTATATTACAGTTGAACCTAGAAACTCCCACAGAGGTGGGGTCCCCATCGTGCCAGGCACTGCACAGACACACAGCGAGAGACAGTACCTGACCCAGCTGAGATCAGCAGGGTGACCAGATGTCCCGATTTTATAGGAACGGTCCCGATTTTTGGGTCTTTTTCTTATATAGGCTTCTATTACTCTTCAACCCATTTCACGATTTTTCACACTTGCTGCCTGGTCACCGTAGAGATCAGGGCCCTGTTCTTTTGGGTGCTGCACAAACTTACAGTAAATGAAGGACACAAAATCGATGCCCCAATCTAAGTAGGCAAGGAAGATAAATGTAGGGCAAAAAGGAAGATTATTGTTCTCACTTTAGAGCTGGGACCCCAGACTCAGAGAGTCAAAGTCACTATCTCCAAATCACCCAGTGACTCTGTGTCAGTGCTGGGTACTAAAGCCAGCTCTCCGGAGTCCTCATCCAGGACTTATCCCCTGGACCATTCTTGGGGATAAGATCCTTTCCTCCCCTCTCACTCACTCACCTTAATGGCTTCTAGACTCTTCCCATAGAATCATAGAAACATAGAAGATTAGGGTTGGAAGGGACCTCGGAAGGTCATCTAGTCCAACCCCCTTCTCAAAGCAGGACGAATCCCTATGTCATCATTCCATTCGTACTCCCATCACCCCATGGCCATCACTACATAATGGGGGACTGCCAGTAAATTGGGCAGAATGCAATTGCCAGTCACTTATTTATACTGTTTTTCCATCAATCCCACAGCCCCTTCCCAGCTCATCCCTTTAAACAATATCCAATGACCCAGCAAGTTTAACTAACGCCTCTCAACTGTGCTGCTGAGTAATCTGTTTCCTTTCAACTTATCTCCACTCCTTGTCTTCATCTTTCTGGCCAAAGGCCATTTTTGAATGAATGGCCAAACAGCATTTCTCTCTGACAACCATCACCAACTGTATCTTCCTCCCTCTCACCCACTTCTTCCTTCCAAATCTCACATCATGGATGTACCGGTACTTATTCAGAGGTATAAAAGCGTCAGTAGGTGCCCATGTTCCTGTCAGGGAGTCCAAAGTATTTGTAACAATCTTTGTCATTTTGGGTGACACTGATAGAGTTAGAGGAGGGAAGGAGAGAGGTGGAAGAACAGGAATGAAGATGAAAGTGAGGATGGGAGGAAAGTTGAAAATGTACAACGTGGGGGGAGAAGAGATTGAATGAGGATGTGATGAATGCTAGATACATACAGTATATGGTATCATATTGGCCACTGTCTTAGAAATGCAGACAGACAGGGTGGGTGAGCTGATTTCTTTTATTGGAGCAACTTCTGTTGGTGAGAGAGACAAGGTTTTGAGCTTACACAGAGCAGGGAAAGGTACTCCGAGTGTCACAGCTAAGTACAAAGAGGAACAGAAACCTAAATAGTTAACACATATTTCAAGGGATCGTTCAAGGTAAAGGTGCCAGTGAACTTGTCTCCTGTCACAGAGGGAAATGGGAAGGGGGGAGAACCTGGAGGAGGAGGCTCAGTGGGTCACAGATTGTTATAATAAGCCATATATCCAGCTTCTCTGTTCAATTCGTGATTTTAGTGTCTAGCAACATTATGAATTTACAGCACAGACTTGATGGGGTCCTCATCCTGAGCCCCTTCTTCTAGCATTCAAACAACCCCCCAAGCTCACCATGCTCAGCATCGTAAGCAAGCTCCCCACAGAGCAGGACAAACTAACTCAAAGTGGTATCAAACCTTGCCAGAACAACAGACACAAAACCCGTAGCCATATTTCCATTTCTATGATGACCAACACCATCCACAACACGGCATTCAAGATCCATTACTTTAAAACACACCAATCACAACATGTGCCCCAACAACAAATATGTGGGTGAAACCAGACAATCACTATACTCTTGAATGAACTCACACAAGAAAATGATAGAAGACAAAAATACCCTATCACTGGTGGGTGAAAACTTGACACAAAGTGATGGCTGTATTTATGACCTATCAATCCTCATCCTCAAAGAAAACCTGCACAAAAACTTCAAAAGACCAGTCTGGGAGCTTGAATTCATAACTTTGCTGGACACAGAGACAAAATCTATATCCCACTAACCCCACCCCCATCTGCTTATTTTTCCCCCTCCTTTCCCCTCTATGACTGGAAGCATGTTACAGACCATTTCATTATGAATGGTCCATTGAAATACGTTTTAAGTACTTGTATTTAAAAATCGGCTTCACTTTGCATTTAGCTGTGACACTCTGAGTACATTTCCCAGGCCTGAAGAAATGCTCTGTGTGAGCTCAAAAGCTTCTCTCTCTCACCAATGGAAGCTTGTCTGTTACCCTAGATCTTATGGATGTGTGTACCCCAGTATACAATCAAGGTAATTACAACCATATTCTGTGCATTGAGACATAGTGAATTAATTAAATGGAACACCAGATAGTTAAGAGTTAATTAGAAAACAGCTTTTAGAGGCAAGGTGAAAACTAGCTGGGAGTTTCTGCTAATCAGAATGGAAGGAGAGGAAAGAAAGGTCAAAAAGGGAAACTGAAAACCTTGGTGGATGGAAGACCTGGAGTCTGGGCACCTCTGATAGAAGTTTATTGAAAGTTAGGGAATGTGATGATTTCTAAAGGTTATTATGACCTATGTGTTTTGTAAAAGTTAGTTATAAAAGATCAGTGAATACAGTGGATTCTGGAGCAGTCCTCTGAAGCCATTTAGAGAGATGTTTTTCTTGACAACTTTCTCCCCGGTAGGTGAGCAACTGTCCACTCACAACGTGCTGCTAATTACTCAGTACCGATCCAGTTTTTAGGTAAATTTCTGAGATGCTCTAATTCTATTGCTTATGTCTGTGTGCGCTTAGCGCTAAAAAACTGCAGGTTTAGCTAGTGTCCTCTTACTTGTGTCTTCAACAAGGACAAGTGCAGAGTCCTGCACTTAGGACGGCAGAATCCCATGCACTGCTACAGACTAGGGACTGTATAGCTGGGCAGCAGTTCTGCAGAAAAGGACCTAGGGGTTACGGTGGACGAAAAGCTGAATATGAGTAAGCAGTTTGCCCTTGTTGCTAAGAAGGCTAATGGCATTTTGAGTTGTATAAGTAGGGGCATTTCCAGCAGATTGAGGGATGTGATCATTCCCCTCTACTCAGCACTGGTGAGGCCTCATTTGGAGTACTGTGTCCAGTTTTGGCCCCACACTACAAGAAGGATGTGGATAAATTGGAGAGAGTCCAGCGGAGGGCAACACAAATGATTAGGGGGCTGGAGCACATGACTTATGAGGAGAGGCTGAGGGAACTGGGATTGTTTAGTCTGCAGAAGAGAAGAATGAGGGGGGATTTGATAGCTGCTTTCAACTACCTGAAAGGGGGTTCCAAGGAGGATGGATCTAGACTTTTCTCAGTGGTAGAAGATGACAGAACAAGGAGTAATGGTCTCAAGTTGCAGAGGGGGAGGTTTAGGCTGGACATTAGGAAAAACTTTTTCACTAGTAGGGTGGTGAGGAACTGGAATGGGTTACCTAGGGAGGTAGTGGAATCTCCTTCCTTAGAGGTTTTTAAGGTCAGGCTTGACAAAGCCCTGGATGGGATGACTTAGTTGGGGTTGTTCCTGCTTTGAACAGGGGGTTGGACTAGATGACCTCCTGAGGTCCCTTCCAACCCTGAGATTCTATGATTCTATGTATTAATATTTCATGAGGCAGAATTGCTGTGTTCCCTGACACCACCTGGACTGAAACAATTAAGTTGCCCCTGCTGTGGGTTCTGAAAACCGTTGGTAACAGGTCCAATAAAAGATATTATCTCATCCACTTCATCTCTCCAATATCCTGGGACGGACCTGACTACAACAACACTGCAGACAGACAGATGAGTGATTTCCCTGACCTTTGCATAAATGTATGCAGTGCTGCAGGTGGGTCATTCCCAGGTTATCAGAGATTTCAGCCTTTCCCTAATCCATTCACTTACACTTACCTGTCTCCTAGACTCAAGGCTACCACTCCAAAACTACCCACTGTCAATCACAGCACTAGCACCTATGATCACAACTTACTGCAGGATATTTTTCACCCTTATTCTTTCTGGCCCCTACAGGTGATGTATGGCAAAGGGACACGGGAAGATGGAAACCAAAGCTCCTTGAGCGAATTCATCCTGCTAGGGGTATCTGACCGGCCACAGTTGGAGCTGATGCTCTTTGTGCTCATTTTAATCTCCTACACCATGACCTTGCTTGGAAACACCACCATCATTGTGGTCTCATGGCTCGACCCCCATCTCCACACACCCATGTATTTCTTCCTCAGCAACCTCTCTTTCCTGGACCTCTGCTACACCACCAGCGTTGGCCCCCAGATGCTGCTGAATTTCCAAAGCACTCACAAATCCATATCTTGGGCTGGCTGCGTGGCCCAGCTCTACATCTCCCTCTCACTGGGAAGCACTGAGTGCCTCCTGCTGGCCATCATGGCCTATGACCGCTATGCCGCCATCTGCCAGCCACTGCACTACATGGCCATCATGAGCCACCGCTTCTGCCTGCAGCTGGCAGCCACAGCCTGGTTGTGCGGCTTCGGCAACTCCATCCTGCAGACCATCCTGATCCTGAGGCTGCCCCGGTGTGAGCGGAACCAAATCGATAACCTTTTCTGCGAGGTGCCGGCACTGCTCAAACTGGCATGTGTCGACACCTCTGCCACTGAGGCCGAAATCCTCGCAGGCGTGGTGTTTTTCCTGTTGGTTCCACTGGGCTTCATCCTGATTTCCTACAGCTACATCGGTGCTGCCGTGCTGAAGATTCGCTCAGCGAAAGGCAGGCTCAAGGCTTTCAACACCTGTACCTCCCACCTAGCCGTAGTATCGCTCTTTTATGGCACGGCCATTTCCATATATCTACAGCCGCCATCCAGCTACTCCCGGCACCGGGAAAAGATAGTATCCCTCTTCTACACCATGGTGACCCCCATGCTCAACCCCCTCATCTACACGCTGAGGAACAAGGAGGTTCACAGGGCGCTACAGAGGGCACTGAGGAGAAACATGACTGTCCAGGGGGTCTGAGCTGGGAGAGCAGTTGGCACAAAACCATCTCTACCTCTCATGACTACTGTAATCTCTTCTGTACCCATGTGTAACCTTCTGCTCTCTCCACAGCCCCGGCCCGCTCCACCCACACAAACCCTCTGGCCTCTCCCACTCTGCAGAACAAGCCTGCCTTAATCTGGCCCCCAAACTGCCTTCCCTTTCCCACTCCACACAAACCATCTCTCACCCACACAACACCCCTGCCCTCTGCTTTGCAATTCGACCAAGGACTATCTTTGTTGGACCTCCAGAAACAATCCCTGTTCTCCTGCCCAAAGAGATTATTCTTATTCCTTTCTGTTGTGGTAGCAAAGAGGCTGCAACTGAGATCAGGGCTGTGCCAAGCATGGCACAGACACTGAACAAGTTACAGTTCTTTCCCCAGCTGATATCAGGCCCCCATTGTTTCGGGCACTGCGCTGACACACAACGGTAGGCTGTCTCTTCTCCAACTGAGATCAGGGCCCCATTGTGCTGGGCACTGCACAGATACAAAGCAAGGGACAGCCCCTGCTCCAGTTGAGGTCAGAGCCATCTTCTATGGGAGCAGAAGGTATCTGAGTTCAATGGCTTCTCAATGAAACTAGCGCACATCTGGATAGAAGAATGGATTAAGTCAGTGAAGGTAGCTCCATAGATTTTGAGAGTACCTGAAGAAGACCATGTGAATTTTGTGGAATAGCATCTCAAATTCTAGGCCAAATCCACAGTGAAGTTCATGGCAACAGCTAACAAGCCAGACATAGAGAAGACATTTCAATTGTATGCAAACAAAGCGGAACCTGACTCAAAGAATTTCTATGAGCTGACACAGAATCCAGGTGGGACCATTCAGGTCTACTCATATGAGCTCCAGGAGAGAATGAGCCAGGTGAAATGCTGGGACCCACAACAAGTTTGTGACATGAATATGGTCCTGAAAGCGCAGTTAGCACTGGAGCCCTGGGATGACTCCTTCCATTGTGAAATGAAGAAGAGTTCTGAAGAAGAGTCCAGTAAGAATTTCCATGAACTCGTGCAAGCTTCCATTAAATGGTCTGAATTAGAGCAAGTTCCTGGGGAAGAGATGGTCAAGACCAACCCCCCTATACAAAGTGGAGGCCTAGGTAATGCATCTGACAGAGGAAAGGCTTTTCCCCAAACACAGTTAACACTGGAAAGTTTAAATGAAACGGGCCATCAAACAGGAGGTGATGGTGAAAACGATGACTGAGGGAATGAAAGGTAAAATCTCCCTTAGTATTCCAAAAGATCCCAAAGATTCCCACTGTAGGTATCCAGGGAAGGTACATTTGCTACACTTGTGAAGGGCCAGGGCATACTAGCTGAGAATGTCCACTACGAAAGAGTCCAGAGCCCCAGCTATTCAAAACCAAAGCGGCATCAGGAATGAGTGGCCCATCTACAGTAGAAGGCCAAACAGTGGCAGAAGGATTCCTAGGCCTGTCCTTGGTGGAAAATCAGTCTGCATACAGCGCTGAGAGGCGCTCAGACAGTGCCAGCATGTCTATCGTCTTGTGTTAGCGAGCATTTGGAGACTAACTGCCAAAGTACTTATAGCTGAGGTGAAGCTCAGTTGTTTGTTTGATACTGGCTCAGAAATCACCACTATTACTGAGCTGCATTTTCAAAAATATTAAGATAAGGAGCTAGTCATACACCAAATACACAGTTTGTACATGTAACAGCAGCTGATGAAATGGCAACTCCAGAGGTGGGATGTCTTGAAACAGAAATAGAGTCTATGGAGTGAGTCTTTCTATAAAAGTAGGGTAGTAAGTGGCTATGATCTTCCTTCATGTGGACCCTCCATTACAGTTGATTGGGAATCTTTTAACTCAAAATTCTCTTGTCAGAATATGCTGATTCATCCAACCTGAACATTTTGGTTTGGGGTGTCGGTGGGTGACAACATTTTCTGAGAAAAGTAAAAAAGCTTCAAAATTGTGGAAACCTCCCATTTGGACATTTAGTAAATGGAAATTTCCATATTTATGGTTCAACACAAATTAAAGCTAACTAGAGATTTTTAAAAAATCAAAACATTTTGAAATTGTCAAAACAAAACATTTCAATTGATCCATACTAATTTTTTTTTTATTTTTGGTTCAGGCAAATTTTCAAGATTTCAAACCTTCATGATGAATACAGATGGGAAATGGTTTAAAATCTCAAAACAATTTCACAAGATGTGAACAACTTTTCTTACCCATCTCTGTTTTCCATCATTCAAGTGCCCCTCTCAAGATGGCATTGATCCGTGAGTTATGTGAGCAGTGCAGACAATGAATTCCTGCCCAAATATCCTTCACTTTAGTAAATTCTTGCTACATGATCTACCGGCCAACTTGGTAACTAGAGGGCCAGAGCTCTGCGAGTGTAATCACTTATCTTCACACACAGTATTAGTATTAATTATTTGTGTTAAGCTGAGAGCGCCGAGGTGCCCAGTCATAGACCAGGTCCCCACTGTGCCAGGTGCTGAACAAACACAGAACAAAGAGACAGTCGCTGCCCCAAGGAGATGACGATCTAAGTATAAGACAAGAGGCAACAGATAGATACAGACAGATGCAGGAGCACAAAGTAACAATGAGACAGGAGTGGCCAGCAAGGTAAGCAGTGGTCTCAACACACCAGCAGCTGGTTCTCTGCCTCATGGAAATAGTTAGGATACTGGACCCCCCTTGTGCTAGGCACTGTACAAACACCGAAGAAAATGACAATCACAAGGTATCATGCTGGATGCAGGAGGTCAGGCTGGATGGACCTTGTAGTCTTTTCTGTCCATAAAGGCTATGAATCTATTACCACAATTTTAAAGGCGGGGGTGGGGGAGATTGTCTGGCCTAGGGTGGAGGGTTGGGAATGGAATATAAATTCTTTCCCTTCTCTGGGGGTGCTAACTCTAATCCAGCTCCAGCACAGATGGACTGGGAATGTGTTATGAGACCTGTCCTCACTGGCAGTGCCGGCTCCAATCAGGCCCTTTTGCAGGCACAGGGCTGTGTGTGGGAATGGAATATGGGGCTTTTTTATTTTTCAAAACAGATAAAAGACGGGGAGCTAAATATAAATCTGAAGTTAGGAATTGTAGAAAATTTATGAGGAAAGCAAAGGGACACAAGCAGAATGAAAGACAATAAGAAAAAGTTATTTAAAATATGTTGGAGGGCAGGAAGAATCCTGACAATGGTATTGGTTCATTAGTAGATGGAAATAGTAGCCTTATCGATAATAATGCAGAAAAGACAGAGTTGTTTAATAAATGTATCTGCTCTTTATTTGGGGAAAAAACAGGTGCTATAACCTCATCATATGGTGATAACATATATCTATTCATTTCCATCTATGTGCACCTGCAGCCCTCATCCCAGAATTAGGGCAAAATGGTCTCTCTCTTCTACACGCTGGTTACCCCCATACTCAACCCCCTGATCAACATGCTGAGGAACAAGGAGGAGCACAGGGCTCTGCAGAAAGTGCTGGGATGGAGCCCGACTACCCAGGGGGCCCAAGCTGGTGCAGTAGTTGGGCATGGAACCATCTGTGCCTCTTTTGGGTTCTGTAGCATCTTCCCTGCCCATATGGATTCTTCTACCCTCTGCCCGTTTCCACCCTTCACAACTGCCCTTGCCCTGTCACACCTCAAAGAAAAACCTGCCCTCCCCGAGCCATACAAGTCCCCTGCCCTCTTTCAACCCATGCAACCCACCAGCTCCTGTTTCATGTCTACACCTAAAACTCTGCATTGGTGCAGCTGCTCTGCTGTAGAGCTTTCATGGGAGAAGGGCAATACACTTATGCAAGAGAGGTGTCCCATCAGCATAGTTAATCCACTTCCCTGAGAGGCAGTAGCTATGTTGGCAGGAGAACCTGTCCTGCTGACATACAATCATAGAATATTGGGGTTGGAAGGGACCTCAGGAGGTCATCTAGTCCAACCCCCTACTCAAAGCAGGACCAATCCGCAGATTTTTACCCCAGTTCCCCAAGTGGCCCCCTCAAGGATTCAACTCACAATGCTGGGTTTAGCAAGCCAATGCTCAAACCACTGAGCTATCCCTGCCCCCGACATTGCACCAGGATATCAGCTTTCATTAAAAAAAATTCTCTCGGTCTCACATCTTATGGTTGGTTAGTACAGCTGGAAAGATGACACTAGAATGACATAAAGACTCAGAAAGCAGAAGGAAAAGGGGGAAAATTAAATTTATTATTCAAAGCAAAGCTTCTGATTTAAAGCCAATCTCCTGATTTTTTAGGGCCTGACACACCCTTTTGGAATGCTCTGGGCTGGCAAGACTGCACACTCACTCCCGAGAGAGGAAGACACGATAGCCTTTCCTCCACTCATGTCTCTGCTCCTCTGGAGGGTTGGAAACTCCATTTACTGGACCACATGTCATGTGTTTCTCTGGGACCCACCAGCCTAATTGTTGATTTTGAACTGCTTTGGCTATGGGATTTATCCAAGGTTAATGGAAAGAGGCCTGTTGATTTCAGGGGAATCAGGTTGGCTCCCAAAGGGTATGTGACAATGGCTACGGTTTGGGAAAGCGACAGATGATTTTGGATGATGAAAATGAGATACCGTAAAGGCATGAGATTTTCAGAAGGCAAGTGCCCAGGGCTTCCTGAAGAGCAAGCATTTAAAAATCACGAGTCATGCTCCAAAAATCATGAGATCATCTTTAAAAACATGAGATTTCATTAAATTATAACGGTTGGGTTCTTTTTCTTTGCCTTCAAATGTCTAATATTTAGATCGCCCTGGTGTCACATTACATGGTTTTGCTCCATCTCAATGGGGGCTAGAAATGTTTCTTTTTAAAATTATTTTTTAATTGTAACCACATTCTTCTAGGAGATGCACCTGAAGAGTGGCTACTTTTATATCTGTTATTGAATGTCCAGGGAGATTGAAGTGTTCTCTCACTGGCTTTTGTATGTTACTATTCCTTATGTCTGATTTGTATTCATTTATCCTTTTAGATAGAGACTGTCCAGTTTGGCTAATGTACATGGCAGAGAGGCATTGCTGGCACATGATGGCATCTATCACATTAGTGGCTGTGCATATGAATGAGCCCCTGATGTTGTGGCTGGTGTGGTTGGATCTCATGACGGTCTTGCGAGAGTACATATGGGGATAGAGATGGTAACTGGGTTTGTTACACTGATTGCCTTGGGATAGTGTTTCTATGATGTGATGTGTAGTTGCTGGTGAGTATTTGCTTGAGGTTGGGGGCCTGTCTTTAAGCAAGGATTGGCCTGTCTCCCAAGGCCTGTAGTGTGCAGGATCGTTTTCCGGTTTAGGTTGTAGGTCGTAGATGATGTGCTGGAGAGGTCTGAGTTGGGGGCTGCATGGGATGGGCAATGGTGATCTGTTATTTTCCTTGTTGGGCCTGTCTTGTAGTAGGTGCAGGAGACTAGTGGCCAATTTGGCGTGTGGGGCACCCTGGGGCTCCACAAACCTTTCCAGATGGATTCCAGTGCCTTGGGGAGGCTTCAGGGAGGCACCTCCCCCTACAGCTCCGAAATGCATAAAGGCGCTGCCTACTCCCCCTCCCCACCCATGGCCCTATGGAATCAGGGACAACTATCGTGATCTGCACAAGGAGGAGCCTCCTACAGTCACAGAGACACGTGGCCCTTCTCAACTCTGCTTCAGAACTGGGGAAGCCCAGGTACAGTGTGATACTTATTCTCAGTAGCCCAGAGACCACAGGCCTGGGGCAGCATGGGGAGCAGGGACACAGGCTGGGGATCTTACCTCCTTCCATCCCTTCTTCCAACCATCCACTATCCAGTTCTCTGCGTCTCTCACCCACTCGCTATCTGTCTGTTCATCCATCTCTCTTTCTCTGCCTCTATATCCTTCCATCCATCTATCTCTCCCTCACTCCATCCTGCAATCCGTCCATCTCTCTGATCTTATATTGCCTCTTTATTGTTCTTTTTAATCCATCCTTCTCTCTGCCTTTCTCTCTGTCATAACAATTCACCTCCCTCTCCTTCTCTTTCTCATCCACATCCACTCTCTCTATATATCTCTCTCTCTCGCTCGCTCCTCCCCATCTCTGGGATTTCTTTCATTCTATCACTGTGGACTCTGGGCTTCTAGGAGACCCTGCCAGTTGAGAGAGGCTCAGGGTATCCCTCCCAGCCGGGGGCAACCTGCCCCCAGGTACTTCAGTCACACACTGAGCGGGTTTGGTCCCTGGGATGAGGGGTATTGTGTGACCATGTGACACTGGCTCTGATCATCCAGTTTGCTCCATTCTCCTCCTTTTGAGAGCTGCCCTAGGGCCTCAGAAGAGTGTGGGGCAGCACCTACAGCCTCAGGACTTCCAGAGCCAGATGCAGATGGTGCTGCACCACAGCAGGGGGCAACGTTAGCTGGTCTCCCTGACCCCGGAGACTCTTAGACATTCAGCTTCACAGCTTGGGGCTGCTTCATCCCAGGCACTGAGGGGCTCAGCTCAGGGGAGCAGGGACTCCATACTTTACCCTGGCAGCCAAGCATGTGACCATCAAGCAGCAGGGATCTGGGGACAGCAGAGCTTGAGGTGAACGGACGTGAGTCCGTCTTGTTACTGGGGAGGGTCCAGGAGCTGGGGAGCATGTGGGATGGTTAGCTTTGTAAGCTCTGTCCTATGAGTATGATAAAACTACCCTACCTCCCAGGGGTGATGTGAGGATAAATCCATTAGAGATTGTTAGGTGCTCAGACACTGTGGTGCTGAGGACCAGACAACTACCATAGATTGGTACATAACATAAGAATGGCCGTACCGGGTCAGACCAAAGGTCCATCTAGCCCAGTATCTGTCTACCGACAGTGGCCAATGCCAGGTGCCCCAGAGGGGAGTGAACCTAACAGGCAATGATCAAGTGATCTTTCTCCTGCCATCCATCTCCATCCTCTGACTAACAGAGGCTAGGGACACCATTTTTACCCATCGTGGCTAATAGTCATTTATGGACTTAGCCACCATGAATTTATCCAGTTCGCTTTTAAACATTGTTATAGTCCTAGCCTTCACAACATCCTCAGGTAAGGAGTTCCACAAGTTGACTGTGCGCTGCGTGAAGAAGAACTTCCTTTTATTTGTTTTAAACCTGCTGCCTATTAATTTCATTTGGTGACCCCTAGTTCTTGTATTATGGGAATAAGTAAATAACTTTTCCTTATCCACTTTCTCAACATCACTCATGATTTTATATACCTCTATCATGTCCCCCCTTAGTCTTCTCTTTTCCAAGCTGAAGAGTCCTAGCCTCTTTAATCTTTTCTCGTATGGGACCCTCTCCAAACCCCTAATCATTTTAGTTGCTCTTTTCTGAACCTTTTCTAGTGCTAGAATATCTTTTTTGAGGTGAGGAGACCACATCTGTACACAGTATTCGAGATGTGGGTGCACCATGGATTTATAAGGGCAATACTATATTCTCTGTCTTGTTCTCTATTCCCTTTTTAATGATTCCTAACATCCTGTTTGCTTTTTTGGCAGCCTCTGCACACTGCGTGGACATCTTCAGAGAACTATCCACGATGACTCCAAGATCTTTTTCCTGACTCGTTGTAGTTAAATTAGCCCCCATCATATTGTATGTAAAGTTGGGGTTATTTTTTCCAATACGCCTTACTTTACATTTATCCACATTAAATTTCATTTGCCATTTTGTTGCCCAATCACTTAGTTTTGTGAGATCTTTTTGAAGTTCTTCACAATCTGCTTTGGTCTTAACTATCTTGAGCAGTTTAGTATCATCTGCAAACTTTGCCACCTCACTGTTTACCCCTTTCTCCAGATCATTTATGAATAAATTGAATAGGATTGGTCCTAGATAGATTTGGTTATGGTTGGAATCTGTCTTATCCAGGGCCCCTAACCCACAAACATATGCAGGGATAATTTTCTACAGGGGAGTAGTTAATCACTTGAGCATGCATCTGTAGGACTGGATCCTGTGTTTGTAAAGTGCTGTGTAAACATATTGTTCCTTGAGAGGCCCTGATGCTGCAAAGATTTATGCATGTGCTTAGCTTAAGCCCACGGGCAGTCCCACTACCATCAATTGGATGTGGTTTGGGTAAAGGAGATTAAGGCATGTAGGCAGCATAGGCCCAATTTATAAAGGGATTTAGGTGGCTACAGATGCAGATGGGTGCTAGGGGCCTAACTCCTACTGGAATCAATGGGAGTTAGCAAATCCTTTCGAAAATTCTAATTGCTGCCTATCTCATATATTGCCCTATCTGAGCCCATAATCCCCCTGAAAATCAGTGGAATTTGGGTGAATCATTCCTTAAAGCTCCTTTGGAAACCCCAGCTCTAGCTGCTGGCAGGATCAGCGTCTAAATTATTATTAGTGATATAGGAATTATCTTATTCCTTCCCTGTGTGTTTAGACTATGGGCTCTGTCATTCGCACAGAGAAGTACATACAAATAATAGATTCATGTTAACAGTGGCAGTAGAATCATAGAATCATAGACATGTAGGACTAGAGGGTATTGCCAGATGTGATATGGTCCATACCCCTATATAGAGACAGCAATAAGATTACCTAGACCATACTGACAAGTATTTGTCCAACCTGTTCCTAAAAAACTCCCAGGATGGTATGACATTCAATTGCGCAATCCAGACTAGTGAGGGGTTGTGTCACCCCTGCACTGCAACCTTGGCTGCCTCACAATGTTTTCCTGTTTTAGATTCCAACATGGGTCGCTCATGGATCAGCATGCGGGTCACACCCTGACTGTCTGTGTGTAGCCACAGCCTGGTCCAGCAACTCTTACCCCAGCAGCTTGTCCGCAAACACCAGCCACACTCTGGCTTCTATCAGCCTTGGTTACTATTTGTGGGGTGACCCCCACACATTCCTAGTCCAGAATCCCACCCTCCCACCTCCAAAATGTGTGTTCTGCACTGCCCAGCCCTCTCCTGGACAGTTCAGATATTTTAGGTCTGTTGTCCCTGTGAGGGGATCAATATCCAACAGTTTGCTACGTTAAATTGAGTTACTCACTGTTGGGATATTGTGGTTCCCAGTGAGCCTGATGCTGGGTATAATCAAGGGACTTCAATGCGATGCAATTCAGTGCAATGCGATTCAATGCAATTCAACAAGGCTTTATTGAATATGTGTGTACGGGTCCGGTGTGGGGGCTCGGCCCCCTCAGGTGCGGCTGGGAACCAGGCCGCCTCACTACACGAGACTGAGCGAACAGTTCAGTATTTAAAGTCCAAGCCCTAGGTCAGGGCGGGGCTACAAACAGCAGTTCAGGGACTCAGACCCTCAGGCAGGGGCTGAGCAAAACAACAGCAGTTCAGGGGCTCAGACCCTCAGGCAGGGGCTGAGCAAAACAACAGTATATAAGTCCAGGCCCTGGGTCAGGGCGGGGCAATAAGAAGTACTAAGGTAAGTCCAGGCTCCTACGTCTGAGCGTTGGTGTGAGGGGGAGACTGCCACCCGTAAGTGGGGTGGCAGGGGGGACACAGGCCCACCCACTCCATTGTGTCCCAGCCCGGGGCCCTAACAGCGGCAGTCAGTCTGCTGCTGGGTCAGTGGGGATCCTGGACGCAACGCACTGACATTGGCTCGGGGTCTGCTGCAGCCAGACTGGGGTCGGCTGCCCCCGGGCCACTTCCAATCTCCTCCTCCATTGGTACCTGTACATCCCCAGTGTCCTCCGCCGTGTCCCACACCATGGGCTCCTCAGGGTACTGAGCGCTGGGTAGGTCGGGCTGCTCCTCAGGACACTGGGCGAGGGGAAGCTCAGGCAGCTCCTCAGGATACCAGGCTTGGGGAAGGCCCGGCCAGTCCTCCTCAGGGTACTGGGCTCGGGGAAGGCCCGGCCAGTCCTCCTCAGGGTACTGGGCTCGGGGAAGGCACGGCCCAGCAGGAGCTCGGGAACCAGCATCTCTTCTCTCCAGCGGCCGGCGGTCAACTGAGTGCTGGGGCCGGGCCTTTATACTTCCTGTCCCGCCCCTTGACTTCCGGGGGGCGGGGACAGGCGGTGGTGAATCCGCCCACTTCGGCGGCTGTTCTGGCTCAGCCCTCTCAGGCTGCCTCACTACACCCCCCCCAAGGCTGACTCCCGTACAGCAGGGACAGACCCTTCCATACCCCCCAGGCGGGAAAGGAAGTCCGCATTTGCGTGGTCCTTCCCGGCCCTATGGCGAACGGTGAAGGTTGTTCTAACTCGGCCCCCTCAGGTGTGGCTGGGAGCCAGGCCGCCTCACTACAATGTGTTAACAGTTAAACACTTGTATCACTTGGATATTAGATACCCCAGACAGGATATTTCCTCCTTTGCAGTCTGAGCCTTTCTAGCATTACATTTTACCCCACTGTCTGCCAAGTGCTGCAGGATCACTTCTAAGTCTTTCATGTGTGTTTGGCCATCTGGTGAGGAGACAAAAAGATCATCAACATACTGTACAACACAAAAAGTCATGTCTGGCAGCTTTGCCAGCACATCAGCTAACACTCTATGAAACAAATTAGGTGAGTTATGAAAACCCTGGCTTAGGCGAGTAAAGGTATATTGCTTCCCTTTAACGGTGAATGCAAACCAAAATTGACTGTCAGGGTGCACAGGAACAGACCAAAAGCCATTGCTAATGTCCAAGGCTGAAAACACTATGTGATCATCAAAAGCTTATAAGCCTCCCTCTACCATCCACTCCTGTACCTTTTCCCAGAAGGGTAGGTTTGGGTTATTAAGCTGCAAAGATGACATTTCTTTTAACATGCTCCTCAAGTCAGATGGGCTCATAGGAGTGTGCTCTAGGTGACTAACAGTAGCAGGGTCCCCTTCCCCTGGATTAGGATCAGGGACAGTGCGCACTCTCACTGGAGCCATGAAACTAGATTGACAGCCCCATGTTCCACATGTAGGGTCCAAAGGTGCTGAGGGACAAGATCTCTTCCCCTGCAAGTCTGCTTGCAGTTTTTCTACCTCTGCTTCTAACTCTCTCATGCTTCCTTTTAGCATATCACACTTTCTAACCAGCTGTTCATAATCAACAATCAAACACATACCAGCCATTTTGTCCTTCTTTATGTCAATCATACAGCCAAAATATCTCCACAAGAAACCTAATAAACTTACTGCTACAATAGTTATAAAAGCACTAACCATATACTCTTCATATTGTGGATCACTGTATCCCTTCATCTTTCCCCTTTTTTAACCTTACTATCCTCCAATCTCCAAATTTTTAAATACAATTCTGTTTATAGACTAATAATTTATTCAAATCAAACACCATAGACTGAAATGCCCAATCAGCAGATTAATCCTTTTTCCAATGTATTTGATCTGCACAATTACAATGTCCAATTAGGAGATCTGGGCCAGCCAACACATTAGAATCATAGAATCATAGAATCTCAGGGTTGGAAGGGACCTCAGAAGGTCATCTAGTCCAACCCCCCGCTCAAAGCAGGACCAAACCCAACTAAATCATCCCAGCCAGGGCTTTGTCAAGCCTGACCTTAAAAACCTCTAAGGAAGGAGATTCCACTACCTCCCTAGGTAACCCATTCCAGTTCTTCACCACCCTACTAGTGAAAAAGTTTTTCCTAATATCCAACCTAAACCTCCCCCTCTGCAACTTGAGACCATTACTCCTTGTTCTGTCATCTTCTACCACTGAGAACAGTCTAGATCCATCCTCTTTGGAACCCCCTTTCAGGTAGTTGAAAGCAGCTATCAAATCCCCCCTCATTCTTCTCTTCTGCAGGCTAAACAATCCCAGTTCCCTCAGCCTCTCCTCATAAGTCATGTGCTCCAGCCCCCTAATCATTTTTGTTGCCCTCCGCTGGACTCCCTCCAATTTATCCACATCCTTCTTGTAGTGTGGGGCCCAAAACTGGACACAGTACTCCAAATGAGGCCTCACCAGTGCTGAGTAGAGGGGGATGATCACATCCCTTGATCTGCTGGAAATGCCCCTACTTATACAACCCAAAATGCCATTAGCCTTCTTGGCAACAAGGGCACACTGTTGACTCATATTCAGCTTTTCGTCCACCGTAACCCCTAGGTCCTTTTCTGCAGAACTGCTACCCAGCCATTCGATCCCTAGTCTGTAGCAGTGCATGGGATTCTTCCGTCCTAAGTGCAGGACTCTGCACTTGTCCTTGTTGAACCTCATCATATTTCTTTTGGCCCAATCCTCTAATTTGTCTAGGTCCCTCTGTATCCTATCCCTACCCTCCAGCGTATCAACCACTCCTCCCAGTTTAGTGTCATCTGCAAACTTGCTAAGGGTGCAGTCCACACCATCCTCCAGATCGTTAATGAAGATATTGAACAAAACCGGCCCCAGCACCGACCCTTGGGGCACTCCACTTGATACCGGCTGCCATCTAGACATGGAACCATTGATCACTATCCGTTGAGCCCGACCATCTAGCCAGTTTTCTATCCACCTTACTGTCCATTCATCCAGCCCAGACTTCTTTAACTTGCTGGCAAGAATACTGTGGGAGACTGTATCAAAAGCTTTGCTAAAATCCAGAAATAGTACATCCACTGCTTTCCCCTCATCCACAGAGCCGGTTATCTCGTCATAGAAGGCAATTAGGTTAGTCAGGCATGACTTGCCCTTGGTGAATCCATGCTGACTGTTCCTGATCACTTTCCCCTCCTTTAAGTGGTTCAGGATTGATTCCTTGAGGACCTGTTCCATACCTGCCTCTACACTAACTGTTGGTCATTACAGCCTCTTTGATTTCCCACTTCAACAACACTGAGTCAGAGGAACTTACAGCTTAACCAGGCCCTCACTAAGGGCAATGTCTTAAGACTGCAACAAACCCCCCTGAATTCCCCAGCACCAAGACCTGCTTACTACAAAAGAGATGAGAGTCACCAGTCAGGTCAGAGAGACACAACCAAATAAAAAATGAACAAACTCATCCTCTAATTTGATTGTAGGTCGTGATCCTGAAGGATATTTCTCACCCTGCTCTCTGTGCCAAGAAACAGTTGGGATTTTGTGGTTCCCAGTGAGCCTGATGCTGGGTAGAATCAAGGGACTTCAATGCAATGTAATTCAATGCAATGCAATGCAATTCAATTCAACAAGGCTTTATTCAATATGTGCACAAGGAAACCCCTGGTACAAAAAACCAGGCAGAGTTCCTCCAGCAAGGAGCCCCTCCCCTTGCTATTTTATAGCACATGGCACTTATATAACAAGTTACATAACAACTTAAATAACATGAACCTCTAACCAATCAGAGTTAACCTTTCCATATATGGGTTTGTTTATAACATGCTCATAGAGCTCCATTCCACATGCTGAGCTCACCGCCCGCCCCCGTCTCCCCCTGGCCTTCTCCAGAATGTTCCTGAGCTGGTGAGCCACAGTATGCTTCCTTATGCATAAGCACCCTGCAAACTACATTTTATCCAAAATGAACACAAGCATACCCTTCACTCACACAATACAGTTTAAACACAGCAATGGATCAGTTTGGATTACAGAATAAAAAACATTTATTTCAATACAAAGAGAGAGATTAGAAGTGAGTACAAGTATAAGGCAGAAATGGTTAAAAGAGAAATAAATATAAAGACATTTCTGTTATGTCTCATTGCCTACCCCCTGGCATACATATCCTAGAACTGCCACCAACTGCCACAGGTGCACTTTTCCATGACAACTCGTTTGAAGTATTGTTGTAGTCAGGTTGGTCCCAGGATATGAGCAAGGCAAAGTAGGTGAGGTAATCTCTTTTATTTGACCAACTTATGTTGGAGGCTTCAAAAGAAAGCTACACAACACCTTCAAAAGATGGGCCTGAGAACTTAAATTCATAAGCCTTCTTGTGACAGATTTATGTTACCAATCTGCCCAGGGTGTCAGGTGATCAGGCTGAGGCCACAGGATCTTTAGAGAAGGAGATGGAGGAACACACCAAGTGACTAAATGTTAAAGCTTTATTAATAAAATAATAAAATAACAGCGGCGAGTGCTGGGAATGCTCCCACATCACTCAGAGGAAGAAAGAAAGCATTAGTGCCCCAGCCCTAACGCACTTTTATACTCACACCCATGCTACCTGAGGCTGGCCAAGCCTGGGTGTAACATAAGAAGAAGAGGGGAAAGGGTGGATGGGAATTCTTCTCCTGTGCACGGGTCATCCAGGGTGTGCTGTTGATCTCCAACTTGCTTTGGCTCTCAGGAGAGGGTTCTTTTTGGGGTGTTTCATTCAGGGACCTCTGTTCCTGGTTCTCTTTGTACCAGTCCAAACTGGTCTTCTGTGGCTTTCTCGGCTTTCCCAAAACACACCAGGCTCAGGGAAGCGAAAATGGTATTCCCCCTCCCTTCCCCCACTGGCCTTCACTGTCTCGCTCATTTTTGCAGCCCCTGTGGTTCTGTTCAGCTGAATCCTCTTTTCTCATGACTGGTCAGGGTGGAATAGGTCCCCGTCTTTCTTGGCCGGCAGCCGAGAGTAAGATGTGTGCTGTGGCTTTTGGCTGGAGTCAGCGTCTTATCTTCGGACTGAGGTAGATGAAGTGTTGAGTTAACCCATTCTCTGCTCTCTCCCTCCCTCTTTGGCCTCTCACAACCTGTAAAAGAATCTGTCATTCCACACTCACACCTTTGACTCTTCCCGACATGCTTTGCAATGCCTGCACCAGCATTATCAACATACAAGGCTGATCTGCCTCCCCATGGGGCCCCCTGAGTGAGGGGGTCTTTGGGGTTGTAACATTCTGGAAAACCCTGGACTTAACAGAGACTCTGGTTTTATGACTCTGTAGTGAGGCTGAGTGGTCTCGCGTCAAGGGGCAGAGTGAGGCATCATTACACTCCCCTTGGAGGGTGGATCCTAGATTTCCCTGCCCACCTCACTGGAAGCAACGGGTTGTGGCTGGAAGTATAAAAGGCCAGCTCTGCAGCACAGTTGAGAGAGAGCCGGTGGAGGAGAAGGACGCTCGGCCTATGCGGCCACGTCCCCAAGAGGAACGTTCGCCTGACTGTTCCTGATCCTCAGACACCGACGAGGACTGGCCTGGCGTGCATGCTGCCATGTACCTTGAGGAGCCGGAAGAGGCCTGGAGGCTAGAGGTACCAAACCCCAGGCTGGCAGGAAGTGGCCCGGAGCAGCCATGGAGCAGCTGGTGCAGAGCCAGGGATGGATCAGTCAGCATGTAGCGGCTGGATCCCCACCAACACAGGAGCCGGCAATCCTGCCCCTGCCGGGGCCCTGATCTGGGACATGGTGGAGTAGGGTGGGACCACATCTCCCTGCCACCTCATCTCAGGGTGGCTAACTCCCTACACTGTTCAGAGAACCCCTAGCCCTGAAGAGGAGCCTCCCTAACCAGCTCTCCTACAGACTGTTTGTTTGCTGGCTGCTTGTGCCCCACCCAGGCTGAAGCCAGCCCTGAGACTGCTTTGCTTGCTGGCCACATGGTGCGGGGACTGGGAAACCAGAGGTCAGCCATCAGGAGCCCCAGAAGGCAGAAGACTGTGAAAAGGCTCGGTAGATGGTATTGGGCACTGCACTGTGTTGTTCCTTGGCTCCATCCATGAACAAAGCTGGCTCTGCTTGGAGAAGACTGAGCGATCTGGGCATCTGGGAGTCATCAGCTCCAGCCAGCACAGACCAGACATACACCTAATATATAATCCCTCTGATTCTCTTTTATTGAATATTGATGTAAAATCCCGATTAACATTGCCCCCTTTCTATTTAATTCTCAGATATGGATAGTTTGGGGGTTCTTCCCTCTTCTCATGTTAAACTCATGTTAAACTGCAGTTACTTCGCCACCTGGGCAGGATGTTCACCAGAGTCACCATCCTGCACCAGGTGCTCCTGCTCTCATCAATGCTCCTGCTATTCTGGCTGCGTTGGTGGTACAGCACAGTGCCATCCACTCCTGGCAGGATGCATGTGCTCCTCCTCTCCATCTGGTGTTCGTGCTCCACCTTCTCCAGCCAGCTCTTCAGCCAGCATCCCGACATCTTCCACCTGATGGAGCTGGCCAAGCATATCTGCTACCTCCTGCCCAGAGGCATCCCGGAGTTGCTGCAGCAGCCCGGCTGTGACCTGCTCCATTCCCTCTTCCGGTGGGAGGTGGCCACGCTACAGGACTTCATACTGCAGCCCCACTGGGTGTCCTAGGTCTTCCAGCACATTGACATTGTGAGGCCTGCGCGGTGCTCGGCCTGCTCCCAGGCCTAGAGGCACCAGCCTCGCTTCCACCAGGTGCAGATCTGAAAGACAGCAATGGAGGTATTTGTGTACAGGCCAGTCATCTCGGAGGAAGAGCAGAGAGAACAAGTGCTTCTTAAAGAAGAGATTGAGGCTCACACAAAGGAGTGGAGGCTTTTCTCTGGTCTCCACTGAGGATTCAGCGCAGTGGTTGTACTCTTTGATAAGAAAGCCTTCCAGAGCAGGGACATCATGACATCCACAGAGTGCCAGGCTCACTGTGGCACCAGCCCCTTTGGGAATGTGGTGGGGGCCTGTGCCATCTACAGCCACATGACACTGAAGGTCATCAGGTTCTACCAGCTGGAGACGCTCTACCCGCTCTTTGCGTCCACATCATCCACCTGGTCCATGACCCCCAAGCCATCTACGCCTCTCGCCTCCCACCTCTCACCCAACACCTATCTGGTCGTGTTTAAAGACTGCCACAGCCAGGACAGCATGTATGTGGCCGCAGTGCGCTGCCCACCTCCTGCCCTGTGTGACACTACCTCCTGACCTGCTATAATGACTTGGTCAGGGATCCACTGTGCCAGGTGGCCAAGTGGTACCACTACACTGGCCTGGCTTCCTCCCCCAGCTCAAGCCCTGGGTGCCCAACATCCTCCACTGATCCAGGGCTCTGGACCTTGTGGCACTCCTGGTGTGAAGGGATTCCAGCAAGGTCTCCTGGCCCTGGAGGCACCAGCTCATCTTCCACCAGGTGCACGAGATCTGTAAGCTGGCCATGGAGGTCTTTGTGTACAGGCCAGTCATCTCAGAAGAGGGGTGGAGGGACCTAGCACTTCCTAGAAAAGAGATCAAGGACTAGACAAAGGGGTGGGGTCTTTTCTCCAATCTCCCCTGAGGATTCAGAGCAATGTTGGATGGTTAGATAAGGAGGAGCTGCCTCCCCAACAGAGAGCCCACCAGGGAATAAGTCACACACTTGTCCAGTGATTTTCCCACAAACCAGGGGGCAGATGCTGTCAGTGGATGCTGTGTGGATCAATCAGGAAATGCAGACCCAGCTACATGCACTTGTGTGGAGCGAGAGATAGAACCCCTTTCCTACAGCACTAAATACACAAGACCAGTTTACCTAGAAGCAATCTGTCCTGTTGCTAGATCCTTTATCCGCCCTGCAGAGACAGCTAGTAGACAGGACCGGTTTAAACGCCTAGTGTAGACCAGGCCTGGGAGTCAGGATTCTTGGCTTCTCTCCCATCTGTGGGATGGGAGTGCGGTCTAATGAGTTAGAGCAGCATACTTGTCCTGGATGCTAAGACTGACCTTCCACCTCTTATCCAGAGATCTAGAAAAGGTGTACTGCCATCCTATCTCCTGTGTCAGTCTTTTGTTAAAGACAAGAAAGCACCAGTCACAGCCATCAACTAAAAAAAAACTTTCTTTCCTACTATGAGCTACTGTCTGACAAAAGAAGAGAGTCTAATGGCCTGCTAAACTTAGGGTTGTGAGTTCAGTCCTTGAGGGGCCCATTTAGGGATCTCGGGAAAAAAATCTGTTCGGGGATTGGTCCTGCTTTGAGCAGGGGGTTTGACTAGATGACCACCTAAGGTTCCTTCCATCCCTGATATTCTATAATCCTGTGAATTGCTATCCTCTCTGAAAGGGGCTTTTGAAAAGTTTGGGTAACGTTCGGTTCTCAAAACAAGCCAAAGGCAGATTCAAAGTGATGTATGTCTTGTGTTGAAATTCTTTTTCCTCTGGTACATCTGATTCAATACATTTCCAGACTCTGGCATGAATTTTCTAGTGTTTCGCCCATGGGATTGAGCCGGCTGAGGTCTCTGTCCTCAAAATCCTGAACCAGGTTTGACTGCTTAGTGTTGTAAAAGTGACAGGATAATGCTAACACCTGTGATCTCTGGGACCCCTTATTCCACTGGAAATTAACACAAAAGCTCTCCCGCTGCTCATGGGGCTCGCTCGAGTTTGACTCCCTTTGGATTCACTTCGATTCCCTTCTTAATCTGAAGCAGAAAACTTTTTAATGGCCCCACAAGGGGACTCCTCATAGGCCATGTCACAAATAGCATGTTTTTAATAAGTCCCAATTGCTGGATCCCGCAGCTGGATCCAGGAGCCAAGACTCTAACGATGCCCAGCACGTCGCATTCTGAAGCCTAATGAGGGCACTTTGACAGTGACAGTTGGCACCAATCCGACTTTCCTCTGTCACAGACAGGGGCTGAATATCTTGGCACCAGATCCTTGGCCAGCCACACTGATACTACATATCCTTCTGCATCAGGTCATTGTCCAGTTACTTCAGTGCCACATACCCTTCTGTACCAGGTAACTGTCCAGTTATTCCAGTATCCCATGCTATTCTGCAAAAGTTCATTGTCAAGTTTCTGTAGTGTGTAGAACAAGCCTATTCATCAGGTGTAAATGCAGGTATCTGAAGGCTGAAAAGATTTGTTCTATGCTATTGGACACTGATGCAATTCTTTTTTCCAGGTTCTGGGTATAAACCAGGGTTCAGCTGTTATTTACCAGCCCCTTGGCCTGACCTAACTTTTCCCACAAAACTGTCAACCCTGGTCCCTGGGGCTCCACAAACATCACCAGCTGAGTGCCAGCCCTTTGGGGACGATGCAGGGAGGAAACTCCCCCCATACTCTCCAGCTCTGGCAACCATAAAGGTTTGTCTCCTTCCCCGCACACGGCCCTTAGAAGTCTGGGACGGAGATCCTGGGCTGTTTGGGAGGAGACACCTGCAGTCTCAGAGACACGGGGCCCTTCCTGGCCATGCTTTGGACGTCAGCCCACCCAGACACATAGAGATACCATCCCCGTAAGCTTGGAGACACAAGGACGGCTGTAGAGCGGTCTGGCTTGCCAGCCATCCTTCTAGCCATCCACCATACATTTCTGCATCTATCCAGCTCTCTCCTCTTCTGTCCATCTATCTCTTTCTTTATTGTCCTTTGCCTTTCTCTGTCCTTCTACCAATTCACCTCTGACTTCCTCTCTTTCTCCACATCCATCCTTCTCTCCATCTGACTCCCCCTCTCTATTTCCCTCCACCCATTCCAAGCCTCTGTCAGCCCACACACACTCAGTAACTCTCTCTCTCTCATCTCTGGCTTTTCTAATGTTCCCAGCACTGCAGTCGCTGGGTTCTCAGGAGCCCCTTCCCACTGAGACAGGCTTTGGGCATCCCCACCCGACTCGGGTTTCCAGAGCCAGAGGTCGGTGTGCTGCCCACAAAGCAGGTGGACAGAGTTACCTGGTTTCCTTACCCCCCTCCTCTCAAAACCCGTAGACATTCAGCCTCTCGGCCTGGGGTGTCTCATCTCCGGGCTCTGCAAGCACTGAGTAGATTTCAGTGAAAGAGAGCAGGGATTGCAGCTAAGACTCTGCCCTGGTATCGGAGCATCTGAACAGCCCGGAGCTGTTCCGGCAGGAGAGGTCTGGGGAAAGCAGATCCGGAGGTGAATGGAGGTGAGTCAGGGGAGGAGGGGGGTTGAAATAGGCAGAGCGAGGGAGTCGGGAAGGGAATAGCACAATGAATGGAGACAGGCAGACAGACTGACCAGGGGATTATGATGATTAGGATGGATGGATGTTTCCTGCCGCATCTCCAAAATCAGGGTTGTTACCAGCATAGGTTTATCAATAGCACAGATGCTGTAGCCCTAATCTGAATTGGCTGGACAAAGTCTTGGTGAGAGTCCAGCAGGTGCATGGATCTCCAGTGGTGGATCTCAGGGTGACCAGATGTCCCGATTTTCTAGGAACCGTCCCAATTTTTGGGTCTTTTTTTATATAGGCTTCTATTACTCCCCACCCCGTGTCCTGATTTTTCACACGTGCTGTCTGGTCACCCTAGAGATCAGGGCCTTGTACTTTTGGGTGCTGCACAGACTCAGTAAATAAGGGACACACAATCCATGCCCCAATATAAGTAGGCAAGACAGATAAATGGAGGGGGAAAAGGAAGATTATTGTTCTCACTTTAAAGATGGGACCCCAGATTGAGAGAGTCAAAGTCACTATCCCAAAATCACCCAGTGACTCTGTGTCAGTGCTGGGTACTGAAGCCAGATTTCCAGAGTCCACAGCCAGGACTTATTCTTTGGACCATTCTTGGGGATAAGATCCTAACCTCCCTTCTCACTCACTCACCTTAATATCTTCTAGACACTTCCCATGTCATCATTCCATTTGTCCTCCCGTCACCCCATGGCCATCACTACATTGTCTGGTACTGCAAGTAGATTGGGCAGAATACAATTGCCAGAGTCACTTTTTTATCCTGTTTTTCCATCAATCCCACAGCCCCTCCCCAGCTCATCCCAGCTTTTTTTTTAAACAATAGCCAGCGACCCACTGAGTTTAACTAACGCCTCTCAACAGTGCTGCTGAGGAGTCTGTTTCCTTTCAACTTATCTCCACTCCTTGTCTTCATCTTTCTGGCCACAAGCCATTTTTGAATGAATGGACAAACAGCATTACTCTCTGACAACCATCACCAACTGTATCTTCCTCCTTGTCTTCTTTCTCACTTAGATTTCTCTCCCCTGCTTCTTCCTTCCAAGTCTCACATGCATGGATGTACTTATTCAGAGGTATAAAAGCTTCAGTTGGTACCCATGTTCCTCAGTGAGTCCAAAGTATTTGTAACATTCTTAGCCCTTTTGGGTGACACTGATAGAGTTAGATGAGGGAAGGAGAGAGGTGGAAGAACAGGAATGAAGATGAAAGTGAGGATGGGGAGAAAGTTGAAAATGTACAACCTGGGGGGAGAAGAGATTGAATGAGGATGTGATGAATGCTAGTTACGTACAGTGTTTGGTATCATATTGACCACTGTCTTAGAAATGCAGAGAGACAAGGTGGGTGAGCTGATATCTTTTATTGGAGCAACTTCTGTTGGTGAGAGAGACAAGGTTTTGAGCTTACACAGATCAGGGAAAGGTACTACGAGTGTCACAGCTAAGTACAAAGAGGAACAGAAACCTAAATAGTTAACACATATTTCAAGGGATCGTTCAAGGTAAAGTTGCCAGTGTACTTGTCTCCTGTCATAGAGGGGAATCGGGTGGAGAACCTGGAGGAGGAGGTTCAGTGGGTCACAGATTGTTATAATAAGCCGTATATCCAGCCTCTCTGTTCAATTCGTGATTTTAGTGTCTAGCAACATTATGGATTTACAACACAGACTTCATGGGGTCCTCATCCTGAGCCCCTTCTTCTGGCATTCAAACAACCCCCCAAGCTCACCATGCTCAGCATCGTAAGCAAGCTCCCCACAGAGCAAGACACACCAACTCAAAGTGGTACCAGACACTGCCAGAACAAAAGACACAAAATTCCCAGCCATATTTCTATGATGACCAACACCATCCACAACACAGTTTTCAAGATCCATTACTTTAAAACACACCAATCACAACATGTGGTGTATCTCCAAGTGCCCCAACAACAAATATTTGGGTGAAACCAGACAATCACTATACTCTTGAATGAAGTCACACAGGAAAATGATAGATGACAAAAATACCCTATCACTGGTGGGTGAAAACTTGACACAAACTGATCGCTGTATTTATGACCTATCAATCGTCATCCTCAAAGAAAACCTGCACAAAACCTTCAAAAGACATGCCTGGAAGCTTAAATTCATAACTTTGCTGGACACAGAGACAAAATCTATATCCCACTAAACCCACCCACATCTGCTTATTTTTCCCCCTCCTTTCCCCTCTATGACTGGAAGCATGTTACAGACCATTTCATTATGAATGGTCCATTGAAATATGTTTTAAGTACTTGTATTTAAAAATCGGCTTCACTTTGCATTTAGCTGTGACACTCTGAGTACATTTCCCAGACCTGCAGAAATGCTGTGTGTGAGCTCAAAAGCTTCTCTCTCTCACCAATGGAAGCTTCTCTGTTACCCTAGATTTGATGGATGTGTATACCCCAGAATGCAATCAAGGTAATTACAACCATATTCTGTGCATTGAGGCATCGTGAATTAACAGAATGGAACACAAGATAGTTAAGAGTTAATTGGAAAACAGCTTTAAGAGGCAAAGTGAAAACTAGCTGGGAGTTTCTGCTAATCAGAATGGGAGGAGGGGAAAGAAAGGTCAACAAGGGAGATTGAAAACCTTGGTGGATGGAAGACCTGGAGTCTGGGCACCTCTGATAGAAGTTTATGGAAAGTTAGGGAATGTGATGATTTTGTAAAGGTTATTGTGACCTATGTGTTTTGTAGAAGTTAGTTATAAAAGATCAGTGAATACAGTGGATTCTGGAGCAGTCCTCTGAAGCCATTTAGAGAGATGTTTTTCTTGACATCTTTTCTCCCCGGTCGGTGAGCAACTGTCCACTCACAACCTGCTGCTAATTACTCAATATTGATCCAGTTTTTAGGTAAATATCTGGGATGCTAAAAATCTATTGCTTATGTCTGTGTGTGCTTAGCACTAATAAACTGCAGGTTTAGATAGTGTCCTCTTACTTGCATTAATATTTCATCAGGCAGAATTGCTGTGTTCCCTGACACCACCTGGAGTGAAACAGTTTAGTTGCCACTGCTGTGGTTTCTGAAAACCCTTGGTAACAGATCCAATAAAAGATATTATCTCCTCCGCTTCATCTCTCCAATATCCTGGGACTGACCCGACTACAACAACATTGCAGACAGACAGATGAGAGATTTCCCTGACCTTTGCATAAATGTATGCAGTGCTACAGGTGGGTCATTCCCAGGTTATAAGAGATTCCAGCCTTTCCCTAATCCATTCACTTAACACTTACCTGTCTCCTAGGACTCAAGGCTACCACTCCGAAAATACCCACTGTCAGTCCCAGCACTAGCACCTGTGATCACAAATCTCCTTGCTGCGGTATATTTTTCACTCTTATTCTTTCTGGCCCCTACAGGTGATGTATGGCAAAGGGGCAGGGGAAGATGGAAACCAAAGCTCCTTGGGGGAATTCATCCTGCTAGGGGTGTCTGACCAGCCACAGTTAGAGCTGCTGCTCTTTGTGCTCATTTTAATCTCCTATACCATGACCTTGCTTGGAAACACCACCATCATCTTGCTCTCATGGCTAGACCCCCATCTCCGCACGCCCATGTATTTCTTCCTCAGCAACCTCTCTTTCCTGGACCTCTGCTACACCACCAGCATTGGCCCGCAGATGCTGGTAAATTTCCGAAGCACCCACAAATCCATCTCTTGGGCTGGCTGCGTGGCCCAGCTCTACGTCTCCCTTTCTCTGGGTTTAACCGAGTGCCTCCTGCTGGCTATCATGGCCTATGACCGCTATGCCGCCATTTGCCATCCGCTGCGCTATACCGCCATCATGAGCCACCGCTTCTGCCTGCAGCTGGCGGCCACCGCCTGGTTCTGCAGCTTCGGCAACTCCATGCTGCATACCATTCGCACCATGAGGCTGCCCCGGTGTGGGCGGAACGAAATTGAGCACCTCTTCTGCGAGGTGCCGGCACTCCTCAAACTGGCATGTGTCGACACCTCTGCCAATGAGGCCGAGGTCCTCGCCAGCTCAGTGATTTTCCTGCTGGTCCCACTGGGCTTCATCCTGATGTCCTACGGCTACATAGGTGCCGCCGTGCTGAAGATTCACTCTGCGAAAGGCAGGCTCAAGGCCTTCAACACCTGTGCCTCCCACCTGGCCGTGGTGTCGATCTTTTATGGCACGGGCATTTCCACGTATCTACAGCCTCCATCCAGCTACTCCCAGCACCAGGGCAAGATAGTCGCCCTCTTCTACACCATGGTGGCCCCCATGCTCAACCCCCTCATCTACACGCTGAGGAACAAGGAGGTGCACAGGGCGCTACAGAGGGCACTGAGGAGAAACATGACCACCCAGGGGGTCTGAGCTGGGAGAGCAATTGGCACAAAAACCATCTTTACCTCTCATGGCTACCGTAACCTCTTCTGTGCCCATGTGGAGCCTTCTGCTCTCTCCACAGCCCCGGCAATCTCCACCCACACAAAACCTCTGGCCTCTCCCACTCTGCAGAACAAGTCTGACCTAATCTGTCCCACAACCTGCCTTCCCTTTCCCACTCCACACAAACCATCTCTCACCCACACAACACCCCTGCCCTCTGCTTTGCAATTCAACCAAAGGACTATCTTTGGTGGACCTCCAGGAACAATCCCTGTTCTCCTGCCCAAAGAGATTATTCTTATTCCTTTCTGTTGTGGTAGCAAAGAGGCTGCAACTGAGATCAGGGCTGTGCCAAGCTGAACAAGTTACAGTTCCTTCCCCAGCTGATATCAGGCCCCATTGTTTCCGGCACTGCACTGACACACAGCGGTAGGCAGTCTCTTCTCCAACTGAGATCAGGGCCCCATTGTGCTGCGCACTGCACAGACACAAATCAAGGGACAGCCCCTGCTCCAGCTGAGGTCAGAGCCAACTTCTATGGGACCAGAAGGTATCTGAGTTCAGTGGCTTCTCAATGAAACTAGCGCACATCTGGATAGAAGAATGGATTAAGTCAGTGAAGGTAGTTCTATAGGTTTTGAGAGTACCTGAAGAAGACCATGTGGATTTTGTAGAAGAGCATCTCAAATTCTAGGCCAAATCCACAGTGAAGTTCATGGTAACAGCTAACAAGCCAGACACAGAGAAGACATTTCAGTTGTATGCAAAGAAAGCGGAACCAGACTCAGAGAATTCTGTGAGCTGACACAGAATCCAGGTGGGACCATTCGGGTCTACTCGTATGAGCTCCAGGAGAGAATGAGCCAGGTGAAATGCTGGGACCCACAACAAGTTTGGGACATGAATATGGTCCTGAAAGCGTAGTTAGCGCTGGGGCTACTCCCTCCATTGTGAATTGATGAAGAGGTCTAAAGAAGAGTCCAGTAAGAATTTCCATGAACTCGTGCAAGCTGCCATTACATGGTCTGAATTAGAGCAAGTTCCTGTGGAAGAGATGGCCAAGCCCAACCCCCCGCCTACACAAAGTGGAGGCCTAGGTAATGCATCTAACAGGGGAAAGGCTTTTACCCAAACACAGTTAACACTGGAAAGTTTAAATGAAACGGGCCAGCAAACAGGAGGTGATGGTGAAAACAATGACTGAGGGAATGAAAGGTAAAATCTCCCTTAGTGTGCCAAAGGATCCCAAAGATTTCCACTGAAGGATATCCTGGGCAGGTACATTTGCTACACTTGTGAAGCGCCAGGACATACTAGCTGAGAATGTCCACTGCGAATGAGTCCAGAGCCCCAGGTACTCAAAACCAAAGGGGCATCAGGCCCATCTACAGTAGAAGGCCAAGCAGTGGCAGAAGGATTCCTAGGCCTGTCCTTGGTGGAAAATCAGTCTGCATACAGCGCTGAGAGGCGCTCGGACAGTGCCAGCATACCTATTGACTTGTGTGAGCGAGCATTTGGAGACTAACTGCCGAAGTACTTATAGCCGAGGTGAAGATAAGTTGTTTGTTTGATACTGGCTCAGAAATCACCACTATTAGTGAGTTGCATTTTCAAAAATATTTGAAAGATAAGGATCCAATCATACACCAAATACACAGTTTGTACATGTAACAGCAGCTGAGGAAATGGCAACCCCAGAGGTGGGATGCCTTGAAACAGAAATAGAGTCTATGGAGTGAGTCTTTCTCTACCAGTCGGTTGGTAAGTGTCTTTGATCTTCATTCATGTGGACCCTCCATTACAGCTGGTTGGGAATCTTTTAACTCATAAGTCTCTTGTCAGAATATACTGATTCATCCAACCTGAATATTTTGGTTTGGGGTGTCGGTGGGTGACAACATTTTTTGAGAAAAGTAAAAAAGCTTCAAAATTGTGGAAATCTCCTATTTGGACATTTACTAAATGGAAAGTTCCATCTTTATGGTTCGACACAAATTAAAGCTAACTAGAGATTTTTAAAACAAAAAAAAACATTTCAACTTACCCAATTTTTTTTTTTTTAATTTTTGGTTCATGCAAATTTTCAAGATTTCAACCCTTCATGCTGATTCCAGATGGGAAATGGTTTAAAATCTTAAAACAATTTCACAAGATGTGAACAGCTTTTCCTACCCATCTCTGTTTTCCATCATTCAAGTGCCCCTCTCAAGATGGCATTGATCTGTGAGTTATGTGAGCAGAGCAGACAATGAATTCCTGCCCAAATAGCCCTCACTTTAGTAAACTCTTGATACATCACCTACCGGCCAACTTGGTAACTAGAGGGCCAGAGCTCTGCGAGTGTAATCACTTATCTCCACACACAGTATTAGTATTTATTATTTGTGTTAAGCTGACAGCGCTGAGGTGCCCAGTCATAGACCAGGTCCCCACTATGCCAGGTGCTGAACAAACACAGAACAAAGAGACAGTCACTGCCCCAAGGAGCTGACGATCTAAGTATAAGACAAGAGACAACAGATAGATACAGACAGAAGTAGGAGCACAAAGTTACAATGACACAGTATTGGTCAGCAAGGTGAGCAGTGGTCTCGACACACCAGCAGCTGGTTCTCTGCATTGTGGAAATACTTAGGATATTGGACCCCCTTGTGCTAGGCACTGTACAAACACTGAACAAAATGACAATCACAAGGTATCAGGCTGGATGCAGGAGGTCAGGCTGGATGGACCTTGTAGTCTTTTCTGTCCATAAAGGCTATGGATCTATTACTACAATTTTTAAGGGGGGTGGGGGAGATTGGCTGGCCTAGGACGGAGTGTTGGGAATGGAATATAAATTCTTTCCCTTCTCTGGGGGTGCTGACTCTAATCCAGCTCCAGCACAGATGGACTGGGAATGTGTTATGAGACCTGGCCTCACTGGTAGTGCCGGATCCAATCAGGTGGGCATGCAGAGGGCTGTGTGTGGGAATGGAATATGGGACTTTTTTATTTTTCATAACAAATAAAAGACAGGGGGAGCTAAATATAAATCTGAAGTTGGGAATTGTAGAAAATTGATGAGGAAAGCAAAGGGACACAAGCAGATTTAAAGACAATAAGAAAAAGTTATTTAAAACATGTTGGGGGGCAGGAAGAATCCTGACAATGGATTATTGTTATTATTATTATTATTATTATCATTATTATTATCGATAATAATGCAGAAAAGACAGAGTTGTTTAATAAATGTATCTGCTCTGTATTTGGGAAAAAACAGGTGCTATAACCTCATCATATGGTGATAACATATATCTATTCTTTTCCATCTATGTGTACCTGCAGCCCTCATCCCAGGATTAGGGCAAAATGGTCTCTCTCTTCTACACGCTGGTTACCCCATACTCAACCCCCTGATCAACACGCTGAGGAACAAGGAGGTGCACAGGGCTCTGCAGAAAGTGCTGGGATGGAGCCCGACTACCCAGGGGGCCCAGGCTGGTTCAGTAGTTGGGCATGGAACCATCTGTGCCTCTTTTGGGTTCTGTAGCATCTTCCCTACTCATATGGATTCTTTTACCCTCTGCCCGTTTCCACCCTTCACAACTGCCCTTGCCCTCTCCCACCTCAAAGAAAAACCTGCCCTCCCCGAGCCATACAAGTCCCCTGCCCTCTTTCAACCCATGCAACCCACCAGCTCCTGGTTCATGTCTACACCTAAAACTCTGCATCAGTGCACCTGCGCTGCTGTAGAACTTTCATGGGAGAAGTACTCTACGCTTATGCAAGAGAGGTCTCCCATCAGCATAGTTAATCCACTTCCCTGAGAGGCAGTAGCTATGTTGGCAGGAGAATCTGTCCTGTGACATAGTGCGGTCTACTCAGGAGGGTTAGGTTGATATAACTACTTTGCTCAGGGGGTTGGATTTTTATACCAATATAGGTCTGTAGTGTAGACCAGATGTTGGAGTTCTGAGAATGCACCAGGATATCAGCTTTCATTTAAAAAAAATTCTCTCCGTCTCACCCCTTATGGTTGGTTAGTACAGCTGGAAAGATGACACCAGAATGACATAAAGACTCAGAAAGCAGAAGGAAAAGGGGGAAAATTAAATTTATTATTTAAAACAAACCTTCTGATTTTAAGCCAATCTCCTGATTTTTAGGGCCTGACACACCCTTTTGGAATGCTCTGGGCTGGCAAGACTGCACACTCCCTACCGAGAGGAAGACACCATAGCCTTTCCTCCACTCATGTCTCTGCTCCTCTGGAGGGTTGGAAACTCCATTTATTGGACCACATGTCATGTGTTTGTCTGGGACCCACAAGCCCAATTGTTGATTTTGAACCACTTTGGCTATGGGATTTCTCCAAGGTTAATGGAAAGAGGCCTGTTGATTTCAGGGGGCATCAGATTGGCTCCCAAAGGGTATGTGACAATGGCTAAGGTTTGGGAAAGCGACAGATGATTTTGGATGATGAAAATGAGATACCGTAAAGGCACGAGATTTTCAGAAGGCAAGTGCCCAGGGCTTCCTGAAGAGCATTTAAAAATCATGAGTCATGCTCCAAAAATCATGGGATCATCTTTAAAAACATGAGATTTCATTAAATTATAACAGTTGGGTTCAAGTATCAGAGGGGTAGCCGTGTTAGTCTGGATCTGTAAAAGCAGCAAAGAATCCTGTGGCACCTTATAGACTAACAGACGTTTTGCAGCATGAGCTTTCGTGGGTGAATGGCTTGCATCTGAAGAAGTGGGTATTCACCCACGAAAGCTCATGCTGCAAAACGTCTGTTAGTCTATAAGGTGCCACAGGATTCTTTGCTGCTTTAACGGTTGGGTTCTTTTTCTTTGCCTTCAAATGTCTAATATTTAGATCGCCCTTGGGTCACATTACATGGTTTTGCTCCATCTCAATGGGGGCTAGAAATGTTTCTTTTTAAAATTATTTTTTAATTGTAACCACATTCTTCTAGGAGATGCACCTGAAGAGTGGCTACTTGTGTATCTGTTATTGGATGTCCAGGGAGATTGAAGTGTTCTCCCACTGGCTTTTGTATGTTACTATTCCTTATGTCTGATTTGTGTTCATTTATCCTTTTACATAGAGACTGTCCAGTTTGGCTAATGTACATGGCAGAAAGGCATTGCTGGCACATGATGGCATCTATCACATTAGTGGATGTGCAGATGAATGAGCCTCTGATGTTGTGGCTGGTGTGGTTGGGTCTCATGACGGTCTTGCGAGAGTACATATGGGGACAGAGATGGTAACTGGGTTTGTTTCACTGATTGGTCCTTGGGATAGTGTTTCTATGATGTGATGTGTAGTTGCTGGTGAGTATTTGCTTGAGGTTGGGGGCCTGTCTTTAAGCAAGGATTGGCCTGTCTCCCATGGCATGTAGAGTGCGGGATAGTTTTCCGGTTTAGGTTGTAGGTCGCAGATGATGTGCTGGAGAGGTCTGAGTTGGGGGCTGCATGGGATGGGCAGTGGTGATCTGTTATTTTCCTTGTTGGGCCTGTCTTGTAGTAGGTGCAGGAGACTAGTGGCCAATTTGGCGTGTGGGGGACCCTGGGGCTCCGCAAACCTTTCCAGATGGATTCCAGCGCCTTGGGGAATCTTCAGGGAGGCACCTCCCCCCCCCCAGCTCTAAAATGAATAAAGGCGCTGCCTGCTCCCCCTCCCCACCCATGGCCCTATGGAATCAGGGACAACTCAACTGATCTGCACAAGGTGCCTCCTACTGTCACAGAGACACGGGGCCCTTCTCAGCTCTGCTTCAGAACTGGGGAAGGCCAGGTACAGTGTGATACTTATTCTCAGGAGCCCAGAGACCACAGGCCTGGGGCAGCATGGGGAGCAGGGACACAGGCTGGGGATCTTACCTCCTTCCATCCATTCTTCCAGCCATCCACTGTACTTCTATCCAGCTCTCTGTATCTCTCACCCACTCGCTATTTGTCTGTTCATCCATCTCTCTTTCTCTGCCTCTATATCCTTCCATCCATCTACCTTTCCCCCACACTCCATCCTGCGATCTGTCCATGTCTCTCATCTTATATCCTCTCTTTAATGTTCTTTTTAATCCATCCTTCTCTCTGCCTTTCTTTCCGTCATAACAATTCAACTCTTTCTCCCTCTCTTTCTCATCCATCCACTTTCTCTGTATATCCATCTCTCTCTTTCTCTCCTCCCCTTCTCTGGGATTTCTTCCATTCTATCACTGTGGACTCTGGGCTTCTAGGAGACCCTGCCAGTTGAGAGAGGCTCAGGGTATCCCTCCCAGCCTGGGGCAACCTGCCCCCCAGGTACTTCACTCACACACTGAGCGGGTTTGGTCCCTGGGATGAGGGGTATTGTGTGACCATGTGACACTGGCTCTGATCATCCAGTTTGCTCCATTCTCCTCCTTTTGAGAGCTGCCCTAGGGCCTCAGAAGAGTGTGGGGCAGCACCTACAGCCTCAGGGCTTCCAGAACCAGATGCAGATGGTGCTGCCCCACAGCAGGGGGCAACGTTAGCTGGTCTCCCTGATCTCCAAGACTCTTAGACATTCAGCTTCACAGGACGGGGCTACTTCATCCCAGGCACTGAGGGGCTCAGCTCAGGGGAACAGGGAATCCAGACTGTACCCTGGCATCCAAGCATGTGAGCATCAAGCAGAAGGGATCTGGGGAGAGCAGAGCTTGAGGTGAACGGACGTGTTATTACTGGGGAGGGTCCAGGAGCTGGGGAGCATGTGGGATGGTTAGCTTTGTTAGCTCTGTCCAATGGGTATGATAAAACTACCCTACCTCCCAGGGTTGATGTGAGGATAAACCCATTAGAGATTGTTAGGTGCTCAGACACTGTGGTGCTGAGGATCAGACAACTACCATAGATTGGTAGATTTGGTTAGGGTTGGAATCTGTCTTATCCAGGGCCCCTAACCCACAAACATCTGCAGGGATAATTTTCTACAGGGGAGTAGTTAATCACTTGAGCATGCATCTGTAGGACTGGATCCTGTGTTTGTAAAGTGCTGTGTAAACATATTGTTCCTTGAGAGGCCCTGATGCTGCAAAGATTTATGAATGTGCTTAGCTTAAGCCCACAGGCAGTCCCACTGCCATCAATTGGATGTGGTTTGGGTAAAGGAGATTAAGTCATGTAGGCAGCATAGGCCCAATTTATAAAGGGATTTAGGTGGCTACAGATGCAGATGGGTGCTAGGGGCCTACTGGAATCAATGGGAGTCAGCAAATCCTTTGCAAAATTCTAATTCATGCCTATCTCATATTTTGCCTTATCTGAGCCCATAATCCCCCTGAAAATCAGTGGAATTTGGGTGCATCATTCCTTAAAGCTCCTTTGGAAACTCCAGCTCTAACTGCTGGCTGGATCAGGGTCTAAATTATTATTAGTGATATCGGAATTATCTTATTCCTTCCCTGTGTGTTTAGACTATGGGTCCTGTCAGTCACACAAAGAAGTACATACAAATAATAGATTCATGTTAACAGTGGCAGTAGAATCATAGAATCATAGACATGTAGGACTAGAGGGTAATGCCAGATGTGATATGGTCCATACCCCTATATAGAGACAGCAATAAGATTACCTAGACCATACTGACAAGTATTTGTCCAACCTGTTCCTAAAAACTCCCAGGATGGTATGACATTCCATGGCGCAATCCAGACGAGTGAGGGGTTGTGTCACCCCTGCACTGCAACCTTGGCTGCCTCACAATGTTTTCCTGATGTGGATTCCAACATGGGTCGCTCATGGATCAGCATGCGGGTCACACCCTGAGTGTCTATGTGCAGCCACAGCCTGGTCCAGCAACTCTTACCCCAGCAGCTTGTCCGCAAACACGAGCCACACTCTGGCTTCTATCAGCCTGGGTTACTATTTGTGGGGTGACCCCCACACATTCCTAGTCCAGAATCCCACCCTCCCACCTGCAAGATGTGTGTTCTGCACTGCCCAGCCCTCTCCTGGACAGTTCAGATATTTTAGGTCTGTTGTCCCTGTGAGGGGATCAATATCCAACAGTTTGCTACATTAAATTGAGTTACTCACTGTTGGGATTTTGTGGTTCCCAGTGAGCCTGATGCTGGGTAGAATCAAGGGACTTCAATGTGATGTGATTCAATGCAATTCAACAAGGCTTTATTGAATATGTGTGTACGGGTCCGGTGTGGGGGCTCGGCCCTCTCAGGTGTGGCTGGGAGCCAGGCCGCCTCACTACACGAGGCTGAGTAAACAGTTAGAATCATAGAATAGAATCATAGAATCATAGAATCTCAGGGTTGGAAGGGACCTCAGGAGGTCATCTAGTCCAACCCCCTGCTCAAAGCAGGACCAAACCCAACTAAATCATCCCAGCCAGGGCTTTGTCAAGCCTGACCTTAAAAACCTCTAAGGAAGGAGATTCCACTACCTCCCTAGGTAACCCATTCCAGTTCTTCACCACCCTACTAGTGAAAAAGTTTTTCCTAATATCCAACCTAAACCTCCCCCTCTGCAACTTGAGACCATTACTCCTTGTTCTGTCATCTTCTACCACTGAGAACAGTCTAGATCCATCCTCTTTGGAACCCCCCTTCAGGTAGTTGAAAGCAGCTATCAAATCCCCCCTCATTCTTCTCTTCTGCAGGCTAAACAATCCCAGTTCCCTCAGCCTCTCCTCATAAGTCATGTGCTCCAGCCCCCTAATCATTTTTGTTGCCCTCCGCTGGACTCCCTCCAATTTATCCACATCCTTCTTGTAGTGTGGGGCCCAAAACTGGACACAGTACTCCAAATGAGGCCTCACCAGGGCTGAGTAGAGGGGGATGATCACATCCCTTGATCTGCTGGAAATGCCCCTACTTATACAACCCAAAATGCCATTAGCCTTCTTGGCAACAAGGGCACACTGTTGACTCATATTCAGCTTTTCGTCCACCGTAACCCCTAGGTCCTTTTCTGCAGAACTGCTACCCAGCCATTCGGTCCCTAGTCTGTAGCAGTGCATGGGATTCTTCCGTCCTAAGTGCAGGACTCTGCACTTGTCCTTGTTGAACCTCATCATATTTCTTTTGGCCCAATCCTCTAATTTGTCTAGGTCCCTCTGTATCCTATCCCTACCCTCCAGCGTATCAACCACTCCTCCCAGTTTAGTGTCATCTGCAAACTTGCTAAGGGTGCAGTCCACACCATCCTCCAGATCGTTAATGAAGATATTGAACAAAACCGGCCCCAGCACCGACCCTTGGGGCACTCCACTTGATACCGGCTGCCATCTAGACATGGAACCATTGATCACTACCCGTTGAGCCCGACCATCTAGCCAGTTTTCTATCCACCTTACCGTCCATTCATCCAGCCCAGACTTCTTTAACTTGCTGGCAAGAATACTGTGGGAGACTGTATCAAAAGCTTTGCTAAAATCCAGGAATAGTACATCCACTGCTTTCCCCTCATCCACAGAGCCGGTTATCTCGTCATAGAAGGCAATTAGGTTAGTTCAGTATTTAAAGTCCAAGCCCTAGGTCAGGGTGGGGCAACAAGCAGTAGTCTGGGCTCAGACTCTCAGGCAGGGGCTGAGCAAACAAACAGTAGTTTAAGCCCAAGCCCTAGGTTAGGGCGGGGCAACAAACAGTAGTTCTGGGCTCAGACCCTCAGGCAGGGGCTGAGCAAAACAACAGCAGTTCAGGGGCTCAGACCCTCAGGAAGGGGCTGAGCAAACAACAGTATATAAGTCCAGGCCCTGGGTCAGGGCGGGGCAAAAAGCAGTACTAAGGTAAGTCCAGGCTCCTACGTCTGAGCGTTGGGGTGAGGGGGAAGACTGCCACCCGTAAGTGGGGTGGCAGGGGGGACACAGGCCCACCCTCTCCACTGTGTCCCAGTCCGGGGCCCTAACAGCGGCAGTCAGTCTGCTGCTGTGTCAGTGGGGATCCTGGCCGCAACACACTGACATTGGCTTGGGGTCTGCTGCAGCCAGACTGGGGTTGGCTATCCCCGGGCCACTTCCAATCTCCCCCTCCATTGGTACCTGTACATCCCCAGCGTCCTCTGCCGTGCCCCACACCATGGGCTCCTCAGGGTACTGAGTGCTGGATAGGTCGGGCTGCTCCTCAGGACACTGGGCGATGGGAAGCTCAGTCAGCTCCTCAGGATACCAGGCTCGGGGAAGTCTCAGCCAGTCCTCCTCAGGGTACTGGGCTCGGGGAAGGCCCGGCCAGTCTTCCTCAGGGTACCAGGCTCAGGGAAGGCTCGGTGCAGCAGGAGCTCGGGCACCAGCATCTGTTCTCTCCAGCAGCCGGCGGTCAACTGAGTGCTGGGGCCAGGCCTTTATACTTCCTGTCCCGCCCCTTGACTTCCGGGGGCGGGGACAGGCGGCAGTGACTCCGCCCATTTCGGAGGCTGTTCTGGCTCGGCCCTTTCAGGTGCGGCTGGGAGCCAGGCCACCTCACTACATGCCCGCCCCCCCCCAAGGCTGGCTCCAGTGCAGCGGGGCCAGACCCTTCCATACCCCCCAGGCGGGAAAGGAAGTCCGTGTTTGCATGGTCCTTCCCAGCCCTATTGCGAACGGTGAAGGCATAGGGCTGCAGCGCCAAGTACCACCGCTGCAGCCGCATATTATGGTCCTTCATGTGGGCCAACCACTGGAGGGCGGAGTGGTCGGTGACTAAGGTGAATGGGGTTCCCAGGAGGCAGTACCGCAGGACGTCACAAGCCCACTTTGTGGCAAGGGCTTCCTTTTCAACCACTACATAGTTTTTCTCTCAGGGGAACAGGTTCCGGCTGATGTAAAGGACCAGATGCTCTTCCCCGTCTACCTCTTCAGAGAGGACAGCCCCGAGTCCCACCTCTGAGGCGTCCGTCTGCAGGACAAATGTCTGGTTAAAATCAGGGCTATACAAGACCGGCTCACGGCAGAGGCTTGTCTTGAGTGTTTGGAAGGCCTCGTCACACTCACGGGTCCATTTCACCTGCCGCGGGCTGTCCTTAGTCAGGAGCCCAGTTAAGGGGGCCTCAATCGCTGTGAATTGGGGAATGAACTGTCGATAATACCCCGCCAACCCCAGAAACTGGCGTATCTGGCGTTTCGTGGCTGGCGGGGGGCAGGTTGCAATGGCCTGGACCTTGCCTACGAGAGGTTTTACCTGTCCATGCCCGATAGTGTATCCCAGGTAAGTGGTTTCTTGCCAGCCAATGTGGCGCTTCTTATGGTTGGCCGTTAACCCGGCCGCCCGCAGGGACATCAGGATGGCTGCGACCCTTTCTAGGTGGTTCTCCTACTGAGGACTGTAAATGACCACGTCATCCAGATAGGCTGCAGTGTAGTCCTGATGGGGTTGGAGGAGGTGGTCCATCAGGCGCTGAAACATGGCTGGGGCCCCGTGGAGGCTGAAGGGCATCCGGGTAAATTGGTACAGGCCTGTAGGGGTGGCGAACGCGGTCTTCTCCCTGGAGGCGGGTTCCAGGGGGATCTGCCAGTACCCCTTGCTTAGGTCAAGGGTGGTGATATAGCGGGCCTCTCCTAGCCGGGCCAACAGCTCATCTATCCAGGGCATGGGATATGCGTCGAACTTGGAGATGGCATTAACGCTCCTGAAGTCGATGCAAAACCGTTGTGAGCCGTCGGGCTTCGGTACCAGCACTACTGGGCTACGCCCTTGCTTTGCGATGGTTCAATCACCCCCAAGTCCAGCATAGCCCATACCTCCTCATCAACGACCCATCTCCGGTGATACGGCAAGGGCCTGGTTGTGCCCCGGATCACCACCCCAGGCTCAGTCTGAATCCTATGATATACCAGGGTGGTGTATCCTGGTTGGGCTGTAAAGGTGCGGGAGAAGGCTTGTAGGAGGCACCGGGTCTGCTTGAGTTGGTCCTCCATTAGGGTCTCCCCAAGCTGGGGTCCCTCAGGGTCCTCGGTATGGGTTACCTGGGGTCCTAGCTCGGGTTCCGGCGGGTACAGGTTAATCAGAAGACCTTCTCGTTCTTGCCAGGGCTTGAGGAGGTTTACGTGGTACCGTTGTATCTTCTTTTGCCAGTCGGGCTGGTTGATCTCATACATAACCAGGCCCACCTTCCGGACCACCTCATACGGCCCTTGCCACCGAGCCAGAATCTTCAATTCGCTGGAGGGAAGGAGGAGTAATACCCGATTTCCGGGTTGAAAGTCATGAGTCTGTGCATCCCGGTTATAAGTCTGGGCTTGCACCTCTTGGGCGCCTTTCAAATTCTCTCACGCCAGGGCCCCAGCCTGCTTAAGATGCTCCTGGAGCTGGAGCACGTACTTTAAGAGGCCCTGGGCTGGTGATGGGGCTTGCTCCCAAGTTTCCCTCTTTTAGGTCCAATAGGCCCTGGAGTCGACGGCCGTACAGCAGTTCGAATGGTGAGAACTTGGTCGATGACTGGGGGACTTCCGGGACCGCCAGGAGCAAGGGTGGAAGTAGCTGGTCCCATCGGCGGAGGTCCTCCTGGGGGAACCTACGCAGCATGTCTTTCAGGGTCCGGTTGAATCTTTTGACCAGCCCATCAGTCTGGGGATGATAGACTGACATCCGCAGTTGCTTGATCCGCAGGAGTTCACATACCTGCCGTAGCAGCTGCGAAGTAAAGTTGGCCCCCTGATCCGGGAGGATCTCCCAGGGCAGGCCAACGAGGGCAAAAACCTTCACCAGCTCACCTGTGATGGTGCGGGCTGTGATGTTCCGGAGGGGGATTGCCTCGGGGAAGCGGGTAGCATAGTCCAACATAACTAAGATGTACTGAAATCCCGCACTGCTCTTGGGGAGAGGCCCCACCAGGTCCATGGCCACGCGCTCGAAGGGGGTCTCGATTAAAGGCATTGGGACCAGTGGTGCCTTGGGAGTTTGCGCTGGGGCGGCCAACTGGCAATCCGGGCAGGAGTTGCAGTAATTCTTTACCTCCTGGTGTATCCCCAGCCAGAAGAAGCGCCCCAGTATCCCGGCCAGAGTCTTCTTGTGACCTAGGTGTCCGGCCACCAGGATGTCATGGGCCAGCTTCATGACCGCCTGCCGATGACACCGGGGCATGAGGAGTTGGGTCTGGGTCTCCCCCGTGTGGGGGTCCCTCTCGACCCGATACAGGCGCTCCTGCCGCAGCTCAAAGTGTGGCCACTGTGCTGCTCGATGTGGGTCGAGGACAGTCCCATCCACAGTGGCCAGCTGTTCGTATGTCCGCTTGAGTGTGGGGTCGGCCCGCTGATCCCAGCAAAAGTCCATGGGGGTCGAGGGATCCTCCACCGCTCCTGGGGAAGCATCCTCTGGTTCTCTCATCAGGTTGGTAGGGTCGGGGGCTTCCCTCTCGTCTTCCTCGGTCTCTGGGGCCTCCCCTTCCAAGGCTGGCATGACCTGCGGGCTGCCCTCAGCATGGCGGCGTAGGACTGCTGGAAACTCGGGCCAGTCCCGACCCAGGATCACCGGGTATGCCAGTCGTGGAGCGAGTCCCACTACCATCGGCCGGGTGACCCCATCAATTGTCAGTTGGGCCCGGGTGCTCGGGTAGGGCCATATGTGTCCGTGTATGCACTGCAGCCGAATCTTCCCCAGGAGGGCGTCAGCCTGGGGACCTAAGTGTTGGAGGACCAGCGTCTGTCCGCAGCCCGAATCGAGGAGGGCCACCGTCGGGTACTCTTCAATAACCACGGGCACGGTGATCTTGGCTGCTTATGAATGACGGTCACGGGCTTCCCCTGAGCAGACCTGGCCAAAGGTACACTCCAGTCTTGGGCAGTCCTGCTGTAAATGGCCATACTCCCTGCAGGAGAAACAGGGCCCCAGGTCTGCCCATCCCGTCTGTGGTCAGGTCCCAGGGTTGCCTCCAGGAGGGCTCTGGTAGTCCCCTCGTGCCGCGGGAGCCGGGGTCCAAGCGGGTCGCCCGAGTGCCGCCGCGGCATGGGTCCAGGCCTCCGCCCCCCGGGAGGAAACTCGTAAGTCCGTCCGGGCGAGCGCCCCCTTCTTCTCAGGGTTAGGGCACTCCGTCCCTGGTGGGGCTGCTCAGACAGCCGGACCCATCGGCGCTTCAGCTGCGAGGAAGTCCTCCATTAATGTAACGGCGGCGGCCAGTGTTGCCGGCCTATGGCGGAGGACCCAGGCTTTTCCTCGCGGCGGGAGAACATGGACGAACTGCTCTAGTACTACCTGCTCCATTAGCTCCTCCGATGTTCAGCGTTCGGGCTGCAACCACTGCTTGCAGGTCTCCCGGAGTTCCTGGGCCACCATCCGAGGCCGGGCCCCGGTGGGATAGGCCAGGCTTCTAAACCGCTGTCGGAAAGTCTCTGGACTCACATCCAGGGCATCCAAAATCGCGGCCTTTACCTGGCTGTAATCCTGGGCTGCCTCTGCAGACAGGCCTCGATAGACCGTCTGAGCAGTCCCAGTCAAGTATGGGGCCAGGATGGAAGCCCATTGGTCCTGGGCCCATCCCGCGACAACCGCCACCCGCTCAAATGTGAGGAGAAAGGCATTGGGGTCATCGCCGGGTCCCATCTTCGTCAGCCGGATTGGGGGGCTGGGCCGCGGGGCCCCTGCCGTGCCTCCCGGCTGGGGTTCCCCAGGTCGGGCCAGTGCTGCCGCAAGCTGCTGGTTACATTGCCGCTGGAAGTCCTGGTGCTGGGTAACCAGGTCTTGAATGAGCTGATGCTGTTGGGTTCCTAACTGCTCGACAAGCTGCTGCTGCTGTTGGAGCTGGGCAGCCTGCTGCTCCTGTTGTTGCCGCGACTGGGCCGCCTGCTGTCGCTCATCGTTCTCTGTCACAAGGGCCAAGAGCTCGGACAGATCCATCTCTCGGGAGGGAGCTCTCTCTCCCCCGGCCCTCTTCTCACCAGTGTCGAGAGTTCTCGCCCACATCCTGGGCAGAACTCCTCAGAGAAGACACCACGTGTAAGGGTCCGGTGTGAGGATCGGCCCTCTCAGGTGCGGCGGGGAGCCAGGCCGTGTCAATACAAGAGGCTGAGTAAACAGTTCAGTATTTAAAGTCCAAGCCCTAGGTCAGGGCGGGGCAACCGGCAGTAGTCTGGGCTCAGACCCTCAGGCAGGGCTGAGCAAACAAACAGTAATTTAAGCCCAAGCTCTAGGTCGGGGCGGGGCAACAAACAGTAGTTCTGGGCTCAGACCCTCAGATAGGGGCTGAGCAAAACAACAGCAGTTCAGGGGCTCAGACCCTCAGGCAGGGGCTGAGCAAAACAACAGCAGTTCAGGGGCTTAGACCCTCAGGCAGGTGCTGAGCAAACAACAGTATATAAGTCCAGGCCCTGGGTCAGGGCAGGGCCATAAGCAGTACTAAGGTAAGTCCAGACTCCTATGTCTGAGCGTTGGTGTGAGGGGGAGACTGTCACCCATAACTGGGGTGACAGTGGGGACACAGGCCCACCCACTCCACTGTGTCCCAGCCCGGGGCCCTAACAGCGGCAGTCAGTCTGCTGCTGGGTCAGTGGGGACACTGACATTGGCTTGGGGTCTGCTGCAGCCAGACTGGGGTTGGCTATCCCCGGGCCACTTCCAATCTCCCCCTCTGTTGGTACCTGTACATCCCCAGCGTCCTCTGCCATGTCCCACACCATGGGCTCCTCAGGGTACTGAGCGCTGGATAGGTTGGGCTGCTCCTCAGGACACTGGGTGAGGGGAAGCTCAGGCAGCTCCTAAGGATACCGGGCTCGGGGAAGGCTCGGCCAGTCCTCCTCAGGGTACCGAGCTCGGGGAAGTCTCGGCCAGTCCTCCTCAGGGTACCGGACTCGGGAAAGGCTCAGCCAGTCCTCCTCAGGGTACCGGGCTCGGGGAAGGTTCGGCCCAGCAGGAGCTTGGACACCAGCGTCTGTTCTCTCCAGCGGCCGGCGGTGAACTGAGCGCTGGGGCCGGGCCTTTATACTTCCTGTCCCGCCCCTTGACTTCCGGGGGGCGGGGACAGGCGGCGGTGAATCTGCCCACTTCGGTGGCTGTTCTAACTCGGCCCTCTCAGGTGTGGCTGGGAGCCAGGCCGCCTCACTACAATGTGCACAAGGAAACCCCTGGTACAAAAAACGAGGCAGAGTCCCTCCAGCAAGGAGCCCCTCCTCTTGCTATTTTATAGCACATGGCACTTATATAACAAGTTACATAACAACTTACATAACATGAACCTCTAACCAATCAGAGTTAACCTTTCCATATATGGGTTTATCACATGGTCATAGTTCTCCAGGACACATGCTGAACTCACCCCCCCTCCCCCTGGCCTTCTCTAGAATGTTCCTAGGCTGGTGAGCCACAGCATGCTTCCTTATGCATAAGCACCCTACAAACCACATTTTATCCAAAATGAACACAAGCATACGCTTCAGCTCCCCCATTTGGTTTTGGGGCTAATAACAATTCTTAGACCCCACTAACACTACTTTCTTGTATTTATTAGGAGCAATAATTAACTTTATCAACAATTAACTATGATTTTGAGAACAGAATGAAATAATACATAATAATATTTACAATCAAAATAATAAGTCCCCATATCATTGTGAGAACACGATCCAAATCCATTCCCCATGGAAGTTTTGTTTCCACAATAGCAAACCCTTTTATCCACTTAATCACTGTAATTGCCTTACCACTTCTTTCATAATATTTCTTCTAAAAGGCTTAACACAATAGGAAGAATGAGATGTTTAAGCCAGGCTTGCCTGCCAAAGTTAACCACCCAAATCCAATCCACACCAGATACTGGAGTCCTTCCTCACTGCTATATCATCCATTAAATCAAACATTATATGCACCATTAAGTCAGGTCCCAACATTTGAGATAAGGCTTGTCCTGACTTTAGGTTTCCCATACACAAAACCCATCCTCCAGGATGGAACTTTGGTCCTGTGGGAAAGCCATATAGTTATCTCCGGCCCTTATTCTACACAGGTGTCTGTGACATGCAAATGGGAGTGGGTGCACTTGCTGAGCCTCCAGTTCAGTAATTAACACCCCTCCAAGGATGCAATGACCATCTCAACATACCCCTATTATCGATAGGGACCACTCCCCTGCCACCATCCAAGGCGAAGACATTCAGTTCTCAAGAACCGCAGCTCTCACCCAACATGGCACCTGTGGCACGAGTGAGTCTCCTATCAGGGCTGCAACTTTCATGTTGAACACCAGGATGATACCATGCCAGGAATTTTTCCACATGCCTAGACCAATGCTTGCTCATACATTTGAGTAGTTTTTAATAGATGGCTGAGTACAACAGTGAGGACCTAAGCAACTGTTGTTGAGTTAACGTAATATCTAACTTGATTAGACATAAGCCCCACTCTTACCACAATAAACTGTCATTCCTGCTACTAACAAATTGTCAACCCAGTCCCTATCATTAGGTTTGAGTAATGGCATTTACAACTGATCCAGTGGCTCCTCCCCAGGTGATTACATCAATAAAACACTGAGATCCACTGCAGCATTATTAAGATGAGACCTCTTCAAAAAACTTTCAAAACCACTCAAAACAATTAGTAGACTACAAAAATTCCTACATCAATTTTAAACTGGGAATATAAAATGCATCAATAATTTAACTACATCAGATGCAGTGGGCTTGGCCACTGGGAAAGCTTCTACCAACTTAGTGAAGTGATCCATGATCACCAGAACATATTCTTTTCCTCTGCCCAATGGCAGGGGTCCAATGAAATCTATTTGTAACTGTGTGAAGGGCTGTGTTGGTCTTAGTTGATGTTGCATTTTCATATTTACTGTGGGAGCAGAATTACATTGAGCACACGTTCCACGCCTTCTCACATAATCATGCACGTTTGCATTAAGCTTAGGATGCCACCAGGTGTTTGACATACGGTGAATCACCCTCCGTGCTCCATCATGTCTCAACATGTGATACACTTGTTTCATAGTTCCCATTAGCACATTTGGTAACACTAGTGTGTTCCCTGGACCTCTCCAAGTGTTATCATCACACAGTTTGCCCCCATTATCCATCCATAACCACTTCTCTGCCCTTGGTGCAGCATGTTGAATGTCCTGTAATTTAAAAAAGTTTGGTGGTTTTTTTGAGAGGCTGTATTGCAGCAATCTATTGGGTCTCTTTACCTTCCACTGTTGCTTGTTTAGCTAGTTCGTCTGCCCTTCGGTTCCCCTTGCTATGAAAGTCTGTCCCTTTTGTGTGGGCCTTCACTTTTGTCAATGCTACTTCAGTAGGTTTCTGCATGGCTGCATGAAGTTTCTGCATTATCCCCCCATTTTATATTGGGGATCCTGTAGTTGTCAGGAATCCTCAATTTACCCACAAGTTAATGTAATCATGTATAACCCCAAATGCATATCTAGAATCAGTATATATGTTTACAGCATGACCTTCCGCGGTTTCACATGCTGCAACTAATGCCTGTAGTTCTGCTACTTGTGCAGATGCCCCAGGTAAACTGCCATGCACCACCAGCTGCCCATCTTGCGTACAAAGGGCCTATCCTGTGTGTCGCTTGCCATCCACACAGAAGGAAGAACCATTCACGTATAGGCAAGGGGCACCAGGTATTTCAGTTTCTTTTACCAATGGAAGGTCCATGGGCTCTCCCTTAAGGCAACAATGATGCGGGTGTCCCTTATCTGGGCTAGGCATGAGGGTGGCAGAGTTTAGCGATGACGCTCGTTGCAGATGTACTGAAGGCATTAGCAAGCTCGTTTCCCATCGAGTCCATCTTGCCACATGGACTGCCGAAGATTTCTTTCCTGATAAAATAGCAAGGACAGCGTGAGGCACGACAATATTTACATCCTGCACACCAATTAGTGGTGAGGCTTGACTTAGGGCTTGGCTACACTTACGGTTTGCAGCGCTGGTAGTTTGCAGCGCTGGTCATCCAGCTGTGTAGGAGCAGCGCTGGTGTGTGGCCACACTCACAGCTACCAGCGCTGGTGTGTGGTCACATTTGCAACATTTGCAGCGCTGTTGGGAGTGCTGCATTATGGGCAGCTATTCCAGCATTCAAGTGGCAACAACGTGCTTTTCAAAAGAGGGGGGTGGAGGGTGGTGTACTGTGACAGGGAGCGGGGAAGAGAGAGAGAGTGGATTTTTGGAGCCAACACTGTGTGTTAGTTTCCTGGATTGAAAAATCACAAAATGTTCGCGAGCCCTTAGTCTTAACTCTTAATTGCAAACAGCCTGCCTCCAACATGGACTCCCCACTGTTTCACTCACTCCCTGTGGTGTACTGTGACAGGGAGCGGGGAAGAGAGAGAGAGTGGATTTTTGGAGCCAACAGTTTAGCTTCCTGGATTGAAAAATCACAAAATGTTCGCGAACCCTTGGTCTTAATTGCAAACAGCCTGCCTCCAACGCTGTTTCTCTGTCAAGCATACATTCACTCCCTGCCTCTCATTTGATCGTTCACAGCCAGGTACAGATAGCTCCTGTTTGCTGTGATCAGTGTTTGTTTTTTAGATAAGCAGTTCAACGGAGCTCCGATCGGAGTTCACAACAAAACAAAGAGAGGCTGCATAACAAAACAAAGAGAGTAATTTAGTTAAAAGCTTTCTGGGATATCTCCTTATTCCCTGGAGGCCAATAAAAGCGCTGGTGTGTGTCCACACTTGATGAGCAGCGCTGGATCACCAGCGCTGCAATCGCTACACCCCAACCTGGCCAGGTGTACAGCCAGCGCTGCAGCCAGGGAGTTGCAGCGCTGGATGTGCCTTGCAGGTGTGGACGGTTACTAATTGCAGCGCTGGAAAGCCTCTACCAGCGCTGCAACTTGCAAGTGTAGCCAAGCCCTTAGGGCCATAGAAGCTCCTTCCACCGCCTGGAGGCATGGTGGCATTGCTTGAGTGACAGCATCTACTTTAGAAGAGTAGTATGCTACTGGGCGCTGTTTGTCCCCATGTTTTTGCATTAACACTGCTGTCATATGTCCCTCTCTGACATGTGTGTACTATGTAAAAGGCATTAATGGATTAGGAAGTCCCAACCCTGGGGCAGTACTTAGCCTCTGTTTCAATGTGGAAAATGCCTATTCACATTCAAGTGTCCACTCAATTGCATCATGTGGTTCACCAGCACCCTTCAGGAGATTATTAAGGGGCTGGACAATCCCTGAATAATTTGGGATTTGAGTTCGGCAGAAATTAAATAGCCCCAACTCTTTCCTAACTCCCCTGACCGTAATTGGTCGTGGGCATGCATTAATAGCCTCAATGTGGTCAACAGTTAAACACTTGTACCCCTTGGATATTAGATACCCCAGATAAGATATTTCCTCCTTTGCAATCTGAGCCTTTCTAGCATTACATTTTACCCCACTGTCTGCCAAATGCTGCAGGATCACTTCTAAGGCCTGGTCTACACTACGCGTTTAAACCGGTTTAAGGAGCGTAAAACCAATTTAACGCCACACCCGTCCACACTAGGAGGCCCTTTATATCGATATAAAGGGCTCTTTAAACCGGTTTCTGTACTCCTCCCTAACGAGAGGAGTAGCGCTAGTATCGGTATTACCATATCGGATTAGGGTTAGTGTGGCCGCAAATCGACGGTATTGGCCTCCGGGCTGTATCCCACAGTGCACCACTGACTGCTCTGGACAGGAATCTGAACTCGGATGCAGTGGCCAGGTAGACAGGAAAAGCCCCGCGAACTTTTGAATATTTCCTGTTTGCCCAGCGTGGAGCTCCGATCAGCACGGATGGCGATGCAGTCCGAAATCAAAATAAAAAAAGAGCTCCAGCATGGACCATGCGGATGTGATCACAGTAAGGGCAGGCAAATCTGTTCTATCAGCGCTCTGTTACAGAAGACGAAATTCAAAATCATTTTTAAAAAATCTCCACACAGACGCCATAGCAGGGACTCAGCGCACTGCTGAGTGACAAGCGTAACGGAAAGCCAAAGAATCAACTGGACGCTCATGGAGGGGGGACTGGAGCGGGGACTGGAAGACTCAAGCAATCCCACAGTGCCTGCAGTCTCCGGAAAGCATTTGCATTCTTGGCTGAACTCCAAATGCTTCTAGGGTCAAACACAGTGCCCGCGGTGGTTCAGGGCATAGCTCGGCAATTTATGCACCCCCTCCACCCACCCCCAGAAGTGAAAGGGAAAACAATCCTCTCTTGACTCTTTTACATGTCACCCTATCTTTACTGAATGCTGCAGATAGACGCGATGCTGCAGCAGTCAACACCAACATCCTTGCTCCCCTCCCCGCCATGGGTGGCTGATGGTGCAATATGGCTGATATCCATCGTCATCATCAGCCTATTGGCACATGGGGCAGTGCAAAAGGACTGGTAACCATGCCGACTAGCATTCCGTGAGGTCTATCATGGGCGTCTGTGTAAAAAGCTCCTGATTTTTCCTGGTAGATGGTGCAGTATGGCTGGTAACCGTCTTCATCATAGCAACATGGGGCTGAGTTACATCAGCCCCCGCCCTTCATGTGTAAAGAAAAGATTCAATTGTCCCTGGACTAGCAGCGGGATGCTGGGCTCCTCTCCTCCACACTGCTTAATGTCCTGTCTGGACTATCATAGCAGCTGGAGGCTGCCTTCCACTCATTTCTCACTAACAAGTCACTGTGTCTTATTCCTGCATTCTTTATTACTTCATCACACAAGTGGGGGGACACTGCTACGGTAGCCCAGGAAGGCTGGGGGAAGAATGGAATCAACAGGTGGGGTTGTTGCAGGAGCACTCCCTGTGAATAGCATACAGCTCATAATTTCTGCTGGATCTGACACAGAACAGCTGTGCTCTCTGGTTCTATGATACACTGGTTCTCTAGTACACTTGCCCATATTCTAGGCAGGACTGATTCTATTTTTAGATACCAAAAAGGAGGGATTGACTCAGGGAGTCATTCCCAATTTTGGCTTTTGCGCCCCTGGCTGATCTCAGCCAGGAGCACTTATGACAGCAGCAAATGGTGCAGTGCAAAAGGACTGGTAACCATGATCATCTTATTACCAATTTATGGTATGGTAGATGGTACAGTATGGCTGGTAACCATCTCTGCTGTCATGCAAAAGCAAAAGCATGCTGCTGTGTAGCGCTGCTGAATCGCCTCTGTCAGCGGCATCTAGTACACATACGGTGACAGTCTCAAAAGGCAAAACAGGCTCCATGATTGCCAGGGAAAAAAGCCGCAAAATGCTTGTCTGCCGTTGCTTTCCCAGAGGAAGGAGTGACTGACGACATTTACCCAGAACCACCCGCGACAATGATTTTTGCCCCATCAGGCACTGGGATCTCAACCCGGAAATTCCAAGGAGCGGGGGAGGCTGTGGGAACTATGGGATAGCTACAGAATAGCTACCCACAGTGCAACACTCCAGAAGTCGATGCTAGCCTCGGGCCGTGGACGCACACCAACGATTTAATGTGTTTAGTGTGGCCGCGCGCACTCGATTTTATACAATCTGTTTTGCTAAACCGGTTTATGTCAAATCGGAATAATCCCGTAGTGTAGACGTACCTTAAGTCTTTCATGTGCGTTTGGCCATCTGGTGAGGAGACAAGAAGATCATCAACATACTGTACAACACAAAAAGTCATGTCTGGCAGCTTTGCCAGCACATCAGCTAACACTCTATGAAACAAATTAGGTGAGTTATGAAAACCCTGGCTTAGGCAAGTAAAGGTATATTGCTTCCCTTTAACGGTGAATGCAAACCAAAATTGACTGTCAGGGTGCACAGGAACAGACCAAAAGCCATTGCTAATGTCCAAGGCTGAAAACACTATGTGATCATCAAAAGTTTATAAGCCTCCCTCTACCATCCACTCCTGTACCTTTTCCCAGAAGGGTAGGTTTGGGTTATTAAGCTGCAAAGATGACATTTCTTTTAACATGCTCCTCAAGTCAGATGGGCTCATAGGAGTGTACTCTAGGTGACTAACAGTAGCAGGGTCCCCTTCCCCTGGATTAGGATCAGGGACAGTATGCACTCTCACTGGAGCCATGAAACTAGATTGACAGCCCCATGTTCCACATGTAGGGTCCAAAGGTGCTGAGGGACAAGATCTCTTCCCCTGCAAGTCTGCTTCTTTATACTTTTTTGCTTCAGTTTGCAGTTTTTCTACCTCTGCTTCTAACTCTCTCATGCTTCCTTTTAGCATATCACACTTTCTAACCAGCTGTTCATAATCAACAATCAAACACATACCAGCCATTTTGTCCTTTTTATGTCAATCATATAGCCAAAATATCTCCACAAGAAAGCTAATAAACTTACTGCTACAATCAGGGCGGCTCTAGCAATCCCGCCGCCCCAAGCAGGGCGGCGCACCGCGGGGCGCGCTCTGGCGATCGCCGGTCCCGCGGCTCGCGGGATCTCCTGCAGATGTGCCTGCAGAGGTTCCGCTGGTTCCGTGGCTCTGGTGGAGCATCCGCAGTCATGCCTGCGGGAGGTCCACCCGAGCCGCAGGACCAACGAACCCTCCGCAGTAATGCCTGCGGCAGATCCACCTGTCCCACGGCTTCGGTGGACCTCCCGCAGGCATGACTGCGGACGGTCCGCCGGAGCCGCCTGCCGCCCTGCCAGCAAAAGGCCGCCCAAAGAGCGTGCTTGGCGCGCTGGGGTCTCGAGCCGGCCGTTGCTACAATAATTATAAAAGCACTAACCATATACTCTTCATATTGTGGATCACTATATCCCTTCATCTTTCCCTTTTTTAACCTAAATATCCTACAATATGTGTATGGGGTGTTCAGGGAGGGGTAGCACCTCTGGTGTAGGGGCATGTCGTGTCCTTTCAGGGCAGCTCGTCCACCTTTGGTCCCCACCTGTCACTCAGCTCTCACCTGTGGCTCCCTGTAGCTGTAGCATGCGCAGCGGCCACACCCCGGGCAACAGCTTCGACAGGCTGGCTAAACCAGGTTGAGGGTAGCCGTTGGGCTTAGACCTCCGGTGAGATAGGGCTTTGTCTATCCCGAGCATGTGAAGACAGACTCCGGCGGATTGAGCGGATGAGACCTTCTAGAATAGGACCAACGGTCATGAAGGCGGTTTCTGCAAGCGGTGTGGTACGCTAAGAGCACGGCAAGACACGAAAGATGCCCTGGTCAACCACTGCGCCCAGCCCATCTCCAACCGTCTCGACTCTTGTCCTGCCATTGGAGCAAGATGGGATCTGGGAAGAGAGAGTGAGGCTGACTATGCGCACCTCTCCCTCACTTTAATCCAATCCACGCGCAAGTCTTGACATCTAACTTCCGTAAATTTCAAAGTCCTGTGGCGATGGGCGAGCGACGAAGCAGCAGGTGTGGATACACTGGGAGCTGTAGCCGTGGACCTGCACACAGGCGGCTCAGGTCTAATGGTCGTCTTCTTGCTGATCGAAGCAACAGCTGGATTCGGCGTCTACCTGAGTGACTGAGCAGCCCTTTTTAGGACCGCACTGCTCACCTCCGTAGCAAGAGGAAGGGGCTAGAAAAGGTGCCCTAAACATTGTTTGCTTCACAGAACCCTGGCCAGCTTACCGCGGCTGGAGGGGATCCCATCTTATGCGGTCGAACAACAAAACTTCAAATAACAAACCGCAAGGTGACACCACTCATTATTGGTACATGGAACGTACGCACGCTTCAAGATAACCCCTCAGCAGATCGACCAGAAAGAAGAACAGCCCTGGTCGCTAGAGAGCTCGCAAGATTTAACATCGATATTGCAGCCTTGTGTGAAACTCGTCTAGCCAACGAAGGTCAGCTCACAGAAATAGGGGGTGGTTACACATTCTTCTGGTGTGGACGTAGCAGTGACGAACGTCGTGAATCTGGAGTTGGCTTTGCGGTTAAGAATCAACTTGTCCGCAAATTTGCCAGTCTTCCCAAGGGTGTGAACGACCGACTCATGACACTGCATCTTCCACTACCGAGAGGAAAGCAAGCTATACTAATCAGCGCTTACGCACCCACAATGACGAATCCGGATGAAGTAAAGGACAAGTTTTATGAAGATCTTGATGCCCTACTCTCATCCGTGAAGCGTACCGACAGGCTGATTCTACTTGGCGATTTTAACGCGAGAGTAGGATCTGATCACTCTGCCTGGGATGGCGTCATTGGAAAAAATGGAATCGGCAAATGTAACAGCAATGGCCTACTACTCCTGAAGACATGTGTGGCTCATGATCTGATCATTACCAATACTATCTTCCGCCTGCCCACTCGCAAAAAGACGTCCTGGATGCATCCACGCTCCAAGCACTGGCATCTCATTGATTATGTCATCGTGCGGAGGAAAGATAGACAGGATGTAAGGGTGACTAAGGCCATGCCGAGTGCTGACTGTTGGACTGATCATAGACTCATCATCTCTAAATTAAGCCTTTACATCAAGCCAAAGAGACGTCCGCAGGGAAACAGAGCTGTGGTGAAAAAGATTAACGTCAGTAAACTGAGGAACCCCAATACAGCAGCTTTACTAGCAGAAGATCTTGACAACCAACTCTTAGAGCTGCAATTAGAGGAAAATGCTGAGAAGGACTGGGAACGCTTCCGGAATATTGTGCACTCTTCTGCACTAAAGGTTCTTGGACCCTCACACAGGAAACAGCAGGACTGGTTTGATGAAAACGATGAAGAGATCAAGGCCTTACTTGCTGAAAAGCACCGCCTTTACCGTGCTCATCAGAACGACCCGTCGTCATCAGCTAAGAAAAATGCCTTTAACAACACTCGCAGGACCGTACAGAACAAGCTTCGCAAGATGCAGGACTCCTGGTTGAGTGCCAAGGCAGGTGAAATCCAGATGTTTGCTGATAGAAACGATGCCAAACGGTTCTACGAAGCCCTCAGATCCTTGTACGGACCTCGGCCCTCAGGGAGCTCTCCTTTACTGGATTTAGATGGTGTAACTCTCATTACTGAGAAGACTCTGATTCTACAGCGTTGGGCTGAGCATTTTCAATCTGTACTGAACCGCCCATCTTCCATTAATAACGAGGCGATTGATAGAATGCCCCAGGCGGATATCAACCACAGTCTGGACGTTCCACCATCAGAGTCTGAAATCCTACAGGCCATCAGCCAGCTGTCCAGTGGCAAGGCCTCAGGATCTGATGCGATCCCAGCAGAAGTTTATAAGGATGGTGGTGCAGTGCTTGTTGACAAACTCACTCAACTGTTTCAGTCCTTCTGGAATCAAGGGTCTATTCCTCAGGAATTGAAAGATGCATCCATCGTACACCTCTACAAGAGGAAAGGAAATCGAAAAGTCTGCGACAATCATAGAGGAATATCATTGCTTTCCAGCGCAGGCAAGATCCTTGCACGAGTGTTGCTGAATCGCCTGATTGACCACCTGGAACAGGGTCTATTACCCGAGACACAGTGCGGCTTTCGTAAAGAGCGTGGCACTGTGGACATGATCTTCGCAGTCCGACAGCTCCAAGAGAAGTGTCAAGAGCAGAATCGTGAACTGTACACCATCTTTGTGGATCTCACTAAGGCTTTTGACACTGTCAGTCGTGAAGGTCTGTGGCGTATCATGTCGAAGTTTGGGTGCCCTGATAGATTCATCCTGATGGTACGTCAGTTCCACGACGGCATGACGGCTTGTGTTCTGGACGACGGAGAAGCTTCAGAGGCCTTTCCCGTCACAAATGGCGTCAAGCAAGGGTGTGTGTTGGCACCGACCCTGTTCAGCATGATGTTTTCAGCCATGCTGTCAGACGCCTTTCAGAACAGTTCCTTGGGAGTCAGCCTGAGATACAGGACTGATGGGAAACTGTTCAACCTGCGAAGACTCCAGGCTGTCACCAAGATAAAGGAGACTGTGCTACGAGACCTCCTTTTTGCTGACGATTGTGCCCTGAATGCTGGATCAGAGCAGGAAATGCAAGCCAGCATGGACAAATTCGCAGCAGCATGCGATAACTTTGGCCTTCTTATCAACATAAAGAAAACCGAAGTGATGCACCAGCCAGCTCCGAAAGCCCAACACCAAGAGCCCATCATCACAGTGAAGGGGCAAAAGCTGCAAGCAGTGGACCAATTTACATACCTTGGCAGCACCCTCTCCCGTGCAGTGACAATTGACATCGAGGTCAACTGCAGAATCGCCAAGGCAAGCTCTGCATTTGGCGGACTGCTGACCAACGTGTGGGACCGCCGTGGAATAAGCCTTGCTACAAAGCTTAAAGTCTACCGAGCAGTAGTGATAACTACCTTGATGTATGCCAGTGAGACCTGGACTGTATACAGGAGGCACGCTAGGCAATTGAACCACTTCCACACGACTTGCCTCCGCAGACTTCTGAGGATTCGGTGGCAGGATAAGGTGCCTGACACAGAAGTCCTTTCCAGAGCAGGCCTGCCATCAGTTTACACTCTGCTTATGAAAGCCCAGACACGCTGGGCAGGCCATGTTGTGAGGATGCCAGACCACCGCATCCCCAAACAGCTCTTCTATGGTGAGCTGTCTCAAGGAAAGCGATCGCACCGGGGACAAAAGAAGCGATACAAAGATACGCTGAAAGCCTCTCTTAAGTCCCTGGATATCGACGTCACCTCCTGGGAAACCCTGGCACAAGACCGATCGACATGGCGTACGCTGATCCACCAAGGCTGCCAGACATCTGAAGCTAGAAGGATAACACTAGCACAAGAGAAGCGAGCACTCCGTAAAGCCAGAGCTGCAAATGTTGTAACAGTGGTGCCCACGCATGTCTGCCCGACATGTGGCAGAACATTCCGTGCCCGTATTGGCCTTACCAGCCATTTGCGGACGCATTGTGGACAGCTCACAACCTGATAGATGTTAAGGTCTTCTTCGAAAACGATGGACGAACATCATCATCCTACAATCTCCAAATTTTTAAATACAATTCTGTTTACAGACTAATAACAATTTATTCAATTCAAACACCCCAGACTGAAATGCCCAATCAGCAGCTTAATCCTTTTTCCAATGTATTTGATCTGCACAATTACAATGTCCAGTTAGGAGATCTGGGCCAGCCAACACATTAGCTAGAGGTGCTCATGGCTATACCTGCCCCTACACTAACTGTTGGTCGTTACAGCCTCTTTGCTTTCCCACTTCAACAACACTGAGTCAGAGGAACTTACAGCTTAACCAGGCCCCTCACTAAGGGCAATGTCTTCAGACTGCAACAAACCCCCCTGAATTCCCCAGCACCAAGACTTGCTTACTACAAAAGGTATGAGAGTCACGAGTCAGGTCAGAGAGACACAACCAAATAAAAAATGAACAAACTCATCCTCTAATTTGATTGTAGGTCGTTATCCTGAAGGATATTTCTCACCCTGCTCTCTGTGCCAAGAAACAATTGGGATTTTGTGGTTCCCAGTGAGCCTGATGCTGGGTAGAATCAAGGGACTTCAATGCGATGTGATTCAATGCAATGCGATTCAATGCAATTCAACAAGGCTTTATTCAATATGTGCACAAGGGAACCCCTGGTACAAAAAACCAGGCAGAGTCCCTCCAGCAAGGAGCCCCACCTCTTGCTATTTTATAGGATATGGCACTTATATAACAAGTTACATAACAACCTACATAACATGAACCTCTAACCAATCAGAGTTAACCTTTCCATATATGGGTTTGTTTATAACATGCTCATAGAGCTCCATTCCACATGCTGAGCTCACCGCCTACCCCCGTCTCCCCCTGGCCTTCTCCAGAATGTTCCTAGGCTGGTGAGCCACAGCATGCTTCCTTATGCATAAGCACCCTGCAAACCACATTTTATCCAAAATGAACACAAGCATACCCTTCACTCACACAATACAGTTTAAACACAGCAATAGATCAGTTTGGGTTACAGAATAAAAAACATTTATTTCAATACAAAGAGAGAGATTATAAATGAGTACAAGTATAAGGCATTAAAGACAGAAATGGTTAAAAGAGAAATAAATATAAAGACATTTCTGTTATGTCTCATTGCCTATCCCCTGGCATACATATCCTAGAACTGCCACCAACTGCCACAGCTGCACTTTTCCATGACAACTCGTTTGAAGTATTGTTGTAGTCAGGTTGGTCCCAGGATATGAGCAAGGCAAAGTAGGTGAGGTAATCTCTTTATTTTGACCAACTTATGCTGGAGGCTTCAAAAGAAAGCTGCACAACACCTTCAAAAGATGGGCCTGAGAACTTAAATTCATAAGCCTTCTTGTGACAGATTTATGTTACCAATCTGCCCGGGGTGTCAGGTGATCAGGCTGAGGCCACAGGATCTTTAGAGAAGGAGATGGAGGAACACACCAAGTGACTAAATTTTAAAGCTTTATTAATAAAATAATAAAATAACAGCGGCGAGTGCTGGGAATGCTCCCACATCACTCAGAGGAAGAAAGAAAGCATTAGTGCCCCGACCCTAACCCACTTTTATACTCACACCCATGCTACGCGAAGCTGGCCAAGCCTGTGTGTAACATAAGAGGAAGAGGTGAAAGGGTGGATGGGAATTCTTCTCCTGTGCACGGATCATCCAGGGTGCGCTGTTGATCTCCAACTTGCTTCGGCTCTCAAGAGAGTTTTTAAGTCCTGGGTTCTTTTTGAGGTGTTTCGTTCAGGGACCTCTGTTCCTGGTTCTCTTTGTACCAGTCCAAACTGGTCTTCCATGGCTTTCCCAGCTTTCCCAAAACACACCAGCCTCAGGGAAGCGAAAACAGTTGTCCCCCTCCCTTCCCCCACTGGCCTTCACTGTCTCGCTCATTTTTGCAGCCCCTGTGGTTCTGTTCAGCTGAATCCTCTTTTCTCACAACTGGTCAGGGTGGAATAGGTCCCCGTGTTTCTTGGCCGGCAGCTGAGAGTCAGATGTGTGCTGTGGCTTTGGGCTGGAGTCAGCGTCTTATCTTCGGACTGAGGTAGATGAAGTGTTGAGTTAACCCGTTCTCTGCTCTCTCCCTCCCTCTTTGGCCTCTCACAACCTGTAAAAGAATCTGTCATTCCACACTCACACCTTTGACTCTTCCCGACATGCTTTTCAATGCCTGCACCAGCATTATTAACATACAAGGCTGATCTGCCTCCCCATGGGACCCCCTGAGTGAAGGTTGTGACATTCTGGACAACCCTGGACTTAACAGAGACTCTGGTTTTATGACTCTGTAGTGAGGCCAAGTGGCCTCCCGCCAAGGGGCAAAGTGAGGCATCATTACACACCCCTTGGAGGGTGGATCCTAGATTTCCCTGCCCACCTCACTGGAAGCAACGGGTCGTGGCTGGAAGTATAAAAGGCCAACTCTGCAGCACAGTTGAGAGAGAGCCGGTGGAGGAGAAGGACGCTCTGCCTATTCGGCCACGTCCCCAAGAGGAATGTTCGCCTGACTGTTCCTGATCCTCAGACACCGATGAGGACTGGCCCGGTGTGCCTGCCGCCATGTACCTTGAGGAGCCGGAAGAGGCCTGGAGGCTAGAGGTACTAAACCCCGGGCTGGCAGGAAGTGGCCCGGAGCAGCCATGGAGCAGCTGGCTGCAGAGCCAGGGATGGCTCAGTCGGCATGTTGCGGCTGGATCCCCACCAACACAGGAGTAGACAATCCTGCCCCTGCCGGGGCCCTGATCTGGGACATGGTGGAGTAGGGTGGGACCACGTCTCCCTGCCACCCCATCTCAGGGTGGCTGACTCCCTACACTGTTCAGAGAAGCCCTAGCCCTGAAGAGGAGCCTCCCTAACCAGCTCTCCTACAGACTGTTTGTTTGCTGGCTGCCTGTGCCCCACCCAGGCTGAAGCCAGCCCTAAGACTGCTTTGCTTGCTGGCCACATGGTGCGGGGACTGGGAAACCAGAGGTCAGCCATCAGGAGTCCCAGAAGGCAGAAGACTGTGAAAAGGCTCGGTAGATGGTATTGGGCACTGCCCTGTGTCCTTCCTTGGCTCCATCCATGAACAAAGCTGGCTCTGCTTGGAGAAGACTGAGCGATCTGGGCATCTGGGAGTCATCAGCTCCAGCCAGCACAGACCAGACATACACCTAATATATAATCCCTCTGATTCTCTTTTATTGAATATTGATCTAAAATCCCCATTAACATTGCCCCCTCTCTATTTAATTCTCAGATATGGATAGTTTGGGGGCTTCTTCCCTCTTCTCATGTTAAACTGCAGCTACTTAGCCACCTGGGCAGGATGCTCACCAGAGTCACCATCCTGCACCAGGTGCTCCTGCTCTCATCAATGCTCCTGCTATTCTGGCTGCGTTGGTGGTACAGCACAGTGCCATCCACTCCTGGCAGGACGCATGTGCTCCTCCTCTCCATCTGGTGCTCGTGCTCCACCTTCTCCAGCCAGCTCTTCAGCCAGCATCCCGACATCTTCCACCTGATGGAGCTGGCCAAGCATATCTGCCACCTCCTGCCCAGAGGCAGCCCAGAGTTGCTGCAGGGCCCGGCCGTGACCTGCTCCATTCCTTCTTCCGGTGGGAGGCGGCCACGCTACAGGACTTCATACTGCAGCCCCACTGGGTGTCCTAGGTCTTCCAGCACATTGACATTGTGAGGCCTGCGCGGTGCTCGGCCTGCTCCCAGGCCTAGGCGCACCAGCCTCGCTTCCACCAGGTGCAGATCTGAAAGACGGCAATGGAGGTCTTTGTGTACAGGCCAGTCATCTCGGAGGAAGAGCAGAGAGAACAAGTGCTTCTTAAAGAAGAGATTGAGGCTCACACAAAGGAGTGGAGGCTTTTCTCTGGTCTCCACTGAGGATTCAGCGCAGTGGTTGTACTCTTTGATAAGAAAGCCTTCCAGAGCAGGGACATCATGACATCCACAGAGTGCCAGGCTTGCTGTGGCACCAGCCCCTTTAAGAATGTGGCGGGGGCCTGTGTCATCTACATCCACATGGCACTGAAGGTCATCAAGTTCTTTGAGCTGGAGGCGCTCTACCCACTCTTTGCGTCCACATCATCCACCTGGTCCATGACCCCCAAGCCATCTACGCCTCTCGCCTCCCACCTCTCACCCAACGCCTATCTGGTCATGTTCAAAGACTGCCACAGCGAGGACAGCATGTATGTGGCCGCAGTGCACTGCCCACCTCCTGCCCTGTGTGACACTACCTCCTGACCTGCTATAATGACTTGGTCAGGGATCCACTGTGCCAGGTGGCCAAGTGGTACCACTACACTGGCCTGGCTTCCTCCCCCAGCTCAAGCTCTGGGTGCCCAACATCCCCCACTGATCCAAGCCTCTGGACCTTGTGGCACTCCTGATGTGGAGGGATTCCAGCAAGGTCTCCTGGCCCTGGAGGCACCAGCTCATCTTCCACCACATGCAGGAGATCTGTAAGCTGGCCATGGAGGTCTTTGTGTACAGGCCAGTCAGCTCAGAAGAGGGGTGGAGGGACCTAGCACTTCCTAGAAAAGAGATCAAGGCCTAGACAAAGGGGTGTGGTCTTTTCTCCAATGTCCCCGAGGATTCAGAGCAATGGTTGTGTGGTTTGATAAGGAGGAGCTGCCTCTCCAAGCAGAGAGCCCACCAGGGAATAAGTCACACACTTGTCCAGTGATTTTCCCACAAACCAGGGGGTGGATGCTGTCAGTGGATCCTGTGTGGATCAGTTAGGAAATGCAGACGCAGCTACATGCACTTGTGTGGAGCCAGAGATACAGCACTAAATACACAAGACCATTTCACCTAGAAGCAATCTGTCAGGCTACTCGATCCTTTATCCGCCCTGCAGAGACAGCTAGTAGACAGGACTGGGAGTCAGGATTCTTGGCTTCTCTCCCATCTGTGGGAGGGGAGTGGGGTCTAATGAGTTAGAGCAGCATACCTGTCCTGGATTCTAAGACTGACCAGCCATGTCTTATCCAAAGATCTAGAAAAGCTGTACTGCCATCCTATCTCCTGTGTCAGTCTTTTGTTAAAGATAGGAAATCACCAGTCACAGCCATCAACAAAACAAAAACCCTTTTTTTCCGACTATGAGCTACTGTCTGACAAAAGAAGAGAGTTTAATGGCCTGCTAAACTTAGGGTTGTGAGTTCAGTCCTTGAGGGGCCCATTTAGGGATCTTGGGAAAAAAATCTGTCTGGGGATTGGTCCTGCTTTGAGCAGGGGGTTGGACTAGATGATCTTCTAAGGTCCCTTCCAGCCCTGATATTCTATAATCCTGTGAATTGCTATCCTCTCTGAAAGGGTTTTTTGAAAAGTTTGGGTTATGTTCGGTTCTCAAAACAAGCCAATGGCAGATTCAAAGTGATGTATGTCTTGTGTTGAAATTCTTTTTCCTCTGGTACATCTGATTCAATACATTTCAAGACACTGGCATGAATTTTCTTGTGTTTCGCCCATGGGATTGAGCCGGCTGAGGTCTCTGTCCTCAGAATACTAAACCAGGTTTGACTGCTTAGTGTTGTATAAGTGACAGGATCATGCTAACACCTGTGATCTCTGGGCCCCCTTATTCCACTGGAAATTAGCACAAAAGCTCTCCCGCTGCTCATGGAGCTTGCTCGAGTTTGACTCCCTTTGGATTCACTTCAATTCCCTTCTTAATCTGAAGCAGAAAACTTTTTAATGGCCCCACAAGGGGACTCCTCAGAGGCCATGTCACAAATAGCATGTTTTTAATAAGTCCCAAATGCTGGATCCCGCAACTGAAGCCAGGAGTCAAGACTCTAACGATGCCCAGCATGTCGCATTCTGAAGCCTAATGAGGGTACTTTGACAGTGACAGTTGGCACCAATTCCAGACTTTCCTCTGTCACAGACAGGGGCTGAATATCTTGGCCAGCCAGACTGATACTACATATCCTTCTGCATCAGGTCATTGTCCAGTTACTTCAGTGCCACATACCCTTCTGTACCAGGTAACTGTCCAGTTATTCCAGTACCCCATGCCCTTCTGCAAAAGGTCATTGTCAAGTTTCTGTAGTGTGTAGAACAAACCTATTCATCAGGTGTAAATGCAGGTATCCGAAGTCTGAAAAGATTTGTTCTATGCTGTTGGACACTGATGCAATTCTTTTTTTCCAGGTTCTGGGTATAAACCAGGGTTAAGCTGTTATTTACCAGCCCCATGGCCTGACCTAACTTTCCCCACAAAACTGTCAACCCTGGTGCCTGGGGCTCCACAAACATCACCAGCTGAGTGCCAGCCCCTTGGGGACGATGCAGGGAGGAAACTCTCCCCATACTCTCCAGCTCTGACAACTATAAAGGTTTGTCTCCCTCCCCACACACGGCCCTTAGAAGTCTGGGACGGAGATCCTGAGCTGTGTGGGAGGAGACAGCTGCAGTCTCAGAGACGCGGGGCCCTTCCTGGCCATGCTTTGGACCTCAGCCCATCCAGACACATAGAGATACCATCCCCGTAAGCTTGGAGACACAAGGACGGCTGTAGAGTGGTCTGGCTTGCCAGCCATCCTTCTAGCCATCCACCATACATTTCTGCATCTATCCAGCTCTTTCTTTATTGTCCTCTTCCTTTCTCTGTCCTTCTACCAATTCACCTCTGACTTCCTCTCTTTCTCCACATCCATCCTTCTCTCCATCTGACTCCCCCTCTCTATTTGCATCCACCCATGCCTAGCCTCCGTCAGCCCACACACACCCAGTAACTCTCTCTCTCTCTCATCTCTGGCTTTTCTAATGTTCCCAGCACTGCAGTCGCTGGGTTCTCAGGAGCCCCTTCCCACTGAGACAGGCTTTGGGCATCCCCACCCGGCTCGGGTTTCCAGAGCCAGAGGTGGGTGTGCTGCCCACACAGCAGGTGGACAGAGTTAGCTGGTTTCCTTACTCCCCTCCTCCCAAACCCCGTAGACATTCAGCCCCTCGGCCTGGGGTGCCTCATCTCCGGGCTCCGCAAGCACTGAGCAGGTTACAGTGAAAGGGAGCAGGGACTGCAGCTAAAACTCTGCCCTGGTATCGGAGCATCTGAACAGCCCGGAGCTGTTCAGGCAGGAGTGGTCTGGGGAGAGCAGATCCGGAGGTGAATGGAGGTGAGTCAGGGGAGGAGGGGGTTTGAAATAGGCAGAGCGAGGGAGTGGGGAAGGGAATAGCACAATGAATAGAGCCAGACAGGCAGACAGACTGACCAGGGGATTATGATGATTAGGATGGATGGATGTTTCCTGCCACATCTCCAAAATCAGGGTTGTTACCAGCATAGGCTTATCAATAGCACAGATGCTGTAGCCCCAATCTGAATTGTCCGGACAGAGCCTTCGTGCGAGTCCAGCAGGTGCATGGATCTGCAGTGGTGGATCTCACTGGAGTATCAGGAGTAGTTCTCTTTTTAACCAACCCTCTTCCCCACCTTACTTTCCTCCTAAAGTTTTCTTTTTCCCTCAGTCTCTCTCTGGAGCAGATCCTCAGTGGGTACCAACAAGTTATATTACAGTTAAACCTAGAAGCTCCCACAGAGGTGGGGTCCCCATCGTGCCAGGCACTGCACAGACACACAGCGAGAGACAGTACCTGACCCAGCTGAGATCAGCAGGGTGACCAGATGTCCCGATTTTATGGGAATCGTCCCAATTTTGGGGTCTTTTTCTTATATAGGCTTCTATTACTCTCCACCCCATGTCCTGATTTTTCACACTTGCTGTCTGGTCACCCTAGAGATCAGGGCCTTGTACTTTTGGGTGCTGCACAGACTCACAGTAAATGAGGGACACACAATCCATGCCCCAATCTAAGTAGGCAAGACAGATAAATGGAGGGAGAAAAGGAAGATTATTGTTCTCACTTTAGAGATGGGAACCCAGACTGAGAGAGTTGAAGTCACTATCCCAAAATCACGGAGTGACTCTGGGTCAGTGCTGGGTACTGAAGCCAGCTTCCAGAGTCCTCAGCCAGGACTTATCCTCTGAACCATTCGTGGGGATAAGATCTTCCCCTCCCTTCTCACTCACTCAGCTTAATATCTTCTAGACTCTTCCCATGTCATCATTCCATTCGTCCTCCCATCACCCCATGGCCATCACTACATTGTCTGGTACTGCAAGTAGATTGGGCAGAATACAATTGCCAGAGTCACTTTTTTATACTATTTTTCCATCAATCCCACAGCCCCTCCCCAGCTTATCCCAGCTTTTTTTTTAAACAATAGCCAACGACCCAGCGAGTTTAACTAACGCCTCTCAACAGTGCTGCTGAGGAGTCTGTTTCCTTTCAACTTATCTCCATTCCTTGTCTTCATCTTTCTGTCCTGAAGCCATTTTTGAAAGAATGGACAAACAGCATTGCTCTCTAACAACCATCACCAACTGTATCTTCCTCCCTGTCTTCTTTCTCACTCAGATTTCTCTCCCCCACTTCTTCCTTCCAAGTCTCACATGCATGGATGTACTTATTCGGGGGTATAAAAGACTCAGTAGGTGCCCATGTTCCTGTCAGGGAGTCCAAAGTATTTGTAACATTCTTAGCCCTTTTGGGTGACACTGATAGAGTTAGAGGAGGGAAGGAGAGAGGTGGAAGAACAGGAAAGAAGATGAAAGTGAGGATGGGGAGAAAGTTGAAAATGTACAACCTGGGGAGAGAAGAGATTGAATGAGGATGTGATGAATGCTAGTTACGTACAGTGTTTGGTATCATATTGACCACTGTCTTAGAAATGCAGAGAGACAAGGTGGGTGAGCTAATATCTTTTATTGGAGCATCTTCTGTTGGTGAGAGAGACAAGGTTTTGACCTTACACGGAGCAGGGAAAGGTACTCCGAGTGTCACAGCTAAGTACAAAGAGGAACAGAAGCCTAAATAGTTAACACATATTTCAAGGGATCGTTCAAGGTAAAGTTGCCAGAGAACTCGTCTCCCGTCATAGAGGGGAATGGGCATGGGGGAGAACCTGGAGGAGGAGGCTCAGTGGGTCACAGATTGTTGTAATAAGCCATATATCCAGCATCGCTGTTCAATTCGTGATTTTAGTGTCTAGCAACATTATGAATTTACAACAAATACTTGATGGGGTCCACATCCTGAGCCCCTTCTTCTGGTGTTCAAACAATCCCCCAAGCTCACCGTGCTCAGCATCGTAAGCAAGCTCCCCACAGAGCAGGACACACTAACTTAAAGTGGTACCAGACCCTGCCAGAACAACAGACACAAAAACCGCAGCAATATTTCCATTTCTATGATGATCAACACCATTCCCAACATGGCATTCAAGATCCATTACTCTAAAACACACCAATCACAACATGTGGTGTATCTCCTCCATTGCACTAAGTGCCCCAACAACAAATATTAGGGTGAAACCATACAATGACTATACTCTTGAATAAACTCACACAGGAAAATGATAGAAGACAAAAATACCCTATCACTGGTGGGTGAAAACTTGACACAAATTGATCGCTGTATTTATGACCTATCAATCCTCATTCTCAAAGAAAAGCTGCACAAAACCTTGAAAAGACCAGCCTGGGATCTTAAATTCATAACTTTGCTGGACACTAAAAATCATGGACTGAACAGAAACAAAATCTATATCCCACTAACCCCACCCCCATCTGCTTATTTTTCTCCCTCCTTTCCCCTCCATGACTGGAAGCATATTACAGACCATTTCACCATGAATGGTCCATTGAAATATGTTTTAAGTACTTGTACTGAAAAACGTGCTTCACTTTGCATTTAGCTGTGACGCTCTGAGTACATTTCCCAGACCTGCAGAAATGCTCTGCGTGAGCTCAAAAGCTTCTCTCTCTCACCAATGGAAGCTTCTCTGTTACCCTAGATTTTATGGATGTGTGTACTGCAGAATACAATCAAGGTAATTACAACCATATTCTTTGCATTGAGACAAGGTGAATTAATAAAATGGAACACCAGATAGTTAAGAGTTAATTGGAAAACAGCTTTTAGAGGCAAGGTGAGTTTCTAGCTGGGAGTTTCTGCTAATCAGAATGGAAGGAGGGGAAAGAAAGGTCAACAAGGGAAACTGAAAACCTTGGTGGGTGGAAGACCTGGAGTCTGGGCACCTCTGATAGAAGTTTATGGAAAGTTAGGGAATGTGATGATTTTGTAAAGGTTATTGTGACCTATGTCTTTTGTAGAAGTTAGTTGTAAAAGATCAGTGAATACAGTGGATTCTGGATCAGTCCTCTGAAGCCATTTAGAGAGATGTTTTTCTTGACATCTTTTCTCCCCGGTAGGTGAGCACTGTCCACTCACAACCTGCTGCTAATTACTCAAATACCGATCCAGTTTTTAGATAAATATCTGGGATGCTCTAATTCTATTGCTTATGTCTGTGTGCGCTTAGCGCTAATAAACTGCAGGTTTAGATAGTGTCCTCTTACTTGTATTACTATTTCATAAGGCAGAATTGCTGTGTTCCCTGACACCACCTGGAGTGAATCAGTTAAATTGCCCCTTCTGTGGGTTCTGAAAACCCTTGGTAACAGATCCAATAAAAGATATTATCTCCTCCGCTTCATCTCTCCAATATCCTGGGACTGACCCGACTACAACAACATTGCTCAAGGCCTTCAACACCTGTGCCTCCCACCTGGCCGTGGTGTCGATCTTTTATGGCACGGCCATTTCCACGTATCTACAGCCTCCATCCAGCTACTCCCAGCACCAGGGCAAGATAGTAGCCCTCTTCTACACTATGGTGGCCTTCATGCTCAACCCCCTCATCTACACTCTGAGGAACAAGGAGGTGCACAGGGCGCTGCAGAGGGCACTGAGGAGAAACATGACCACCCAGGGGGTCTGAGCTGGGAGAGCAATTGGCACAAAACCATCTCTATCTTTCATGGCTACCATAACCTCTTCTGTGCCCATGTGGAGCCTTCTGCTCTCTCCACAGCCCCAGCCCTCTCCACCCAAACAAACCCTCTGGCCTCTCCCACTCTGCAGAACAAGCCTGCCCTAATCTGCCCCACAACATGCCTTCCCTTTCCCACTCCACACAAACCATCTCTCACCCACACAACACCCCTGCCCTCTTCTTTGCAATTCAACCAAGGACTATCTTTGGTGGACCTCCAGGAACAATCCCTTTTCTCCTGCCCAAAGAGATTATTCTTATTCCTTTCTGTTGCGGTAGCAAAGAGGCTGCAACTGAGATCAGGGCTGTGCCAAGCGCAGCACAGACACTGAACTAGTTACAGTTCCTTCCCCAGCTGAGATCAGGGCCCCATTGTGCTGAGCTCTGCACAGACACAAATCAAGGGACAGCCCCTGCTCCAGCTGAGGTCAGAGCCATCTTCTATGGGACCCGAAGGTATCTGAATTCAGTGGCTTCTCAATGAAACTAGCGCACATCTGGATAGAAGAATGGATTAAGTCAGTGAAGGTAGCTTTATAGGTTTTGAGAGTGCCTGAAGAAGACCATGTGTATTTTGTGAAAGAGCATCTCAAATTCTAGGCCAAATCCACAGTGAAGTTCATGGCAACAGCTAACAAGCCAGACACAGAGAAGACATTTCAGTTGTATGCAAACAAGCGGAACCAGACTCAAAGAATTCTGTGAGCTGACACAGAATCCAGGTGGGACCATTCGGGTCTGCTCGTACGAGCTCCAGGAGAGAATGAGCCAGGTGAAACTCTGGGACCCACAACAAGTTTGAGACATGAATATGATCCTGAAAGCGCAGTTAGCGCTGGGGCCCCGGGACGACTCCCTCCGTTGTGAAATGAAGATGAGGTCTAAAGAAGAGTCCAGTAAGAACTCGTGCAAGCTGCCATTACATGGTCTGAATTAAAGCAAGTTCCTGTGAAAGAGATGGCCAAGCCCAACCCCCCTAAACAAAGTGGAGGCCTAGGTAATGCATCTAACAGGGGAAAGGCTTTTCATAGAATCATAGAATCATAGAATCTCAGGGTTGGAAGGGACCTCAGGAGGTCATCTAGTCCAACCCCCTGCTCAAAGCAGTACCAAACCCAACTAAATCATCCCAGCCAGGGCTTTGTCAAGCCTGACCTTAACAACCTCTAAGGAAGGAGATTCCACTACCTCCCTAGGTAACCCATTCCAGTTCTTCACCACCCTACTAGTGAAAAAGTTTTTCCTAATATCCAACCTAAACCTCCCCCTCTGCAACTTGAGACCATTACTCCTTGTTCTGTCATCTTCTACCACTGAGAACAGTCTAGATCCATCCTCTTTGGAATCCCCTTTCAGGTAGTTGAAAGCAGCTATCAAATCCCCCCTCATTCTTCTCTTCTGCAGATTAAACAATCCCAGTTCCCTCAGCCTCTCCTCATAAGTCATGTGCTCCAGCCCCCTAATCATGTTTGTTGCTCTCTGCTGGACTCTCTCCAATTTATCCACATCCTTCTTGTAGTGTGGGGCCCAAAACTGGACACAGTACTCCAAATGAGGCCTCACCAGTGCTGAGTAGAGGGGAATGATCACATCCCTCGATCTGCTGGAAATGCCCCTACTTATACAACCCAAAATGCCATTAGCCTTCTTGGCAACAAGGGCACACTGTTGACTCATATTCAGCTTTTTGTCCACCATAACCCCTAGATTCTTTTCTGCAGAACTGCTGCCCAGCCATTCGGTCCCTAGTCTTTAACAGTGCATGGGATTCTTCCGTCCTAAGTGCAGGACTCTGCACTTGTCCTTGTTGAACCTCATCATATTTCTTTTGGCCCAATCCTCTAATTTATCTAGTTCCCTCTGTATCCTATCCCTACCCTCCAGCGTATCAACCACTCCTCCCAGTTTAGTGTCATCTGCAAACTTGCTAAGGGTGCAGTCCACACCATCCTCCAGATCGTTAATGAAGATATTGAATAAAACCGGCCCCAGCACCGACCCTTGGGGCACTCCACTTGATACCGGCTGCCAACTAGACATGGAACCATTGATCACTACCCGTTGAGCCCGACCATCTAGCCAGTTTTCTATCCACCTTACCGTCCATTCATCCAGCCCATACTTCTTTAACTTGCTGGCAAGAATAATATGGGAAACTGTATCAAAAGCTTTGCTAAAGTCCAGAAATAGCACATCCACTGCTTTCCCCTCATCCACAGAGCCGGTTATCTCATCATAGAAGGCAATTAGGTTAGTCAGGCATGACTTGCCCTTGGTGAATCCATGCTGACTGTTCCTGATCACTTTCCCCTCCTTTAAGTGGTTCAGGATTGATTCCTTGAGGACCTGTTCCATGATTTTTCCAGGGACTGAGGTGAGACTGACTGGCCTGTAGTTCCCTGGATCTTTCTTCTTCCCTTTTTTAAAGATGGGCACTACATTAGCTTTTTTCCAGTCATCCGGGACCTCCCCCGATCGCCATGATTTTTCAAAAATAATGGCCAATGGCTCTGCAATCTCATGGGCCAACTCCTTTAGCACCCTCGGATGCAGCGCATCCGGCCCCATGGACTTGTGCTGTGTTTTCCCCAAACACAGTTAACAATGGAAAGTTTAAATGAAACTGGCCAGCAAACAATAGGTGATGGTGAAAACAATGACTGAGGGAATGAAAGGTAAAATCTCCCTTAGTGTGTCAACGGATCCCAAAGATTCCCACTGAAGGATATACAGGGAAGGTACATTTGCTACACTTGTGAAGGGCCAGGGCATACTAGCTGAGAATGTCCACTAAGAAAGAGTCCAGGGCCCCAGGTACTCAAAACCAAAGCGGCATCAGGAATGAGTGGCCCATCTACAGTAGAAGGCCAAGCAGTGGCAGAAGGATTCCTAGGCCTGTCCTTGGTGGAAAATCAGTCTTCATATAGCGCTGAGAGGCGCTCGGACAGTGCCAGCATATCTATAGACTTGTGTGAGCGAGCATTTGGAGAGTAACTTCCAAAGTACGTATAGCCGAGGTGAAGATAAGTTGTTTGTTTGATACCGGCTGAGAAATCACCACTATTACCGAGCTGCATTTTCAAAAATATTTGAAAGATAAGGATCCAATCATACACCAAATACACACTTTGTACATGTAACAGCAGTTGATGAAATGGCAACCCCAGAGGTGGGATGCCTTGAAACAGAAATAGAGTCTATGGAGTGAGTCTTTCTCTACCAGTCGGGTGGTAAGTGGCTTTGATCTTCATTAATGTGGATCCTCCATTACAGCTGGTTGGGAATCTTTTAACTCAAAATTCTCTTGTCAGAATATGCTGATTCATCCAACCTCAACATTTTGGGGTGGGGTGTCGGTGGGTGACAACATTTTTTGAGAAAAGTAAAAAAGTTTCAAAATTGTGGAAATCTCCTATTTGGACATTTAATAAATGGAAAGTTCCATCTTTATGGTTCGACACAAAGTAAAGCTAACTAGAGATTTTTAAAAAATCAAAACATTTTCAAATTGTCAAAGCAAAAAAAAACATTTCAACTGAGCCAATTTTTTTTTTTTTAATTTTTGGTTCATGAAAATTTTCAAGATTTCAACCCTTCATGCTGATTCCAGATGGGAAATGGTTTAAAATCTCAAAACAATTTCACAAGATGTGAACAGCTTTTCCTACCCATCTCTGTTTTCCATCATTCAAGTGCCCCTCTCAAGATGGCATTGATCCATGTAATGTGAGCAGAGCAGACAATGAATTCATGCCCAAATATCCCTCACTTTAGTAAACTCTTGCTACATCATCTACCAGCCAACTTGGTAACTAGAGGGCCAGAGCTCTGCGAGTGTAATCACTTATCTCCACACACAGTATTAGTATTAATTATTTGTGTTAAGCTGACAGCGCCGAGGTGCCCAGTCATAGACCAGGTCCCCACTGTACCAGGTGCTGAACAAACACAGAACAAAGAGACAGTCACTGCCCCAAGGAGCTGACGATCTAAGTATAAGACAAGAGACAACAGATGGATACAGACAGAAGTGGGAGCACAAAGTAACCATGAGACAGCATTGGTCAGCAAGGTGAGCAGTGGTCTCCACACACCAGCAGCTGGTTCTCTGCATCGTGGAAATACTTAGGAGACCAGATCCCCTTGTGCTAGGCACTGTACAAACACCAAACAAAATGACAATCACAAGGTATCATGCTGGATGCAGGAGGTCAGGCTGGATGGAACTTCTGGTCTTTTCTGTCCATAAAGGCTATGAATCTATTACTACAATTTTAAATGGGGGTGGAGGGGAATTGGCTGGCCCAGAGGGCCCAAGCTGGTGCAGTAGTTGGGCATGGAACCATCTGTGCCTCTTTTGAGTTCTGTAGTATCTTCCCTGCCCATATGGACTCTTCTACCCTCTGCCCGTTTCCACCCTTCACAACTGCCCTTGCCCTCTCCCACCTCAAAGAAAAACCTGCCCTCCCCGAGCCATACAAGTCCCCGGCCCTCTTTCAACCCATGCAACCCACCATGTCTACACTTAAAACTCTGCATCAGTGCACCTGCTCTGCTGTAGAGCTTTCATGGGAGAAGTGCTCTACACTAATGCAAAAGAGGGCTCCCTTCAGCATAGTTAATCCACCTACCTGAGAGGCAGTAGCTATGTGGCAGGAGAACCTGTCCTGCTGACATAACACGGTCTACTCAGGGGGGCTAGGTTGATATAACTACTTTGCTCAGGGAGTTGGATTTTTATACCAATATAGGTCTGTAGTGTAGACCAGATCTTGGAGTTCTGAGATTGCACCAGGATATCAGCTTTCATTAAAAAAAAAATTCTCTCCGTCTCACCCCTCATGGTTGGTTAGGACAGCTGGAAAGTTGACACCAGAATGACGGAAAGACTCAGAAAGCACAAGGAAAAGGGGGAAAATTAAATTTAGTATTTAAAACAAACCTTCTGATTTTAAGCCAATCTCCTGATTTTTAGGGCCTGACACGCGCTTTTGGAATGCTCTGGTCTGGCAAGACTGCACACTCCCTACCGAGAGAGGAAGACACGATAGCCTTTCCTCCACTCATGTCTCAGCTCCTCTGGATGGTTGGAAATTCCATTTACTGGACCACATGTCATGTGTTTGTCTGGGACCCACCAGCCTAATTGTTGATTTTGAACCTCTTTGGCTATGGGATTTATCCAAGTTTAATGGAAAGATGCCTGTTGATTTCAAGAGGCATCAGATTGGCTCCCAAAGGGCATGTGACAATGGCTAAGGTTTGGGAAAGTGAGAAATGATTTTGGATGATGTAAATGAGATACCATAAAGGCACCAGATTTTCAGAAGGCAAGTGCCCAGGGCTTCCTGAAGAGCAAGCATTTAAAAATCATGAGACATGCTCCAAAAATCATGAGATCATCTTTAGAAACATGAGATTTAATTAAATTATAATTGTTGGGTTCTTTTTCTTTGCCTTCAAATTTCTAATATTTAGATCACCCTTGGGTCACATTACATGGTTTTGCTCCATCTCAATGGGGGCTAGAAATGTTTTCTTTTTAAATTATTTTTTAATTGTAACCACATTCTTCTAGGAGCTGCACCTTTCAGGAGAAGACCTAGCACTGCCAGACTTTTGTTGGCAATACTCTGGTACCCAAAATTGAGAGTCACTTTGGTAAATCTCTGTCCGTTCATCTCTCTAGTGACCCAAACCCATAATTAGAACAGTCTGTTACTGAAGGATGTACAAGGGAGTTCCTCTTTTGGTTCAATCTTCACTTTATGCTTTCATGTCTCTTGGTTGAATTGGCATTTTCACTGACTTTGCTCTGTAGCTGCTGACCACACCTCTCCAATTTCAAGGCTGAGTGTCTGAGTTAATAAATATGTGTAACCCACATTTTCTGGGTATGATGTTCTGTCCCATCTAGTGGCACTGAGACCCGAGAGAAAGAGAGAGACAGTTAATGAATCTGCTCTACAGTCTTAGCTAAGTGCCATTTGGCTTTTAGCTCACGCAGCAGAGGCTAATACACTAAGTTCCACCCCTGCTCTTCCCGAAGGCCCCGCCCTCACTCCAACTTTCCCCACCCTGATCTGCTCCCTCTCAAAGCTCCTGCTCTGCTGTCGCTCACTGATCTCCATCCTCCCCCAAACCCAGGGGTTGGCAAACTTTTTGGCCCGAGGGCCACATCGGAGTAGCACAACTGTATGGAGGGCTGGGTAGGGAAGGCTGTGCCTCCCCAAACAGCCTAGTCCCCGCCCTCCCACTTCTCGCCCCCTGACTGTCCCCCCTCAGAATCTCGAACCCATCCAACCCCCCTGGTCCCTGTCCCCTGACTGCCCTCCTGACTCCTAACCATTGCCCTCATGACTCCTGTCCACATCCTCGCCACCTGACAGGCCCCCCGACATGCCTGCTGGGACTTCCACTCCCAACCCTCCCTGTTCCCCATCCCCTTACCAGCAGAAGGAGCTCACAGCCGTAACACCCGGCCAGAGCCAGCTGTGCTCCCCATGCCGCCCAGGGGGAGCGTTGGGCCAGAGTGCGACCCACACGGCGGCGTGGCTGCGGGGGAGGGGGAACACTGGGAGGTGTGTCAGGGACTAGTGTCCCCAGTTGGGAGCTCAGGGGCCCGTATGTGGCACACAGGCTGTAGTTTGCTTAATATACTAAAGAAACTGGATATGTGTAGCAAATTCACACCTAACTGTTGTTTAGGGAGATTGCAGAGATTCTTGAAGGCAAGCTACACTTGTTTTTAGCTTAAAACCCCACTTATTCCTTTCACTGGCTAGACAACCCTCTAGCCTGGGTTCAGCCTTACTCCCTTAGTTCAGTCTTTTTGTTTCTCCAGGTGTTTCCAGCAGTCTTCTTTCTTGGGCAAGGAGTCAGTGAAGAATGAACTATGATGATGTCACTCCCCTGCCTTAAAGATGGGAGGTTGAGGCAAATCGCCTGGCTGCTGATTACGCTCAGCCAGACACCCGTGCGATTAGAAGAGCCCAGCGGGAAGCGCTGTGCATCCGGGAGGCTTTGAAAGCTAGGTTCCTCAGAGAGCAGGGTAACCTATGACTGTCCAGTCTCTTTACAGAGAAGCTGAACCTGCCCCTGTTTCAGTTACTATTGACTTTTTTCAGCGGTTACATACCCCGTTCACCAGGTTTCCCCCCTTCCAACAGACGTTTAAAAATAAAGTTATTGGAACATTTTTAATTCACAAAGTTTTCTTTACTAACGAATTCACGTTAAAGGGTTCAAACAGGGACGCAGACTGTGGTGGGTACGGTGTGCAGTGATGTACAGACCGCTTTTACACTCGAGGACTGACAGGCTCCTGCTCCTACAGCGGTCTCTGCGGGGAGGACGGTTACAGGAGGGTGTGCAGGAAGGGGTGGGTTTGCAGGAAGGGGTGAGGGGTGTGTGGGAAGGGTAAGTAGGTGTAGGGGGATGATGGCGCTGGCTGGGGCTCAGGGCATCGGAGAGGTTCATGGCTAGGGTGGAAGGGCATGGTACGGGCAGCCTGCCTTGCCATTTGTGGATGCCAGGCGCTCGGACCCTGGGGCAGCATACACCTCCCAGACTGACCTGGGGCAGCAGACACCTCCCAGAGTGACCCGGGTGCCTAGTGACTGCACTCTGTGTGTGACCTGCTGTTGATCCTGCCCCCATGTCTGTACCCTATTAATGGTGGCTGTCCTATGCAATTAACAAACCCCTCGCCCCCTTCACACAAAGTCTCCTGCAAAGAAACATGAGGGAAACAGTAATGAACAGCAAACTATTTTTAATACTCAACTACACAGTTGGGGGATGAAACTGGGATTTTGGATCTGGTGAGCCAGGAAGGCAAGCAATTCTCATACTTTAGGGAATGAGAGCTGTTTGGTACATGAGCGCTCTGCTGGGGTGGAGTGACAGTTTTCACGGCCCCTAGCGCCCCTCCTTCTTGTGATTTTGGGTGAGGGGGGGACAGGACTTTGTGGCGGGGGAGGGTGGTTGCAGATACAGTTCAGGGGGGCTCTCTGCTCCTGCCTGCTGTCCTGCAGAACATCCACAAGGCGCCGGAGCGTGTCCGTTTGCTCCCTCATTAGTCCAAGCAGCGTTTGAGTCGCCTGCTGGTTTTCCTGCCACCACCTGTCCTCCCATTCGCTGTGTGAGCGCTGCTGCTGAGAGAGGGTCTCCCTCCACTGGCTCTGCTGGGCTGCCTCGGCTCTGGAGCAGGCCATCAGTTCAGCGAACATCTCGTCCCGAGTCTTTTTCTTTCGCCACCTAATGTGCGCCAGCCTCTGTGAGGGGGATGCCGGGGCAGGTCGGGAAACAGCCGCAGCTGTGTGATGGGAAAAAGGAAGTGATTTCTTTCCAAAGATACATGTTTGCAAACACTGAACACAGTCTACTCAGTTTCTGTGAACAAGACCGTACAGGGCACCTATCTCATGTGCTCTCAGGACAAGTTCGAATTTTCGGCATTCGCTTTCATTGCCTGGGGTCTTGCACTGGAGATCGGACAAGCGGGGCAGGACAGCAGAATCCATGTTGCAGCCAGGCCTGGTAAGCCGTAAACTTTAGGCTGCTTAACAGTTAATGGATAGCAGTGCCCTCCTGCTGCAGGCAATCTGGAAAGCATAAAGTCTGACCCTGTTCCAGCCCCTCGCGGCTGTCCCCGGGAAAGATCCCTGTATGCTTTTCCTCTGCAGCCTACAACACGTGGCTGTTAAACGACGGTCATTGTTATGCAAAGGAAAAGTCAAGCATTCACAATAGTAACATTACAGTAATTCCCCTAATTAGATGCAGCAGTCGCCGAGCGAGATCACCCTGATGCGGGTCACTAGGAGAGACAGAGAGCGCATGCTGCGTGAATCCCTGCACAGACCAGGGCCCTATGCTGCCATGATGGTCGAGGCAATGCTCCCACTGTACCTCAGGATGGCCTGGCGCGGAAGAGTGTGCTTCCACGGAGCACCCAACAAGGCACCTCTCCCCAGGAACCTCCTGCAGAGGCTTTTCGAGTACCTCTCAGAGAGCTTCGTTGAACTGTCCCAAGAGGATTTTTGTTCGATCCCTATATGCATTGACCTTCTTTTTATATAGTTTTTATTCCTGTTTTTTAAAAAATAAATGTTTACATGTTTATAGCACTTACCGACTGATCCTTCCCCTGATTCGGAGTCCGGGTTAACGGCCGGGGAGGGTTTCTAGGGGATCTCTGTGAGGGTGATGAAGAGATCCTGGCTGTCGGGGAAAGCAGTATTGTAAGCGCTGTCATCTGCCTCGTCCTCCACAAACCCTTCCTCATCTTCCCCATCGGCGAACATCGCCGAGAAACTGCCCCTCGACGTTATCCCATCCTCAGAGTCCACGGTCACTGGTGGGGCAGTGGTGGCAGACCCACCGAGAATGGCATGCAGTGCCTCGTAGAAGCGGCATGTCTGGGGCTGGGCTCCGGAGCGTCCGTTTGCCGCTTTGATTTTTTGGTAGCCTTGTCTCAGGTCCTTGATTTTCACGCGGCACTGCGTTGCATCCCGGCTGTATCCTCTGAGTGCCATGGCTTTGGAGACCTTCTCGGAGGTCTTTGCATTCCGTTTTTTGGAGCGCAGCTCCGAAAACACAGACTCATCGCCCCACACAGCGATCAGATCCAAGACTTCACGGTCAGTCCAGGCTGGGGCCCTCTTTCTACTCTGAGATTGCATGGACTCCTCTGCTGGAGAGCTCTACATCGCTGCCAGTGCTGCTGAGCTCGCCACGACGTCCACACAGGAAATGAGATTCAAACTGGCCAGACTGGAAAAGGAATTCAAATTTTCCCGGTGCTTTTCCTGTATGGCTGATCAGAACATCTGAGCTCGGACTGCTGTCCAGAACGTCAACAGAGTGGTGCAGTGTGGGATAGCTCCCGGAGCTAGTAAGTTCGATTTGCATCCACACCTAGCCTAATTCGACATAGCCATGTCGAATTTAGCGCTACTCCCCTCGTTGGGGTGGAGTACCGATTTTGAACTCAAGAGCCCTCTAGGTCGAATTAAATGGCTTCCTGGTGTGGACGGGTGCACGGTTAATTCGAATTAACGCTGCTAAATTCGAATTAAAGTCCTAGTGTGGACCAGGCCTATGATTCTATGATTCAGTTGGAAGAGTCTAGAAGACATTAAGGTGAGTGAGTGAGATGGGAGGGGAGGATCTTATCCCCAAGAATGGTCCAGAGGATATGTCCTGGCTGAGGACTCCGGAGAGCTGGCTGCAGTACACAGCACTGACACAGAGTCACTCCGTGATTTTGGGATAGTGACTTCGACTCTCTCAGTCTGGGGTCCCATCTCTAAAGTGAGAACAATAATCTTCCTTTTCACCCTCCATTTATCTGTCTTGCCTACTTAGATTGGGGCATGGATTGTGTGTCCCTCATTTACTGAGAATCTGTGCAGCACCCAAAAGAACAGGGCCCTGATCACAGCTGGGGCAGGAGCTGCCTCTCACTGTGTGTCTGTGCAGTGCCTGGCATGATGGGGACCCCACCTGTGTGGGACCTTCTAGGTTCAACTGTAATATAACTTGTTGGTACCTACTGAGGATCTGCTCCAAAGAGAGACTGAGGGAGAAAGAAAACTTTAGGAGGAAAGTAAGGTGGGACAGAGGGTTGGTTAAAAAGAGAACTGCTCCTGATACTCCAGTGAGATCCACCACTGGAGATCCATGCACCCGTTGGACTCCCACCAAGGCTCTGTCCAGCCAGTTCAGATTAGGGCCACAGCATCTGTGCTATTGATTAGCCTATGCTGGTAACAACCCTGATTTTGGAGATGTGACAATAAACATCTATCCATCCTAATCATCATAATCCCCTGGTCAGTCTGTCTGTCTCCATTCATTGTGCTATTCCCTTCCCCACTCCCTCGGTCTGCCTATTTCAAACCCCCTCCTCCCATGACTCACCTTCATTCACCTCCGGATCTGCTCTCCCCAGACCGCTCCTGCCTGAACAACTCCGGGCTGTTCAGATGCTCCGATACCAGGGCAGAGTCTTAGCTGCAATCCCTGCTTCCCTTCACTGAAACCCGCTCTGTGCTTGTTGAGCCCAGAGATGAGCACCCCAGGCCAAGGGGCTGAATGTCTAAGGGGTTTGGGAGGCGGGGGGTAAGGAAACCAGCTATCTCTGTCCACCTGCCATGTGGGCAGCACATCCACCTCTGGCTCTGGAAACAGAGGATGCAGGTGTCATCCCACCTGCTGCTGGGTCCCAGGGGGTCTTACGGGGAGGAGAATGGGGCAAATGTGATTATTGGCTGGACACTCTGAGTCAGTGTTGCATGGTAATGGGGTCCCGCATCTGGGCAGCCAAACCTGCTCAGTATGCAAGTGAGGGGTCTGGAGGTGAGCCGGAGCCTCCTACTACATATGCCTCAGCCGGGTAGGGATGCCCAAAGCCTGTCTCAGTGGGAAGGAGACTCCTGAAAGCCCAGCTACTGCAGTGCTGGGAACATTAGAAAAGCCAGAGATGAGAGAGAGAGAGAGAGAGAGTTACTGGGTGTGTGTGGGCTGACGGAGGCTAGGCATGGGTGGATGGAAATAGAGAGGAGGAGTCAGAGAGAGAGAAGGATGGATATGGAGAAAGAGAGGAAGCCAGAGGTGAATTGGTAGAAGGACAGAGAAAGGCAGAGAGAAGGCTGGACAGTAAAGAAAGAGATAGATGGACAGAAGAAGAGAGAGCTGGATAGATGAAGAAATGTACAGTGGATGGCTAGAAGGATGGCTGGCTAACCAGACCCCGCTACAGCCGTCCTTGTGTCTCCAAGCTTTCAGGGATGGTATCTCTATGTGTCTGGGTGGTCCGAGGTCCAAAGCATGGCCAGGAAGGGCCCCATGTCTCTGAGACTGCAGGTGTCTCCTCCCACACAGCTCAGGATCTCCGTCCCAGACTCTTAAGAGGGGTGTGCGGGGAGGAAGACAAACCTTTATGGTTGTCAGAGCTGGAAAGTGTGGGAAGAGTTTCCTCCCTGCATCGTCCCCAAGGGGCTGGCACTCAGCTGGTGATGTTTGCAGAGTCCCAAGGACCAGGGTTGACAGTTTTGTGGGGAAAGTTAGGTCAGGCTAGGGGGCTGGTAAATAACAGCTTAACCCTGGTTTGTACCCAGAACCTGGAAAAAATAATTGCATCAGTGTCCAACACCATAGAACAAATCTTTTCAGCCTTAATACCTGCATTTACACCTGATGAATAGGCTTGTTCTACACACTACAGAAACTTGACAATGACCTTTTGCAGAAGGGCATGGGGTACTGGAATAACTGGACAGTTACCTGGTACAGAAGGGTAAGTAGTACTGGAGTAACTGGACAATGACCTGATGCAGAATGATATGTAGTATCAGTCTGGCTGGCCAAGGATCTGGTGCCAAGATATCCAGCCCCTGTCTGTGACAGAGGAAAGTCTGGGATTGGTGCCAATTGTCCCTGGCAGAGTAAGTGCCCTCATTAGGCTTCAGAATACGACGTGCTGGGCATCGTTAGAGTCTTGGCTCCTCGCTCCAGCTGGGGGATCCAGCAATTGGGACTTATTAAAAACATGCTATTTGTGACATGGCCTCTGATGAGTCCCCTTGTGGGGCCATTAAAAAGTTTTCTGCTTCAGATTAAGAAGGGAATTGAAGTGAATCCAAAGGGAGTCAAACTCGAGCAAGCTCCATGAGCAGCGGGAGAGCTTTTGTGTTAATTTCCAGTGGAATAAGGGGGCCCAGAGATCACAGGTGTTAGCATGATCCTGTCACTTATACAACACTAAGCAGTCAAACCTGGTTCAGGGTTTTGAGGTCAGAGACCTCTGCCAGCTCAGTCCCATGGGCAAAACACTAGAAAATTCATGCCAAAGTCTGGAAATGTATTGAATCAGATGCACCAGCGGAAAAAGAATTTCAACCCAAGACATACATCAGTTTGAATCTGCCATTGGCTTGAACTGAGATCCGAATATAGCCCAAACTTTTCAAAAGCCCTTTTCAGAAAGGATAGCAATTAGACTCTCTTCTTTTGTCAGACAATCCCTCATGGTGGGAAAGAAAGGGTTTTAGATCAATTGATGGCTGTGACTGCTGGTTTCTTGTCTTTAACAAAAGAGACTGACACAGGAGATAGGATGGCAGCAGGGCCGGCTTTAGGCCTATTCCACCAATTCCCCCGAATCGGGCCCCGCCCCTAAGAGGGCCCCGCACCCAGTGAGAATCCCTTCCCTGGCTAGAGATGCCTTTTTAATTTTTACTCACCTGGGTCTTCAGTGCTCTGGGTCTTCGGCGGCACTTTGGCGTCGGGTCCTTCACTTGTTCTGGGTCTTAGGTGGCAGGTCTTCGGCGTGGCCCCAGCTGCAGCCTCCAGAGAAAGCCGCAAGGCTGGGATGCACAGCCCCGGATACAGCCTCTGGCCTGGCCGCAGCCCCTGGAGGAAGCCAAAGGCTGGGGCTGCAGGGTCCTTATTCCAGTCAGGCCCAACTGCAGGGCAGGGTGCACAGTCCTGCCTCCTCCTCCTGAATCCCTAGAAGTCATGGAGCTCCATCAAATCCATGGAATCCATGACTGCTGTGATCTCCATGACTAAATCACAGCCTTAACCATGAGTACGTGATGGCCGTCTTCAAATACTTGAAAGGCTGCCATAAAAAAGATGGAGAAAAGTTGTTGTCTCTTGCCACAGAGGGCAGGACAGGAGACAATGGGATCAAACTCCAGCATAGCAGATTTAGAGTAAATCTCAGGAAAAACTTCCTAACTTTAAGAACAATAGGCCAATGGAACAGACACCTCAGGAAGTTGTGGAAGCTCCTTCACTGGACGTTATCTAAAGGAAGCTGGATAGCCACCTGTCTAACATCTCACAGCCAAATGATTGAACAAATATTATTATTTTATCAGCTACCATTGGCTAATAACATAATAAAAGCATCCTGGTTCGTTAATAACTTAGATTGTTTAATAATTCAATCACACAGTGCTTTTAATATCATGCTGCAAAGAGCCACAGGAGACACACTGAAAAGTGGCATTGTGGCTCATGAGCCCCAGTCTAAGTATCACTGGTTTAGACACAACAAGCCCTGCTTCTCAGCAGTGGGTTAGACTAGATGACCCTGGCGGTCCCTTCTAACCCAATGATTCTGTGTTTCTATGAGTACCATAGCAGCAGCTCCTGCGGCTCCCATCCCATGGGGCTGGCTGGTCTCAGCTCCCCGCTCCAGGCACTGTGATCTCCAGGGTTGGAACATGGCTGAGGGGTGGGTAGGCCCAACCTGAGCTGCGCTGTGACCCCCATGTACCATTTTGAAAGGCCTGGATTGGGGAGCCGAGACCAGTCAGCACTGTGGGATGGGAATTGCAGGAGCTGCTGCTGCTGTGGGGTCAGTGCAGATCGGGCCTTCTCTCCAGCTCCCCATGCTATCCTTTGGCATGTTCTGGCAAGCCAGTTTTTGGTCATGACCCACATGGCTGAGAAACTCTGTAGAATCTGTCCTTGGACACTGCAACCTTCTCCTACTGTCCAGTCACTTTGCTGCCCTCAGGAGGTACCTTTGCCTTAATCCTTCAAAATCAGGGTCCCCAAACCTGCGATAACACAGACATCTGCAGAGAAGTGCTGTCCTGTGGACTCGTTACTCTCCCATTTGTGATGCTTTCCACGGTGGAGGAATATGGAGAGGTGATATGTCAAACAGAGGGAAAGATCTCCAAAGTTTCATGATGGATCGGTGCCCTGCCGTGCCGCAATTTCAGTGGACCATTCTACTCCCCCTCTCCCTGTCATCAGATGTTTGGTGCGTGTGTGTTCTCTCTGTGTGCCATCCCAGCTCTGCGCAGGCTGCTGGCACAGTAGGCCTCGAGTGAACCGCCCAATGACCACAAGATCCATTAAGGTACGAAGGCACCCAGCCAGGTTTATTGTTGACGAAGCATGGTATAAATATCCTGAAGACTCTACAGGGATACTAAGACATGTATGCTCATGGCTATGGATCCAGCTCAGTGAATGATAGGATTTTCCATTTCTCCCTCGGCTGGCCAAAGACACTCCCTCTGAGACCCCTCTTTATACACCAATACCAAGAAGTTACATTTTGCTCTTCTGATGTGGCAAGGTGCCACCCTCAGACGTATTTAGGAGACACCCATGTGGAAGCAGGGAAAGAATTAATAAGGATTTGAAGGGGATTTTAATGCATGCCAGTCAGTTAGCAAGAGTTAGGCTAGCTGTGACCCTAATGACGTGAGATTTATAGAAGCAGGATAGTGTGAGGCAGAGGACAAGAACTGTGTAAAAAGTTATTATGACCTTGCAACTGATAACCAAATATGCAGACTGTCGTCTTTTAGGAGTGAGACCAATAAGATAGCAGAAAGGCTTATGTATAAACAAAATGTATTTGTTGCTTTTTACCGTCTGTATTATTGCTAGAAATTGTTTGTAACAAAGGTATAAGTGCTTGCTGTAATTGTTTACCAGTTGAGAGATCTGTCCGGGACTGGGGCGACCCTGTGTCCTATGGCACTCTCTCCCTCCATTGTAATTACTGGAGAAATAATAAAGTATTTGATTTTGCTGCACCCAAACGAAAAAGCGAGAAGTGAGTTTTTCTCTGACACCCATTACTTTGTACATGTTGGTTTGATCAAAACATCTCTATCAATCACACTGTCATCCTGATCTTTTCTTTAGGATGGGCCAGGATGCGCCTGTTCTCTTTGGGGAATGTGTTGGTATTGAGGTGTTCTAGTATCACCCTCCTGGAATGTGTTTGCATCTGTGTTTTGTGCCTAGCACCTCTTAGGGGTGTGTGTTTCTGCAATATCAGCCCTGTTCTTGACAGACTCTGTGAGTAGGGCCTGCCTCTTGCTCACAGCCTGGCTTTGCTTGATATCAGCAAGCTTGAACCACTACTTTAGCTCGGGCTTCAGACCTCATACCAGGCCTCTGATACAAGGGCTTATGTTTGAGGCCCTCCACCTCCGCTGGATATGACTGAGAGACACTTGGTGCAGGACCTGAGAAGGTGCGTTGGTGGGGGGTTTGCATTATTCGTAGATGCATCTATGCATAGATTCCAAAGCCAGGAGGGATCACTTTGATTGTCTAGTCTAGTGGTTCTCAAACTTTGCAATAAGGCGACCCCACAACTGCATTTTCTCTTTTTGGGGGATTCACCATTACCCTGCTCCACCCTCTCCAGCCCCATATTTCCCCCTCCCCTCCCCAGCCTCCTGCTTCCCCTAGCCCAGCCCCCAAGCCCTTTGCTTTCACTCTCCCAAACCTGCCCCTTCTTCCAGCACCAGCCTGCTCCTCTCTCCACGTGGCCAGGCCACAATCCTTACCAGGCTGCGGGAATACATCAAATCTCTCTATGTGAGACAGATGCATGTATAGCTATCATTCTCTATAGAGATAGAAATATAGTCATGTACCTTTATTTGCTATTTTTCTCACTGTCTCTGATACTATGGGATAGTACTAAAATGGAAAAAAGTCAATGATGGTTATGAAGGAGATTAGAGAGATACAATGTCAGATAGTAAACAGTCAGTATGAAAGTTTTAGAGTTCACTTAAATAGCTGAACGCTAAGAAATAGAAATGATGACACAAGATGACAAAGTGCCAGGTTTAATTTTTACAGCAAATTTTACTTAACATTTTCTACTGATGCCCAGGCAAATTTCTGTCTATGCAGAGCCCTTCCCTTCTATGGTGACACTGACTACACAATGTCAAGTAACACACAGACTGAAACAATGTTAATGTCAGTGTTTGCCTTTTGGCCCCGCTCCCGCAGCCCCACAACCCCGCAGCCCCGCTCCTGCGGCCGGAGCCCCGCAACCCCACTCTCCCAGTAGGAGCCCCACAACTCCGCGTTCTCGGTCCCCGGCCAGAGCCCTGCAACCCGGCAACCCCGTAGCCCCGCTCTCCCGGCCAGAGCCCCACAACCCCGCGGTCCCAATCCCCCAGCTGGAGGATGGCAAGTCCCACGGCCCCGCTACCTCGGCCAGAGCCCTGCAACCCTGCAGTCCCGCTCCCCCAGCTGGAGCCCCGCAACCCCGCAGCTCCGCTCTCCTGGCTGGATCCCCGCAATCCCCCGGTCCCGCTCCTCCGGCCGGAACTCTGAAACCCCGCATCCCCGCTCCTTCGGCCGGAGCCCTGCAATGCCGCGGCCCTGGTCCCTGGCCCGAGAGTGGCAAGTGCAGCTGCCCCGCTCCCACGGCCGGAGCCCCGCAACCCTGCGGCCCCGCTCTCCCGGGCGGAGCCCCGCAACCCCGAGGTCGCGCTTCCCCGGCCGGAGCCCCACCGTGGGGTTGCAGAGCTCCGGCAGCGGGAATGGGGCAGCCGCACTTGCCATTCTCAGGCTGGGGGAATGGGGCCACGGGGTTGTGGGGCTCCGGCCGGGGGATCGGGACCTCGGGGTTGTGGGGCTCTGGCCGGGAGAGCGGGGCTGCGGGGTTGCGGGGCTCCGGGCGGGGGAGCGGGGCCGCGGGATTGCGGGGCTCCGGCCGGGGGAGCAGGGCCGTGGGACTTGCCGCCCTCCAGCCTGGGGAGCGGGGCCCCGGGGTTGCGGGGCTCCGGCTGGGAGAGCTGGGTTGCGGGGCTGCGGGAGCGGGGCCAAAAGGCAAAAGCTGACATTAACATTGTTTCGGTCTGTGTGTTACTTGACATCGTGTATTCAGTGTCACCATAGAAGGGAAGGGCTCTGCATAGATGGAAATTTGACTGGGCATCAGTAGAAAATGTTAAGTAAAATTTGCTGTAAAAATTAAACCTGGCGCTTTGTCATCTTGTGTCATCATTTTTATTTCTTAGCGTTCAGCTATTTAAGTGAACTCTAAAACTTTCAGACTGACTGTTTACTATCTGACATTGTATCTCTCTAATCTCCTTCATAACCATCATTGACTTTTTTCCATTTTAATACTATCCCATAGTATCAGAGACAGTGAGAAAAATAGCAAATAAAGGTACATTAAAGGGCCAGCTTTGTGAAGTGCGGGGCCCAATTCAAACAGTTTCGATGGGGATGACTAAAAAAAACAAAATAAAACCACATGTAAGAAAACATGTGGGGCTTGTACTCACTGGGCGGTGCTCCGAGTCTTCAGCGGCACTTCGGCGATGGGTCCTTCACTCGCTCCAGGTTCTCGGAGGCACAGAAGGACCCGCCGCCGAAGACCCAGAGCAAGCGAAAGACCCACCGCTGAAGTGCTGCCGAAGACCAGAGCGCCGCCAAATGAGTAAAAATTAAAAAGGCGCCTTTAGCCAGGGAAGGGTTTCTCACTGGGTGCGGGGCCCTCTTAGGTGCGGGGCCCGATTTGGGGGAATTGGTGGAATAGGCCTAACGCTGGCCCAGAGGCTGCCAACCGTCCACGTGACTGACCCCAGCCACTTCCTCCACACTGCGGCAGATTCCGCTCCACGCTGCAGTGCCTGATGCCCAGGGGAAGTGAGAGTGGGGTTCAAGGCAGCCAGAGCCAGTGAGCGGACAACCAGCAGACTGTCGCCCCGTGCATGTGCCCCAGTGGTGCTTCCCTCCTCCACACCCCCCCGATTCACATGCAGAAGGTAGCAGAGTGGGGCACGGGATAAAGCACTACTTCCTGCTTCCCAGGGAAACTGAGAGAGCAGGGGAACAGGGGACTGCCCCTGGGGCATGCATGACCCACCTAGCCCCTTCCTGTGGAACACTGATCTAGTTGGACTTCCTGTTTTGCACAGGCCAGAGAACTTCCCCAAATCATTCCCAGGGCAGAGCCATCTTAATATAAAAATGGCCTCTTTTAACCCTCCCCTTTAGTTATTAGTTTAGCACCTTCCTGACAACTCTGGCCAGACTGTCCCTGAGTAGATTAGCTCCCCTTCTACTATTTATCCTGCATTCCTGCTTCTCCATCCCAGAGGCATAAATTAAAATAAAAACATAAGAACGGCCTTACTGGGTCAAGACCAAAGGTCCACCTGGCCCCATACCCTGTCTTCCAACAGTGGTCAATGGCAGATGCTTCAGAGGGAATGAACAGCACAGGCAATCATCCAGTGATCCATCCCCTGTTGTTCACTCCCAACTTCTGGCAAACTGAGGCTAGGGACACTATCCCTGCCCATCCTGGCTAATAGCCATTGATGGGCCTATCCTTCGTGAACTTATCTAATTCTTTTTTGAACCCTGTTATAGTCTTAGCCTTCACGACATCCTCTGGCAAAGAGTTCCACAGGTTGACTGTGCGTCATGTGAAACAATACTTCCTTTGTTTGTTTTAAACCTGCTGCCCATTCATTTCATTTGGTGACCCCTAGTTCTTTTATTATAAGAAGGAGTAAATAACACTTCCTTATTTACTTTCTCCACACCAGTCATGATTTTATAGATCTCTGTCATATCCCCCATTACTCGTCTTATTCATCCCAACCTTATTCATCTCTCCTCATATGAAAGCTGTTCCATATCCCTAAGAAATTTGTTTACCTTTTCTGAGCCTTTTCCAATTCCAATATATATATTTTGAGAGGTGGGCAACCAGATCTGCACACAGTATTCAAGATGTGGGAGTACCAGAGATTTATACAGAGGTAATATGATTATTATTCTTATTACAGCAGCAGCAGCTTCAGGTCTGCTCTAACCTATGCATCTGTTATGCTCCAAAGGGCTGGGGAAGGCATTCTAATGGCCAAGGTCACCAGAAAACAAAGCATTCCATACCTGAGATCTCTTTATCCTAGAATATCATAGAATCATAGAATATCAGGGTTGGAAGGGATCTTGGGCGGTCATCTAGTCCAACCCCCTGCTCAAAGCAGGACCAATTCCCAACTAAATCATCCCACCCAGGCCTTTGTCAAGTATGACCTTAAAAACCTCTAAGGAAGGAGATTCCACCACCTCCCTAGGTAACCCATTCCAGTGCTTCACCACCCTCCTAGTGAAAAAGTTGTTCCTAATATTCAACCTAAACCTCCCACACCGCAACTTGAGACCATTACTCCTTGTTCTGTCATCAGGTACCACTGAGAACAGTCTAGATCCATCCTCATTGGAACCCGTTTTCAGGTAGTTGAAAGCAGCTATCAAATCCACACTCATTCTTCTCTTCCGCAGACTAAACAATCCCAGTTCCCTCAGCCTCTCCTCATAAGTCAGGTGCTCCAGCCTCCTAATCATTTTTGTTGCCCTCTGCTGGACTCTTTCCATTTTTTCCACATCCTTCTTGTAGTGTGGGGCCCAAAACTGGACACAGTACTCCAGATGAGGCCTCACCAATGTCAAATAGAGGGGAATGATCACGTCCCTCGATCTGCTGGCAATGCCTCTATTTATACAGCCCAAAATGCCGTTAGACTTTTTGGCAACAAGTGCACACTGATGACTCATATCCAGTTTCTCATCCACTCGTAACCCCTAGGTCCTTTTCTTCAGAGCTTCTTCTTAGCCATTCGGTCCCTAGTCTGTAACAGTGAATGGGATTCTTCCATCCTAAGTGCAGGACTCTGCACTTGTCCTTGTTGATCCTCATCAAGTTTTTTCTTGGCCCAATCCTCTAATTTGTCTAATTTGTCCCCACTATGATGGGGAAGAGCAGGAGAGCATGGTTCAGAGTTGGTCCGTTTGGCTTGATGACACCTGGGGATCCCTGTGCATGAAGACAATTCCAGTGAGAGCTGTGAGTAACTGTTGTTGGGTTTTTTTGGTTCATTGGTCATTTTGAAAGATTGGGGGGAAAACATAGTTTTGGATCATCCCAAAATGATATTTTAAAAAAAATTGGCAAAATAAAGTCAAAAAATTTATTTTGGGTCAAGCAAATCATTTCATCTGACCCCAAACCCAAAATGTTTTGTTTTAATTCTGATCTTATTTTTTAACACTAAAATTTTTTGAAGGGATCTTTAAAACAAAATCTCATTTTGAATCAAAAAATAATTTTGAAGCCATCAAAACAGAACTTGATTTTTATTCAATTTTTATCTTAATTTTGTAGTCTAGTTTTTGTGGTTTTGAGTGAAACAATTTGGCAAAATTGACATAAATATGCAAACTGTTTCACTTGATCCAAATTGTTTGTTTGGTTTTTTAGTGAAAAAGAGTTTTGTCTGAAAAATGTTGCCTGTGTCTATCAACAGATTGCTATCATGCCATCTCTCTGGCCTTTTGGCAAGCATCTGTTGTGAAATGCTGGCAGTAATGGGAGATGAGATTTCTTACATTTTTGTAGGATCTGTCCCCATAATTTCTTGGCAACTGAAATTAATAAATAATAATCCAGAATAAAAGTAAGTAAAAGTAGATTAAAGAAAAACCCCTTTGAAGCAGGATGGTCTTTTGGTTAAGACACTGGGCTGGAATGCAATGAAGCTGGGTTCAGTAAGGAATATAAGAACTGATGCACTGAGTGAGACCCATGGTCCATCCTCTCCTGCATCCTCTCTGCCTCCAAATCCCTGTGCTACACTGAGCAAGTTCCTTCATCTCTTTGTGCCCCATCTCCCCATCTGTAAGGTGAGGATAATAGCCATCTCTTTTCCTGCCTTTTCTTTGTCTTGTCTGTGTAGACTGAGATCTTCAGGGCAGAGACTAAAGCAGGGCCCAGCCCAGTGTGCCTTTAGGTGTTACAATAATCCATATAATAAATGGTAACCGGACAATACTCTTGAGTGGTGTCATAATTTAATTTCATCCTTCCACTCTTGCTCCTCTCCCACCTTTTGTCTGTTCTGCTTATTAAACTGTAGTTTCCCAACACAGGGACACTGCTCAGCATCATCATCAGCTGGGTTTGTGCAGTGGCTTCTACAATGGGGGTTTGCTGTTGATAAAGAACCCTGTTCCACCACCATTCTGTGCCTCAGTTTCCCCCATCTGTAAAATGTGGATAATAATCTTTACTTACCGATCAGGTAATGGTGAAGATAAACACATTAATATGTTTTAAGCAGTCATATGCTGGAGACATGGGGTGCAGATAAGTAACTTTTGACATTGTGTATATTTTCAGCTAACAAGTTTGTTTTAATTGAATGGCTAGAGGACAAAACCCCTGAGAGACCTGAATAATAACAAGTTGTTTTTGCCTTTGTTGAGTTTATTTAAAAACAAACAAAAGAAAGGCCTGGGATTTAAAGCCACCTTTGAAATATCTCAAACCCTTTTGCAGGCAACCCTTGGAACCTTTGGGTTTATTCAAAGGGCAGTGGACCTGAGAAATGAACGAATCACTCTTAACCCTTATTCTTTTAGTTGATTGATCTTTTCCCCACAGTCTTGTATGGACATTTTTATTCTTTTAGCCTTTGCTTATTTCCAGTTTATTGTGTTTACCTTTTTGAACCTGGGGCAGTGAATCAGATTCACATCACGGGACAAACTGCAAATACTCTGTAATCTGCTGAAGAAAATAAATGAACAATTGCTATGCATACACACACAACCAAAACTATGGTTCACAACAATTCCAGCCCATTTATAGTCTAACCTAGTGAAAATCTGTAACAATGTAGCATTGTAAATTCATGCCTCCTGTATCATATGAGTTTCAGTTCCGTTACAAACACATTTTTATTAAATGTATCATACACTGGCAAACAATTTAATTTATGTTTGTTTTATTTGTTTTTTTCCCCACACCTGGAGCCAATGAGAGGTACCCTAGTCTTCTACAATACCTGGCACTGTTCTGCAACTTTGTCTGAGGAATTAGCTTTAGTGATCCCTTTGTTTAATAAATCCAGATCCTATACTTTTACAACTGAAGACACTATGAATGAAGGTAAGTGGATTTTATAATGAATGTTGTGGTGATGAAAATACCACACTGAGGAATTTGTATATATATTGTTGAGAATTAATAACCAAATGATTGGAAAAGATATAAACTCTCAAACTTTGGAGCCTAAACTAACTTCTAAGTATTGGGGTTTAGGAGGGAAACTTTCCTTGTGGGCTGGTAATTACATAATTAACCACTAGGGGGCTCCTTACACTTTCCTTTAATTCAAAGCTGATAGTAGCCACAGCTGTAGATAGGTGATTGAATGAGATGGACAAGTAGTTTGATACAGTCTAGAAATGCCTATGTTCATAGAAATACAAATTAAGAGACTGGAATAAATGGACTACTGGTTAAATCCAGAATGAGGGGAGGACTAGACAAGGTTTTGTGGCTAAAAGAATGAGGAGTACTTGTGGCACCTTAGAGACGAACACATTTATTTGAGCATAAGCTCATAGGCTATTGTGGGCTAAAACCCACTTCATCAGATGCATGCAGTGGAAAATACAGTAGGAAGACATATATATATACACAAGGCACTGGACAGAGATTCAAAAACAGTGAGATAAAAAAACATGCAAAGACGTTAGGGTGACCAGACAGCAAGTTTGAAAAATCGGGACAGAGTGTGGGGGGTAATAGGTGCTCATATAAGAAAAAGCCCCAAATATCAGGACTGTCCCTATAAAATTGGGACATCTGGTCACCCTACATAGATGCAGCCCCTACCCCAAGAGCTGAAATGTGCATATCGATGCCCCACAAACACACACTTTTGGATTGTTTGGGAATCTATATAAAATACTACATAATACCAGGGTGGAACTGATATCTTTCTTTAGCGATCACTGTTTAAATTTAATTTTGAGCTGTTGCATTCTTCTCTGCTCCATCGTGGGCCATATTAATAACTTCCTCTCACTGGTATGTTCCTGGACAAATAAAAGAACAGCGTGCATCAGAATCACTGGTACGCCAGGTGTGCTTTACAGCACTCTGCAGCAAAATGGGGAAAGCAGCCAAGGAAGCCAGACACCAGCTTGTTCACCTGTCTGTTTAAGCCAGGTTGATGGCTGCTTTGCACGACTGGACCAATGCAGCTCTGGATCCCACAGCATAGCAGTAAATCTGGGGAGGTGATTGTTCCACTCTGTTCAGCGCTGGTGGGGCTTTGCCTGGAGTACTGCATCCAGCTTGGGCACCACAGTTAAAGAATTTGTGAGCAAATTGGAGAGAGTCCAGAGGAGAGTAATAACAATGATAGGCTGTTTAGCAAACATGAACTGTGAGGAAAGGTTGAAAGAACTGGGCATGTGTAGTCTAGAGAATAGAAGTCTGAAGTGCAGGGGGAGCATCCATAATAATGGCCTTCAAATATGTAAAAGGCTGTTACAAAAAGGACAGCGATCAGTTGTTCTCTGCATCAGCCTAGGATAGGACAAGAAGCAATTGGCTTAGCTTGCAGCAGGGGAGATTTGGGTTGGGTATCAAGAAAAGCTTTCTGGGTCTATGGCTACACTAGAGAGCCTACGGGGGTAACAGCAGGCAGCTAATGCAGAGATAACAGCGATGGCAGCGATGTCAAGTGGCACCAGACTACAGCATCATCAGCATTGGTCAATGTCCTTCCCTTCTCATTTTCAGGGCTGAGAGGTGAACACACCTCCGGATCTTTGCTGACCAAGGACAGCCAACCGTAAGCGGGGTGCAGCGGAGGGAAAGGGAGTGGCGTGTTAAAGGGACTTTCATTCATCGGATTTTCTCTCCACACGGTGGGAATCTGAGGCAGAGGACACTGCCCGACGCACAGTGAGGTGGGTGTTTGGGTGGTTACGTGCTTTGGAATCGTGGTTGTGGGTGTTTCACAAAATTAACACCAGGTTCCCTTTCCCTTGTAATAAAAGTTCTCTTTTGTTACATACAGACTCATTGCTTGCTAGTGGGGCAGTTATTGCCTTTTAGAAGTGCCCTGGGATGGTGTTTAGTTTTCTCAGATTACTGGGTGGGGGCTGTTTTGTATTGTTAAGAGGAACTTCTAGATATTGCTGCCAACTCCACCTGGTAGAAGGATTACACGTACAAACAGAGCCTAGTATGATGCTGCCCTGATGTTATCTGGTTAAAGAAAAGATGTCCTTGAGGAAATGACTTAATCTACCTTTTGCCCAACTGTAAATTGGAGATAGTGTCTGCTTCCTTCATGCACAGGGGTGTCATGAGGCTAAAATCCATTGCTGACTGCTGTGATGACGATCACATATGTGTGGAGATAGATGGAACCTATGAACCTTTTGTGCTTTATCCCCCTTGAATGTGGTTTTTATCATTTATCTCTTCCCATCCCCACCCCCTGTCATGTAAGACATGATGAGAAATCTTCCATGGGAGAACAGAAGCTCCGTGTCAGAATTTATCCTGCTGGGATTCTCCAGCCAGCCTGGGATGCAGCTGCTGCTCTTTGCGGTCTTCCTGGCCATCTACCTAGCCATCCTCTTTGGGAACAGCCTAATTTTTGTCCTTATCAGGATCGACTCTCATCTCCACATGCCCATGTACTTTTTCCTGGCCAACCTCTCTTTTCTGGACATCAGCTACACCACCACCACTGTGCCGCAGATGCTGCTCCACCTCCTCTCCAAAAAGAAGAACATCTCTTACATCAGCTGCATCATCCAGATGTACATCTTCCTTTCCCTGGGGATAACTGAGTGCATCCTCTATGCTGTGATGGCCTATGACCGGTACGTGGCCATTTGCCACCCGCTGCACTACACCCTCATCATGAGCAGGTCGGTCTGTGTCAAGATGGCTGCCAGCTCTTGGGTGGGGGGTTTCTTCTTTGCCATGGTGCACACCGGCGTCGCCATGAGGCTGCCCTACTGTGGCCCAAACGAGATCAACCACTTCTTCTGTGAGGTGCCAGCCATTTTGAAGCTGGCTTGTGCAGACACACGGGTCACCGAGGTGGTGGTCTTCATGATGGGAGTGATACTGCTTATGACCCCAATCTTCTTGATCCTGGTTTCTTACATGTTCATCCTAGTGGCCATCTTGAGGATCTCGTCAGCTGAGGGGAGGTTAAAGGCCTTCTCCACCTGCACTGCACACATCACCAAGGTGACACTCTTCTGTGGCGCTGCCATGTTCATGTACATGCGTCCTGCCTCCAGCTACTCACCCGAGAGGGACAAATACTTCTCTTCCTTTTACAGTGTGGTGTCTGCCCTCCTGAATCCTCTCATCTACAGCCTGAGAAACAAGGATGTCAAAGGAGCTCTGGTCAAATTGATGGGTAAAAAATGACCCTTCAAGGGGGAAGAAGAATTGTCATGTGGTTCAGGACTCCTGGGTTCTTTCCCCAGCTTTAGGAGGGGAGAAGTGTTCAGTGGCTGGAGCAGGGAGGGGCTGGGACTCAGGACTCCTGGGTTCTAGTCACCATTCCGGGAGGGAAGTGGGATTTAGTGAGTTAGAACAGTGGGCACTAGGTATCACAAGTCCTGATTTCTATCCCTGGCTGTGGTCCAGAATAACTGGGAAAGTGTGTGACACTGGGAAAGTAAGGCACAGAGAAAGGGAATGAGCTGTGTTCAAAACCCAGGACTCTCCCTGACTGCCTGCCATACTGCCTTTCAATTTTGAGTTGTCTAAGTTAATAGAGCTGCCCTCTATTACGTTTTAAGTGAAGGCTCCTTAACTATTGAAATCACTGCTCCATCCATTGCATGTGGATTGACATCCTTAGATGGTTTAAGGCAATACAAGGTGTATCTATTCCCTAAGATGAAATTCACTCCTGTGTAAAGATCCAGCAGAAGACCTATGAAAGATCAGAATTTGCATTGGTTTAAAACTGGGGCAAATACCTGTGTGGACACATTGATGTTGGTTTATAAGGCAGATGTATACTTAATAGAATGGTGTCAATACACAAAGTTGCAGAAGTAAATGCTTCATTAAAGTATGTGCCAATCAGAGCATCATTGAACTTCAACTCTCAAAATAGGACATAAATGGTGCATGGGTATTTTCCTGGTCCTTTCCTTGTCTGTGAGTTTCAGCCCAAATCATTGGGAAAAGGTTGATTTTGTGGAGGATAAGTGGGCCAGTTATTAGTAGGGCTGGATTGCATGGGCAGGGACACATTCATTAACAATGGACCAATCCATCTTATGTTTGTTGGTTTGTATGTTTTTGTTAAATATGCATATAGAGACTGAGACACTTTATATAAATAAAAGTAATTAATTAATATCAATGACTAGCTCCAATAGGGATTTTTTTTTCATCCCTACATGTCAAAGCAGGTAATTATTATTAGCCACCTTTTACAGATGGGAAAATTAAGGCACAGGGTCCTGCAGTATCTAGCTCTAGGCAAATCCACCAACCAGTCCTATAGCCAGGAATAGAACTGGATTAAATTTAGAAGTATGAACAACAAGGGTGATGTCGTGGTGGGAGTCTGCTACAGTCCACCGGACCAGGGGGATGAGGTGGATGAGGCTTTCTTCCAGCAACTAACAGAAGTTGTTAGATCACAAGCCCTGGTTCTCATGGGTGACTTTAATCACCCCGATATCTGCTAGGAGAGCAATACAGCAGTGCACAGGCAATCCAGGAAGTTTCTGGAAAGTGTAGGGGACAATTTCCTGGTGCAAGTGCTGGAGGAACCAACTAGGGGAAAAGCTCTTCTTGACCTGCTGCTCACAAACAGGGAAGAAATAGTAGAGGAAGCAATAGTGGATGGGAACCTGGGAGGCAGTGACCATGAGATGGTCGAGTTCAGGATCCTGACACAAGGAAGAAAGGAGAGCAGTAGAACAGAGACCCTGGACTTCAGAAAAGCAGACTTCGACTCCCTCAGGGAACTGATGGGCAAGGTCCCCTGGGAGAATAACATGACGGGGAAAGGAGTCGAGGAAAGCTGGCTGTATTACAAAGAAACCTTATTGAGGTTGCAGGAACAAATCATCCTGATGTGTAGGAAGAAAAGTAAATATGGCAGGCGACCAGCTTGGCTTAACAGTGAAATCCTTGCTCGTCTTAAACACAAAAGAACAGCTTACAAGAAGTGGAAGATTGGACAAATAACCAGGGAGGAGTATAAAAGTATTGTTCAGGCATGCAGGTGTGAAATCAGGAAGGCCAAATCACACTTGGAGTTGCAGCTAGCCGGAGATGTTAGGAGTAACAAGAAGGGTTTCTTTAGGTATGTTAGCAACAGGAAGAAAGTCAAGGAAAGTGTGGGCCCCTTGCTGAATGAGGGAGGGAACCTAGTGACAGAGGATGTGGAGAAAGCTAGTGTACTCAATGCTTTTTTTGCCTCTGTCTTCACAGACAAGGTCAGCTCCCAGACAGCTGCACTCTGCAGCACGGTATGGGGAGGAGGTGACCAGCTCTCTGTGGAGAAAGAAGTAGTTCGGGGCTACTTAGGAAAGCTGGACGAGCACAAGTCCATGGGGCCGGATGCGCTGCATCCGAGGGTGCTAAAGGAGTTGGCCAATGAGATTGCAGAGCCATTGGCCATTATCTTTGAAAAATCATGGCGATCGGGGAAGGTCCCGGATGACTGGAAAAAGCTAATGTAGTGCCCATCTTTAAAAAAGGGAAGAAGGAAGATCCAGGGAACTACAGGCCAGTCAGTCTCACCTCAGTCCCTGGAAAAATCATGGAACAGGTCCTCAAGGAATCAATTCTGAACCACTTAAAGGAGGGGAAAGTGATCAGGAACAGTCAGCATGGATTCACCAAGGGCAAGTCATGCCTGACTAACCTAATTGCCTTCTATGATGAGATAACCGGCTCTGTGGATGAGGGGAAAGCAGTGGATGTGCTATTTCTGGACTTTAGCAAAGCTTTTGATACAGTCTCCCACAGTATTCTTGCCAGCAAGTTAAAGAAGTATGGGCTGGATGAATGGACGGTAAGGTGAATAGAAAACTGGCTAGATGGTCGGGCTCAACTGGTAGTGATCAATGGTTCCATGTCTAGTTGGCAGCTGCTATCAAGTGGGGTGCCCCAAGGGTCGGTGCTGGGGCCGGTTTTATTCAATATCTTCATTAACGATCTGGAGGATGGTGTGGACTGCACCCTTAGCAAGTTTGCAGATGACACTAAACTGGGAGGAGTGGTTGATACGCTGGAGGGTAGGGATAGGATACAGAGGGACCTAGACAAATTAGAGGATTGGGCCAAAAGAAATATGATGAGGTTCAACAAGGACAAGTGCAGAGTCCTGCACTTAGGACGGAAGAATCCCATGCACTGCTATAGACTAGGGACCGAATGGCTGGGCAGCAGTTCTACAGAAAAGGACCTAGGGGTTACGGTGGATGAAAAGCTGAATATGAGTCAACAGTGTGCCCTTGTTGCCAAGAAGGCTAATGGCATTTTGGGTTGTATAAGTAGGGGCATTTCCAGCAGATCGAGGGATGTGATCATTCCCCTCTATTCAGCACTGGTGAGGCCTCATCTGGAGTACTGTGTCCAGTTTTGGGCCCCACACTACAAGAAGGATGTGGATAAATTGTATAGATTCCAGCGGAGGGCAACAAAAATGATTAGGGGTCTGGAACACATGACTTATGAGGAGAGGCTGAGGGAACTGGGATTGTTTAGCCTGCAGAAGAGAAGAATGAGGGGGGATTTGATAGCTGCTTTCAACTACCTGAAAGGGGGTTCCAAAGAGGATGGATCTAGACTGTTCTCAGTGGTAGAAGATGACAGAACAAGGAGTAATGGTCTCAAGTTGCAGAGGGGGAGGTTTAGGTTGGACATTAGGAAAAACTTTTTCACTAGTAGGGTGGTGAAGAACTGGAATGGGTTACCTAGGGAGGTGGTGGAATCTCCTTCCTTAGAGGTTTTTAAGGTCAGGCTTGACAAAGCCCTGGCTGGGATGATTTAGTTGGGTTTGGTCCTGCTTTGTGCAGGGGGTTGGACTAGATGACCTCCTGAGGTCCCTTCCAACCCTGAGATTCTATGATTCTATGATTCTATGAACCCATGGCTGTTGAAACTAAGTTCAGTGCTCAATACATTAGATGACTTTGCAAGTATTTTCTAGTGATGGACAATTTTGATTTATCACCACACTTACCAAATAATTCCATTTAACTTTTCTTCAAAATTCCTGATCTCCCTTCAAATCTCTCCCTAGGCATATCTGTGCTGCAGAGTTCACTTGAGTCACTGACATCTGTGTCTGAGCACAATATGAAAAATAAAATATTTTTTTTTTAAATTTAAACGTAACCCATTTTTTTTTCTTTTTTACAATTTACCATTTGGAACAAATAAAAGTGTGAAGGAGTATGGTTGACCTACTTTCTTACATATTTTATATATTCTACCTTTTGAAGAAGTAAAAAAAAGCAAGGTAGGAGCTTGGGGAAAATAAGAACATAAGAACGGCCGTACCAGGTCAGACCAAAGGTCCATCTAGCCCAGTATCCTGTCTACTGACAGTGGCCAATGCCAGGTGCCTCAGAGAGAGTGAACCTAACAGGCAATGATCAAGTTATCTCTCTCCTGCCATCCATCTCCATCCTCTGACGAACAGAGGCTAGGGACACCATTCCTTAACCATCCTGGCTAATAGCCATTTATGGACTTAACCACTAGGAATTTATCCAGTTCCCTTTCAAACGCTATTATAGTCCTAGCCTTCACAACCTTCTCAGGTAAGGAGTTCCACAAGTTGACTGTGTGCTGCATGAAGAACTTCCTTTTATTTGTTTTAAACCTGCTACCTATTAATTTCATTTGGTGACCCCTAGTTCTTGTATTAAATGAAAATTCAAAATCTGAAAACAGAAAACAAAAATTTGGCAGGTTCCAAAAGTCAAAATGAAATGATATTTTTAATTCCAAATTTAGAATGTAGGACATTATTCAAAATTCACAGCGGAGCACATATTCTCTTTCAAGAATATGCGTGCTAACAATAAAATAAAAAATATCAAATATTTAGAAACTCAGGAAATGCAGTTTTAAAGTCGTGTTTCTCCAACAAGGCACCCAAACTGTCTAAATTCTGACCCACTAGAAATGCCTGCTGATTACATTCTCTTCTTTGTAGAATATAAAATGTATGTATAACAGAAAATTGGCTTTGCTATTTGTTTAATATAAACTTGTCTCATGCTGAATGTACTGCATGTTCACTGCACTAATCTTTGTTATTTACATGCACTTGCTCCATTTTCATGATCTGAATTGTCAGCAGTATGTGGAGCCAATCTAGCTTTTCCTCATATGACATTTAGACAATTGGAAGCACAGTGCCAGGTGTGATGCAACGAGGTACTTTTTGTCATGAGCACCTTGCAGGACAGATACTTTAATAAGGACTGGGTAGTGTGTGCCTTTGTTATGCTGCTTGTCTAAGCAATCACTTGTATGCTGTGTACTGTCAATGTCTGTGAGCTTGTCTACACGTACAGCGCTGCACTGGTTCAGCTGCGTCGCTGTAATGGTTAGTGAAGATGCTAACTATGCAGACAGGAGAGCTTCTCCCATATGTCACCTCCCTAGATTGACCAATTTAGGTTGGACATATTCCTGGAGGTTTCATCACATGACATTATCTTTAATTAAAGCTTCACCTTTAATTCCTGGAGACTCCAGGACAGACCCTGAGAGGCAGTAGCTGTGTTGATGGGAGAAGCCCTCCCACAGACCTAGCGCAGTCTACATCAGGAGTTTGGTAGGTATAACTGCATCCACACCCCTGAGCAATGTGGTTATACCGAGATAAATCCATATTGTAGACTAGGGCTAAGAAAAAAGCCGTAAAGCACCATGATCATTACTCAATTCAGCAAAAATGGTGTAAAAGACTAGAGGGCATGAGGAAATGGTGGGGAAAGTGAATGCTTTTCAAGGAAGAATAGAGGGCACCCAGATTCAGATGTGTCTGATGGCAGATGAAAGAGGCAGGGCCTCCCAACACCCTGTCATGGCTGCACCAGGTCTCCCTCTGTGCCTCTTTAAAGAAAGTCCAGCCAAGCTAGATGGACGTATATTCTGGTTTCTGATTATTCTGGTCTCCAATCAGCTGTCCAACCTTGTCCCCTCCCTTTGCACTCAGTGCATAGCCGTAAAAATCACCGAAGGAAACTGAGTCACACAATTCACAAAAATATTGCCAACATTTCCACATTCATCACACACCCATACTTCCTTGTTCCCGAGTCCCATGTGTCAGGAAGTTGTTGACTCCACTCAGAGCGAGCCCGGGCCTGTGCTCAGCACATCCTAAAATAATGCCAATGATTCAATGTGTCAGCCAATTCCCCATATTTCATCAGACACACAACTAGGACTTCCTTGTAGGAACACCTACACTACGTTTGTTCCCAAATCGCACGTACACTGCACCTGGCCCCTGTTGTATTAATGACGATGGAATAAATGGATCCAAAGAGTCAAAGGTGTCAACATGACCCTAAAACTGTCCAACTTTAAACAGCTTCAAACAAGGTCTGGGGTTTGGTATATAAAGACCTCAGTTTGCTTAGCACCATGGCAAACACACTATTAAACAGCCTTTTAATTTTTGACAGCAGTATTGCAAAATATATTGTCTAAGCCAGCTAAGCCAGACTTTTTATAAACAGGAGACCAAAGCTGAGTAGGAAAAAGAAGAAATGAGGTGGAGAAGGTAAAGGACACACGGGAGTGAGGGTGGTCACGGTTCCACAGGATTGGTGCTACACCCCCAGCTTTGGAACAGTCTCTAGGAGGAATCCCTTCAGTATGCCAGACCCCAAAGGGTTCTCACTCCTCCCACACAGGGGAGGCCATGCGGCCTCACTACCCCCTTGACAGAACCTCTGATTTTCAGCCCTCCTTCTTCCCACTGTGAGCTCTGTACAGTGAGTCCAACTGAGACAGACTCCTCATGGAGACCTGTCCACTCTTTGGGGGTTAATGCAAATCATCCAGCATTTGCAGTGACACTCACAGAGTGGTGTCAAAACAGTCGGGTTTATTAATAAACTAGAACACAGCCTAGGAAGTCCGTAGATTAATTAAGCCAGTGCTTAATTTGTGCCAAGGCTGAACCTAAGAAGAACATAAGAACGGCCATACTTGGTCAGATCAAAGGTCCATCTAGCCCAATATCCTTTCTTTCGAGAGAGGCCAATGCTGGGTGCTTCAATGGGAATGAACAGAACAGGGAGGTTATCAAGTGATCCATCCCCTGTCACCCATTCCCACCTTCTGGCAAACAGAGGGACACCATCCCTGCTCATCCTGGCTAATAGCCATTGATGGACCTATCCTGCTGAGCCCCGGCAGCTCTCGGATTAGCAGTTCATATCCCCGGCTCCACTGGCATTGCTGCATCAGTTATGAATTTTAAAAAATTGCTTGAGTCCTGGCACCTCTTTCATTACAGATGAAGCACTGATTAAAGCCTAGTCCATTCTGGTTAACTCAGAGCCCAGACAAGCTGTAGCGAACCCCATTTTTCAAACTCTGTCTGTCTCTTCGTCTGACCTCCTTTGTCAGATCCCAGGGGAGAGCCCCAACTCCTTCCAGCAGACAACTCATCCTCTCACCTCACACCTTCCCAGTTCTTGAGCTGAGGGATGTTGCTCCATTTCCTTGCTGAAAGGTGGGAAAATCCATCTCCTTCTGGGTCCTTGGCTGCAAAGTGTTAATGTCCTGGTGACTGGCTTTGCCATTGTCTTTTCAGATTCTCCATTGGCACGGGGTTGGCCTTGGCCAGTCCTTTGCAATGATTCTTTCAGTCTCAGACAGCTAGGCCTCGTTCATACCTATGTCTCTTAGTCTGTCCTGAGAGCAAACCATGCAAAACACAGGGGAAACTGAGGCATGTCTAGGATTCATAAAAAATATTACAGAAAATATCCACTTTGTTGGTGGGGGAAACACAGATGGTTTTCAGGATTTATCAGGAGCTGGTAGAGTGTTGGTGTCATCTGGGTCTCTCTCCCTAATCTAGTCTGGTCAGGACATCTCACAGGATCTGACTGACAATGGCCCAGTGATGTTACATCTTTCAATCAGCCAGCATCCCAGACTCTGTCTTCTAATTTTCCTCCCAATGTCTCTTTTTCTAAGGACCCTGAAGGCGAATGGTGGATGGAATAGCTCATTACTTTGTCCATCAATTGGGCCTAATTTCCGACACACCAATTTTGGTTCATTGATTTCCTGTCCCAAATTTCTCTTGTGTACCAGAAATGATCTTAACACAGTTCTTGAGCTGTATCAGTATGCCTTTTCATTTGGACAAGTTCAGTCATTCCAACTCCCTTTTTACACTGTTTCCCATCTACATGTATGTGATTGGAACATTTTGGAAAATTGTATCCACTTTTCCACAGTTGAGCTCACAATCACCGTAAATGTGTAGACGCATTTATTACAACACATCCCCATGTCAGTCTTGGCACATTACGTACAAAGGTATGCAAGACGATTTAGATAATTAGAGTGTAAGTAGAAGACAGTAATTGTCGAGAACATCAAAGCCTTTAGTTCAATTGCTTGGAGTTCTCACAGTGCCACTGCGTATACATAACATACATTCATCATTGTGCCCAGTTGCCTGCAGTAGCTGCAGCACGAACAAAAATATTGGCATGGAACTCAAACTGAGATGGAGCTGCAAATTAAAACTGGGATGGTCAAAATTTGTTAACCCTCTGGAAAAAGAAGGGCTTGGTGAAAATGAAGTTTATCATTTTTTACTAAATATTTCAACTTTTCCTTTGAAAAATTCAAAATGGAATGAAACAAAAATATCTTTTAATTTCCAATTGGCATTTTAAACATGTCAACATTTTTAATATTTCAAGAATTTAGATTAAATTCTCAGTTTGTTTTGGCTTTTTGGAACTAAAATTTTCAGTTTTCTGTCTTTGTTTTGATTGGATTTTAAATTGCTTGCTTGCTTCCCCTCTCCCTCCAGGGAAAGATTGTGGAAAAAATACAAACAATAGAGAGGGAAGAATAAACCCAAATGTCTGGAAAACATTTTTTTTTAAATATAAGAAAGTGGTTTAAATACATTTAGCATTTTATTTTTATCAATTGGAAAAATGAAAAAGGTTATTTTTTAAATAATAAGTTAAATAAGGTTTAAAAGACGACAAATTAAAAAAAAATCGCATCTTTTCACTTGGAAAACAGTAAAGATGTAGATGTATTTTGACCTATTTTTTTAAACATGTCCTTCCTTTTGAAAAAATGGAAAAAAAGAGAGAAAGGGGATTTTTTTTGGTCAGTTTCCAAAATCCAGAACAAAATTATATTTTAATAAAAAAGTGGTACATTATTCAAAATTCACCATTCATGGTTCTTGCATATTACCTTTCCAGAACATTAGAGTACAACAGGAAACAAAATAAAACTTAGTGTGTGCCTTTGTTATGCTGCTTGTCTGAGCAGTAATTTGTATGGTGTGTACTGTGAAGAAGGCTGTAAAACACCACAATCACTATTCAGTTAAGAAGGCATGACTTGCAGGACAGAGAGGCTACGGGTGTAGGAAGAGATGGCAGGAAATGTGAGTGATTTCCAGGGAAGAATCATAGAGTTACAGCATTTAAAGCCAGGCGGGCCCACAAGATCAGCTAGTCTGACCTCCTGTATATCTCAGGCCACCAACACTACCCTACCTCCGCACATTAAACCCCAACAACCAAAATGACACCAAAGTATTACAGCCCTCAGGAGACTAGACTATTATGTGCCACAGGCAAAGAATAAAGGGACCAAGGTAACCCTGGGTTATGACCCACACCCACATGCTATCGAGGAAGGTGGAAAAAACCCCAGGGTCTCTGCCAACCTGACCTGGAGGAAAATTCTTTTCCAACCCCACATATGGCGATCAGTTAGACCTTGAGCCTGTTCACAAGAACCAGCCAGCCAAGCACCTGAGAGAGAGACAATGCTCAGTGCCAACTCAGATCCCTGGCCCACTCCACTCAAGGCCTCATCTCCAGCCATGGCCATCTCTAATTCTTCAGAGGAAGGAGATTTTTAAAAGTCTCTTCCTGACCCCTGCCAGTGGCCATCTGAAACCCTGAAGCATGAGCTTTGGGAATAGAAGACATAAACCAGAAGTGAGTCCTGGGTTTGCTGAGCCCTGCCTCCCACCATCACATGCAACCCCATCATACAACTGCACTCTTAAATTTGGCCAGCTCTCACTTAAAACCAGTTAAATTGTTTGCCCCCACAACTTCTATTGGGAGGCTGTTCCAGAACCTCACCCCTTTGATGTTTAGAAATCTTCTTCTATTACAAGTCTGCATTTCTTCATGATCAATTGATATGTATTTGTTCTTCATCCTTTAGCTTAAATAACTCTTCACCCTCCCCGGTATTTACCTTCCCCGCCCCCCAATATATATATAGAGAGAGTAATCATGCCCTCTCAGCCCTCTTTTTGCTAGACTAAACAAGCCAAGCTCTTCCAGTCTTGTCTCATAAAATAGGCCTGCCATTCCCCTGATCATCCTAGTAAATCTTCTCTGCACCTATTCTAGTTTAAGTTGAACATGTATGACTAGAACTATACACTATATTCCAAATGAGGTCTTGCCAGTGTTTTGTACAATGGCATTAATACCTCTCTCTCTCTTTCTCTCTCTCTCTCTCTCTCCTGAAAATGCCTCCTCTAATGCATCCTAGGACCGCATCTGCCTTTTCATAGCCACCTCACTGAGGGCTCACAGTCATTCTGTGATCAGCCCATGTTCCCAGTCTCTCTCCTCCACTGTCACTTCCAATGGATGATCTTCTTATTAGGCCTAAGTGCATGAGCTCACACTTTGTACTATTGAATTTCAGCCCACTTCTGTCACTCCAGTCTTCAGGGTCATCCAAATCTTCCTGTATAATAGTCTGATTCTGCTCTGAACTGATGATGCCTCCCAATATACATCATCAGCAAATTTCATTAGCACACTCCTACTTTTTGTGCCAAGGTCATTAACAAACATTTGGGATAAGACTGGTCCCAAGACAGATCCCTGAAGAACTCCACTAGTAACCCCCCTCCAGTCCAATAATTCACGTTTCAACACAATCCATTGATTTCTCCCCTTTAATCAATTCCTTATCCTACTTACAATTCTTATACTAATCTCCATTTTCCCTAACTAATAATTTCCCATGTAGTACAGTGTCAAAAGCTTTACTGATGTCCAAGTATGTTAGATCTACTGCACTTCCCTGTCTAAAAAATCAGTTATTTTCTCAAAGAAAGAAATTAGGTTAGTCTACATTTTGTAAACCCATGTTGCGTTACATCCCTTAACCTCTATGAATTTAATTATTCTTTCCTTCACAGTTGGTCCTTCAAAATTGCATACTACTGAGCTCAAACTAACAGGTCTGTAATTGTCTAGATCTTTTTTTCCCCTTTTCTTAAATATAGGTGTAACCCTTCTGCCCCTCTGAGATGGCAGCAACAAGAGCCGGGTTCAGTATCCAGGGGTTCTGTTTCAATAACGCAATGCAAAACCGGCTTGAGCCCCCACCGAGTGACCTGAGACAATTACATACCACACACATACACCTCCCAGGCACCTCTAGGATGCAATACTTCTCTTCTCGCAAGCACAGAGTCTGAGTGTAGCAAAATCCTTTTAATAAAGGAAGGAAACAATGTGGCATCATATTGGGGAAACACCACAAACAAGATTCATAACATAAACCATGAGCAAAAGACCCACCAAGTAAGTTTTGGCAATGTCCTTTTCCCTTAGGGTCTTAAGTCCAATCACCCCAAAGTCCAACAACCCAAAAATCTCTGTCCCTGGTCAGTGCCGCCCCAGAGTTCAAAAGTTTATCTGCAGAGTTTTACCCCCCACAGCCTGGGTGGAAATGGGAGGAGGCACACAGGGTGTTAAGGGGCACCTTACATGGTCCGAGGCCAACTGACCCCCCTCTCCGTGGAGTTCTGCTGCAGCCTTCACCACGAATGGCTCCACTCCACCAGCCGCTCTGCTCCTCCAGCCAACCTGTGAGCCACTCCAGCCGTACCCGCAAACCGCTCTGCTCGCTCACTGTTCCGTGGGCCACGCCAACCGTCCCACAAACTGCTCAGCTCTGCTCAACTCCACTCACTGTTCTGTGGGCTGGCCCAACTGTCCTGCAAACTGCTTTGCTCTGCCAGCTGCTTAGCAATATAACTTCAGGCTTCCCCCCTAGTTAACACAGCACTCAGCTCAGTAAGTTCAGCTCTTTTAGCTCTTTCAGTGATTTCAGCTTGTAGTAGGGGAGCCCCAGTGCTAGTGCACCATTGGCCCAAAGTGAATTCAGCTCAGCAGCCTCTAGATGGATTCCTAATGGAATCAAAATTAGCTCGGCTCTTCAACAGTGGAGAGAGGACGAGGTGCAATTGGTGTTCCAGGCCCTCAAAAAACCAGTCCCCAACCTCTCTCAATTCACTGGGTTTCGGAACCCATGTCCCTTGTCTAGCAAGTGCTACTTAGTTGATGGTGAGACCCTCTGTCATAAAACAGTTTCATAGTCCTTCATTCACATAATCAGGGTAACAACACTTTATTCCTCCTGCCCGAATAACAGAGAAATTGGGGATCCCACAGCTGCCAAAATTACCATTTTGGGCTGCCGTGGACTCATGCTAGGCGGGGTGGGTGTGCCTATGCAAACAAGATCAGCCCCTGAAATTCTTTTCCACACTTGCCATAATTCACCACCAGATGTCAGGGTAGAGCTCATCCTGACTCTGCTTACATAGCCACAGTGTTAGCTATTGTCCAGTCATAAGATACAACCCCCGAATAGATAGATTTATTAAACATCATTGCTGCCAGATTCATGTGCCAGTTCTTTCAGTATTCCAACATGGAAATTATCCATTGCCCTCCATTTGAGCACATTAAGCTCTTTAAGGTTTTCTTGCATCTCAGATATGGTCATGTCCAGTTGTAGGCACTCATTTCCAACAGCCATACTGCCTTCATGCACATTTTCCATATTATTGAAAACCAAGGCAAAGTATTCATTTGGTTTTTGGACCATTTCTAGAATATCTTTAATCTCCTTCCCATCCATACTGCATAGCACCTCGACCGTCATCCTTCCTTATTCTTTTTTTTTATTTACATAACTAAATAACTTATTATTATTTACTTTAATTTCCTTGGCAAGAGCAAATTCAGCATGGCTTATAGCAATTCTCACTTTGTGCCTACATTTTATAACATCCATGATGTGGCTTTCTTTGCTGGTCAACCCCCTTTTCCAGTCCCTCGAGGCACTCTGCTTACTCCTAGTAATTTTTCTGAGATGCAGCAAAGAGTCTTGTGGCACCTTATAGACTAACAGACGTATTGGAGCATGATATGTGTTGTCAGAGTGCTACCGGTGTGGTGCTCTGCTTTCTCCAATGTTGATATCACTCGGCTGCGTGCGTGTGTTTCCTCTGTGTGCTGCCCCAGCTCTTCGAAGATAGCTGACACAGCAGACCCGACGAGAACCCCCAGTAACCACAGAATCTAGTAAGATGCAAAGTCACGTTGACTAGGTTTATTGCGACCTTGGACACAATTGCAGTTCCCTGTAGGTTTCTTAGCCTAACTCAGGGCATACTACGAGAAAGTGCCTCTTGGCAATGGACTCAGCTCAGTCAGTTTCGGGACTTTCCACTGCCCCCTTGGCTGGACAAAGACACCGCCCCAGGGATGCATTCTTATACACAGGTACAAACAAGTTACACATCACACCTGACGTATTGAGGTGCTACCCTTCCACGTAACAAGGTACAACCCCTCTACATAGTAAGGTGCCGCCTCTCACCTTGTACATGTTGGTTCAATCAAAACAACTCTATCCATCATATTACCCTTTTGCCCCTGTCATTGGGCTGGGCCAGCCTGTTCTTTGTTATCTGTGTGGAATGTGCAAGTATGTGAATGTTCTGATATCTAGTGTTCAGTACCTTTTAGGTACGTATCTTCTTGCAGCATCAGCCCTTTCCTTGCCAGCTTCTGTGAGCAGGGCCTACCTCTAGCTCACAGCTTAACTTTGCTTTATGTTAGCAAAGTCTTCACCATTACTTTAGTTTAGGCCTTAGGCCTCATACCGGGCCTTGATACCAAGGTTTATATCCCAGGGCCTCCTCTTACTACAATATGCATCCGACGAAGTGGGTATTGACCCATGAAAGCTCATGCTCCAATACGTCTGTTAGTCTATAAGGTACCACAAGACTCTTTGCTGCTTTTACAGATCCAGACTAACACGGCTACCCCTCTGATACTTTTTTGAGATGATTATTCATCCGTATGGGTCTTGGGCCTTTCCCTATAAGTTTTTTCACCCTTTCTGGGATGCACAATAGCTAATTTAAAGAAATTCCAAGCCTTCTCCACAGTTAAGTCCTTGAGCTCTTCAGGCCAGCTGGCTTTCTTGACTAATACCTTCAATTTCCCGAAATCTGCCCTTTCCAAATAAAAAACCATAGTTGATGACCTGGCTTTGATTATCCTTCCATTTAATTTAAACTGAATCAACCTGTGAGTACTTTATCCAAGGTTATTGCCAAAGGGCAGCTCTTCTGTGATGTACTCACTACTCACCAAAATGAAGTCTAAAATTGCATCATGTCTTGTTGGTTCAGTGATAATTTGATGAAGAGAGCTGTCCTCTGTCACATTCAGGAATAATTGAGCCTTACCATTATTAGTTGGATGTATTTTCCAATCTATATCTAGGAAGTTAAAGTTTCCCATTATGACACAATTCCAAAAAGTATTTATTGTTCTAATTATATTAAAGAGATCACTATTCATATTGGAATCTGACCCATGAGTTCTAAGAGATTTAAGGTGGGCAAGGTAATATCCTTTATTGGACCAACTTCAAGTCGGGCTTCTATAGCCAACTCATAATGCTATCCCAACAGAACCTCTTTTACAATCCTTCAAGAAAAAGGTTTTGATCCAAACAGTTTCTGTTTTGTCCACACTATCATTTTGTTTTTCTTTACAGTTTACCATTTCATGGATGTACAATGTCATCCCACCAACTTTGCCTTTATTGCTATTTCTCCTAAACAGCACACACCCTTCAATGCCTGTTGTCAAAGTTAGACTCAGGACTCACAGTTTGTCAGACCACTCTGTTTTATTAGCACAGCACTCTGCTAATAACACCCAGATAATGTGAGCACCATGCAATAGCCACACTACCTCAATTTATACAGTTAAAAAGGGAGCAAACTTGACAAGATAGCAAAGGGAGCAGAACTGACAAGTTCACCGGAGGCTAGACATACATAGTTAATTTCCTTGCTAACTTTTACCAATCTCCAACTAATGTTTCACCATGTGGATTCATTGTTTGTCTTAATGTTTCTTTTCCTGACACCTGTATTTCCACATTTATTTCTGCTTAAATGCATACAGCATTTCTTTAATCCATTCTTATTTTTACAATATAATTTATTTTACTTTCATATTGTATTCCAGTCCTGAGTGCTATTACACTATGTTCCTATGATCCCTGTAATATCAACTCAGATCTCCTGCACCAGTAATTCCAGTTCCTCCAATGTGGGGGAAGCTATCAGATTCAGAGTGCAGTAGCAAAAGATTGCAGAGGCAGAGCCTCCCAATACCAACATATCTTTTTTTCCTGAGGCCAATGTCCTGATTCAATCCAGAGTAACCCACAAGCTGTGCTGAGCAACTCATAAGAAGCGGCCCTATGAGTGCATATGACAGCTATCTCAGTGTCATTAGGCTCAAAGCCAACAGTTCCTACCAGGAACTAGCGGAGTGTATAAAGTGACAGGGCTCACTGATGACTTGAGCTGCCAGCTGAAACATGGACAGGTTCTGTGAGTGAAACTTCTTGTCTTAGAACTTTTGCAGTGGGATGGGATGGGTTGCAATTCTGGACACAGAAGGATGGGACAGTTTGCCCTTTTGGGCCCATCTTACTTTATCAGTTAGCTAATGATATCCAATTAGCTTTATTATTTCACATCTTTCTCTCCCTCTCATTACCATCGTTGTCTTTTTCTTTGTCTCCCTCTTTTACAGTTGATTTTCTCCCAGAATCCTTCACTCCTTTTTAAGTGTGTAATTTGGCAAACACAACACCAATGGTGTATTTTTGTTTGTACTTGGCTTCAGCTACACATTAAGATCAATTTTATTGTCCAATGCTCCAGTACAGAGAACGTGTTGGGGACAAATTAGGATTTCAGGAGATGGAGGAAGTTACTTGTGGGGCAGCTGTTTTAGATTTGCTTCAGACTAATAGAGAGGAACTGGTTGAGAATCTGAAGGTGGAAATCTAAGTTAATTTTACAGTGCTGTAAATGTATCATATGAAAAATGATTCATGGGAAAATTGATTTTAATGGAAAAATTTTTATTTCTATAAAAATCATTTTTAATGAAAAAAACGAGTACTGATTTTTTTTTCAAAAACTGAAATATTTTGTAAACAGCAGAAAAATGATTATTTGTGGGTCTTTTTGTTTTTGTTACTTTTTGCTTGCTTTTTAGTCAATAAAACAGAAAATTTGAATGAGAATTTTTGGAAAAAATGAAATCTGTGCATTTAAAAAAAATCAAAGGCAAATACCATTTTGTGTCCAGTATTAGTTCATTTTATTTCTTCACTGGGGAATTTTTATCTTGCAAAGCCTTCACGTATGTTAGATGGAAGATTCTAGCAGTCAAATGACTTTTTCTGTTACTCTTCCATAGTCCAAAATACATGACTTCATGGCATGGAATTTGGATGGGACTGATGCCAAACCCACACTGCATGGATTTAGCTGGTGGGGCTGGTTAATGAGAGACTCACAATGTATGGTTATGAAGGAGACTAGAGAGGAAGAACATGGGAAGACTGCAAGAGCTGCAATGTATTTAGTGTGCTGGTATCTTGTTCTTTGTCAAAATTCTGATTTGTCCCTCGCAATGTAGTAGAACTGAACATCCGATGCTTGCTGGAGAGCAGGGCATTTATGAGGATTAGCTGCTTGAGATTCACTTCAGATGAGCAAAATAATGTTGGTAGATTGGAGAAAGCAATTTGAAGAATTTCTGAGCCATACATCAGCCACCACAATTGTGTGGGGCTGAGCATGATTTGAAATAAATTTTAGGGGGTTTGGTTTGATCAAAGATTACTGCTGGGTGCTCAGGAGGAAGCCATCACCATGATACAAATTTCTTTCCATCTTTGGGTGAGCATTCCCACTTGCCTGCAAATTAATTTCAAATCCATCAGTAAATCCCAAATGAATGTATAACATACATCCCAAGTACATCAAAAGTTGTTGTAAGGGAGAGGGAGAAAAAATGTTCTCTTTAACTGCTGAGGATAGGACAAGAAGCAATGGTCTTAAATTGCAGCAAGGGCTGTTTAGGTGGGATATTAGGAAAAACTTCCTATCTGTCAGGGTGGTTAAGCACTGGAATAAATTGCCTAGGGAGGTTGCAGAATCTCCATCATTGGAGATTTTTAAGAGCAGGTTAGACAAACACCTCTCAGGGATGGTCTAGATAATACTTAGTCCTGCCTTGAGTGCAGGGGACTGGACTAAAAGACCTCTTGAAGACACTTTCCAGTCCTACATGTCTATGATTCCTGCAGAAGTTCCATGCAGTACAGAGAGTTCCACACCCTTCGCAACACAGCTGTAGTTTTCAGGAACTGAACCAGGAGCACGGAACTCATGTGGTGTGTAGGACCTTTTCTGACCAGGACGAATTCCACCCTTAATTGTTTTCATGCCCCCAGATGAGCTTTGGAAGTAATTACCCTTGCTAACCTGTTGCTAGATCTACCGTCTGCAAATTAATCTCTATTTGGCATGTAGCTCCATGGAAATTAACCTATAGACGGTATTTCCTGTTCTGTAGTTTAATTGCAAAAACAGCAAGTGTGGCAACTCCTATCTCCAGCCCACGCATCTCTTTGGAAATCTTAGCATATCACGTACAAAACATGCTAAAGATGTAGCTAATTACAGAGGAAGAACATAGTAATTATTGAGAACATCAATGCCTTCAATTTACACCTTCCTGGTTTCACCTATGAAAATGCATTACATAAACATATTTCTGGTTGCGGTGATCATAAACAATTTCTGATTTCAAAAGATGGGATGAGTATTGCACTCAGGTTACTTTCAGTGATTCTGAAATATATGGCTTTGGACTCAGATAGAGTTGGGAATTTAAAGGGCAGACAGTACTGGATTTTAGGGAAAAAATAATGTCTTATTCTTCCAACAGCAGGAAAAATTACAATTTGTACTTTTTAAATTATTTCATTTCTCCAGAAAGGTTCTTGGAATTTGGATTTCTCCCCTCAACCTACAAGGCTGTGTCTACACTACAGTTACTCCCATGTTGGGAACAAAGTTAGAATACATCTGTTCCCAGATCTGTTTGTACTGGAAATGGGACCTGAAATATATCCCCTAACTTGGAACATAGGCCTCCATATCATTAGCGCTCAGTTTTTGGACTGAGTCAAAGCTTGGATTGAGTGTAGCTTGGACAGGGGTGTGAGAAAAAGGAGATTTTGCCTCCCTGATCTGGGGGCTCTCTGTCTGCCAGACCAGTCACTGGTGCAAATTAAAGGAGGCTCAGAGATGCTCTACTTTATCATAGAAATCATAGAACAGTAGGGCTGAAAGGGATCTCAAGAGGTCATCTAGTCCATCCTCCTGTGCTGAGGCAGGAACAAATAAACCTAGACCATCCCTGACAGGTGTTTGTCTAACTTGCTCTTAAAAACCTCCAGTGACAGAGATTCCACATAGTTAACCTGTTCCAGTTCTTAACTATCCTTACAGTTACATTTTCCCAAATATCTAAGCTAAATCTCAGTTGCTACAAATTAAGCTAATTACTTCTTGTTCTTCCCTTGGTGGACATGGAGAACAATGGCTCATCATCCCCTTCATAACAATCTTTTACATATTTGAAGATGGTTATCATGTCCCCCTTCAGCCTTCTGGTCTCTAGACTAAAGCTGCCCAATTCCTTCAACCTTTCCTCTTAGCTAGTCAACCAGTGGAACTCCTTGCCAGAGGATGTTGTGAAGGCCAAGACTATAACAGGGTTCAAAAAAGAACTAGATAAGTTCATGGAGGATAGGTTCCATCAATGGCTCTTAGCCAGGATGGGCTGGGATGGTGTCCCTAGCCTCTATTTGCCAGGAGCTGGGAATGGGTGACAGGGGATGGATCACTTGATGATCACCTGCTCTGTTCATTCCCTCCGGGCCACCTGGCATTGGCCACTGTCAGAAAACAGGCTATGGGGCTAGATGGAACTTTGGTATGACCCAGTCTGGCCATTTTTATGTTCTTTGCTCATGTTTCCTAAACCTCTTATCATTGTTATTGCTCTCCTATGGACTGTAATACCTCAGACTGGACACCATTCTCCAGCTGAGGACACAGAGCCAAGTAGAGCAGAGGACTTGCCTCCCGTGTCACACATGCAACACTCCAGTTAATGGCATTTGCCTTTTCACATCAGCATCACATTCTTCTTTTTCCTTGCAACAGTCCCTTCAAATAGGGTCAGCTCTCCGAGTCCTATCCTTCTTGTCAGTTTATGCCATGTTTTTAATGCCAGCTGCCAGCATGACACTAACTGTCCTCCTTTTTCAGCCAGGCTTGGGACCAGGTATGGTTGACTCATACAATTTATGATCCACTATTAGCCCCCAGATCCTTTTAAGAAAGACTACTTCCTAGTCAGTCATTTTGTGTTTGTGCATTTGATTTTTCCTTCCTAAGTTTCCTTTGCATTTGTCTTTGTTGAATTCTTGTTATTCATGTTGGACCAGTTCTCCAATTTATCAAAATCATTTTCAGTTTCCAATCCTGTCCTCAAAGTGCTTGCAACCCCTCCCAGCTTAGTGACACCTGCAAATTTCATAACCACATGCTCTACTCCATCATACAAACCTTTGATGAAAATACTACATAGTACTAGACCCAGGATAGACCTCTGTCGGATACCACTAGATACATCCTCTCAGACTGACATCAAACCATTGATAAACTACTCTTTGAATAGGTAAAAGCAGCAAAGAGTCCTGTGGCACCTTATAGACTAACAGACGTATTGGAGCATGAGCTTTTGTGAGTGAATACCCACTTCATTGGATGCGGCATCCGACGAAGTGGGTATTCACCCACGAAAGCTCATGCTCCACTACGTCTGTTAGTCTATAAGGTGCCACAGGACTCTTTGTTGCTTTTACAGATCCAGACTAACACAGCTATCCCTCTGATCTTTGAATAGGGTTTTTTAACCAGTTGTGCACCCACCTTATATTCATTTCTCCTAAACCACATTTCCCTAGTTTTCTTATGAGAATGTCACGTAGGACTGTGTGAAAAGCCTTACAAAAATCAAGCTATTTTATGCCATGTCTTGCAAGATATATTTATTTCAGCAGCCAGTGGCCCACAGAGGAAGTCAGAGATCTCCGGGATATAAAGTTAACCCCCTTTTTGCCAGGCAATGCTACATGTCAGCATGGGAAGGAAGGGTGATGTGGGTGCTGCTAAGGTTGCTCTGAACCATACAATAGAATTTAGATGGTTAAATTGATCATTTAAAGCTCTATGTGGAGTGGGAATTGAGTATGTGATGAACCAACATGGTTCTTCATGTGACACTTCCATAGTTGTGCTCAACAGAAGAGACAGCACCTTCACACTCAATGAGGGGAGAATCATGGAAAAAACAAAAAGTTTTCTTGACTAATGGAAAGGAGCAACATACCTGAGTTTTTGAATGACATAAAGCAAACTCTGGTTAGGTCCCTCAATTCAGCTCATGAGGCCAAATCTTGAAGACCTCATTCAGAGTCACATTGTCCACTATACATGATTTTCTCCTGCACCATTCCCTCTGAGAATGGCCAGCTCCCAGACTGTTAGATCCCTGTGGTACACACAGATCTAAGTGTATCTGAGAGGGTGGGGCCAGGACCCTTAATGGTAGATTGTGGTTTGAACAGTCCATATGATATTTTACAGTTTATAAGACAACTGTGAGGATCTGAGTATTCACTTCGCTGCTTTCAATTTATATGCTCACTGCATTTGATCATAATAAAACTCCTTGTTAATATACCTGAGCTCCACAGCTGAGACTCTTAGCCTCTCTCTATAGCTCAGATGGATCATATCAATGACATTACTGAGCTCTGTGGTCTCAGAGAATGAGTTTGCTTCACCATTTGTGCCATCTGTTTTCCTTCCATCTCTTTCTCTCTAGTCCTCCTCCAGATCTTCCTCCTGGTGGTAGTCCCAAGTTTACAGATTCTCCCTGGCAGAGAGACGAGTTGGGAAGAATGCTTCATTGACCCTGACTATGAAGAACTGGTGGCTATTGCCAAAAATGGACTGGAAACTGGGTGTCGTTCAAAGAAGGTGGTGATCGTTGGGGCAGGAATAAGTGGACTCACAGCTGCCAAACTGTTGAAAGATGCTGGTTGTAAGGTAATTCCATGGGCGGCATGTAATGGAGGCTGGGAAAGGCTAAAACTCCCCAAACCTCGCATCATTGGGGGGGAGGGCAGCGGTGGATTGCCACATGGGTCCACAGGGCCCATGCCCAGGGGGCTCCAACCAATTTAGAGCCACTGGAAAAATTTCCCCCACCACAACCCCAGGGCTGGAGAAGCTCTTGCTCCCCGCTGCAGCACAGAGCTTTTTTGGTCTCAGGGTCATGGGGGTTGGGGGATGCGGAAAGGAGCAAGTGGGTGCAGGCCCTCGGGGGAAGACGCAGAGTGGGGGCAGAGCTGTGGGGGAAGAGGAAGTCCTGGCTGGGGCTGAGAGCTTGACCCTGGCTGGGGCTGAGCTCTGAGCTGCTCCCCACCCCTGCCGGGGGGGGGGGTTAAAGGCAGTGACTGGGGTTGTGGCCTCAACCAGAAAAGGTGGGGCAGGGGCTAGCCTCCCCAAAAGGAAGTTCACCCACTGCTCACAGGTAATTCTATTAACTGAGAGGAACCAGAGACAGGCCAGGGAGTAAGTGCTCCCTTGAAATGGTCTTATTACTTCTTTTTCATAGAGTAGACAATGCTGAAGAATAAAACAAGGTGAACTTAAGTAAGTTAACTGTGAAAGGAAGGAATCATGAAAGCATAGTGCAGTATATTATTGCCATTTCCACGGGAAAAAAATTAATTAACTTAAAGTTAAGGTTGTCAGAATATTAATAACATTACCATAAGAAAACTTAAATACCAAAAATGTTGCAGGTAAAAAAAATCCCAATCCCTACATTTAATGGAAATGGTGATTAGTTAAGGGAATATTCTCAAAGGTTCATGTATTTCTGACAAAATTCTATATGCATGAAAATTCATATTCACGATCTCACAACAACCTTAACTTTGCCCTTTGCTTTTTCTTTATTTTGTTTTTCCATCAAAGGTGCTACTCTCTTGGTTTGCCTGTGGGCCTTGAGAAAGTCTGGAACCCGTTATCCCTACCCATACCCCATATATCTGCTACTTCCCCTCTCAGTATCACCTAAGAAATACAACCCCCAGAGCTGCAAAAGTCAACAGAGATCGCTTGGGCACTTATATGAGAAGGGCTTAGTTGTTGCATTAAAGACTCGCTCATTGAAAACCTGTTTTCTGTAATACACAGGAAAGGATAATATCTTCCATATTAGAATCTGCTTCTTGAGATCCCAGTTCTGGAATATATCTCTATTCAGGAAGAATGCTTGAGTACATTCTTAACTTTAAGCACATCCTTCAGTCCCATGGAGTTCAGATTCATCTTAAGCACATGCTTATGCGGGTTTCCAAATCAAGGATAGAGTATGTCCATAAATTGTCCAAAATTACTTTTATAAAATAAAGATTTTCTTTGTGTGGTGACTGTTTGCAATAGAAATGACAGGGGATAAATCAATCGTCATTGTTCAAGAGAGCAATATACAGTAGAGGTTTTCAAACTTTTTGTATTTGTGACTCCTTTCGCACATCAAGACTCTGAGTGTGACCTCCCCTTATAATTTAAAAACAGGGGGTTAATTTAATTTAATGGGGCTCGGGGCTGTTAGCCCCACAGAGCTGACAGCTTGCAACCTCCATGTAACCACCTTGCGACCCGCTGAAGGGTCATGACCCCATGGGCAGCTGGTGACCTGGCCATTGGGGGAGGCTAGCCCCGGCTCCTCCCCTTCTGTCCAAGGCCCTGCCCCTCCTTTTTTTGCCCACCTCCCCAGCAGGAGCCCAGAGCACCCCCACCACAGTCCTGGGGCGGCCAGGTGATGTGGTAGCAGCACCCCCAGCCCTGAAGCACTGGACAGCGCAGTCCAAGCACCAGGCAGCCAGCTCGGCCCCAACACCAGCCACTCCGAGTCCCCATGGCAGGCCAGCAAGCCCCAGTCCCAGCCAGTGTGGGCTGGGGCAGAGCACTGGGAACTGCAGAAGGGGGACTGGAGGTGGAAGGTGGACGGGGCCACACCAAGCTGTTTGGGGAGGCACAGCCTCCCCCAGCCTATGATACCCGCTGCCCGTGCATGACCCCCAGTTTGAGAACCTCTGATACAGTCACCAGATACCAGCAAGGGATTGAAAACCATAATATGTATTTCGTTCCCAGGTTCTCATACTGGAAGCCAGTAACCGCTTGGGAGGACGCATCTTGACCCACAGAGAACAAGATTGGTATGTGGAGTTGGGAGCCATGCGTTTGCCAGGACATCATAGGTAATACCCCCCTCAGCCACTAATCTTGTTCAGAATAGGGGAAGCCCTATTTTGAAAACTTTTATGATAATTCCTGGAGGGGGGAACGCATTAAAAGCTCAAATTTGAATAGGCTAAAATGCCTCTTTACTCCATGACATCAAGTTGTCAGTCTGTGTGCAGAGGGGAAAGAAATATCCATGGAGTTGTCACTTTTCCTGCATAAGTGGGCTAAGAGTAGGTGGGCAGAAGTAGCTAAATCAGCCTAGAAGACACAGGGTTTAGGTCTGGATCAGATTAATTCCCCACCCCACCCCCACAGCAAATGGGGAACTGGATATTAGATTCATAATTAGGTCTCAGGTATGTTCTTGGACGATGCAACTACACCACAATGGAGTGTTAAAGTGAAGTTACGACTGGGAGCACGTATCAGTAAATGAAGGGGAAAGCTCCACCTAGAACACTTCAGTCAGCAAAACAACAACTGTTTATAACCCAGGAAATCAACAATTAAGGTTGAGCTTACAACCCCACCCCCACATATTGGAAGGTTTGGACCTTATCATATAAAATACCAAGCTACCAATGCTCTGGCCCCATGGAGACCCCAGCCTGCCACCTTCCAGCCACAATTTCTTTCATACCTTCTTTGTAAAATGTGCTGGTTTTGTACTACGGATTTTTTCAAAGGGCTTTCTGAATATTTATTAGTTGGAGCTAGTCAGGGTTTCAGACTGACCAGATGGTAACCACATAGGTCCTCCAATTTTCTGGGCCCATGTTGCTTATTGAAAAAAAATGGGACTCAGGATAAGTTTTATAATTAAACAGCAAAAAGTTTTGTTAACACAGAATTGACATTGCCCTGTGATTGCTCATGCCCTCCCAAAACATTGAGTTCCGCAAAACTCAAACCATCTAGAAATCAGAAAATACAGAGTCAGAGTAAATGCCCATAGAAACTTAACTTGGCCACTCTAGAACTGGCAATACTTACTGGGCAGTACCTGCATGCACGCCAGCTGCATTCACTGTGTTAAGTGTAGCTGTATCGCAATGGTGGAGGAATATGTTGGAGCAGGTTGGAAAAGTACTGATTGCGACCTGAGAAGGCCGAGGGATTTGTTTCATGAGCATCATAGAGCTGTGGTTGTGATATGAGGAGATCTGGTTCTGAATTCACCCATGTGTATTATCAAAGGAAAGAGGTGTATATGTACCTTGAAGTTCCAGACCACTTTTGAATGTTTCAAAAAGTCAAGTAGCAGCTCCTGTCCCATGGGGCCGGTTGGGCTCACCTCCCTGCTCCAGACACTGCAACCTCTGGGGTCCCAGTGCCACTCAGGTTGGTCCAGCTATCATGATGATGGGAGTCCAGTTAGGCCAAATCAGAGTGAGTGGCCCTGCAACCCTATGAGCCAGGTCACAACTTCACTCAGACAAATATGTTTTGACATTTCCGAATAGATATTGTTTGGCATTTTTCATTCCACTTTGGGGTGGAAATAATGTCAAAATCTGTTATTTTGACATTTCCCAAAATGTCCATTTGTCCAATCAGCTCTATATATGAATCATCAGGGTTGGAAGGGACCGCAGAAGAGCATCTAGTCCAACCCCCTGCTCAAAGCAGGACCAACCCCCAAACGGCCCCCTCAAGGATTGAACTCACAACTGTGGGTTTATCAGGCCAATGCTCAAACCACTGAGCTATCCCTTCCCCCTGTATGAGTCTACTGCTACCTTCAGACAGTTCCATCTGGTTCTAGTGGGGTTTGTTTTAAATCCACAGGTCCCTAAATTCAGTCTGTGCATTTATACTAACTAGGAGATTGTTAAAGATGCATCTGTATCACCAGCCTGTTTGTTTGTTTCCTGTTAAGAATTTTAGGAATGGGCAGCTTTTGCTATCATGTCTCTTGTAATAATCAAGGAAAAGTCTGATTTTACAATTCATAGAAGTAATACTTGATCATGGATTATCCTGGAAGTTGATGGGACTGTTCAGGGAGCAGACAATGTTGGGAGAGATGGTCTAAATTTCTCAAGCAAAAAGTAGTTTTCATTGAAAAAAATGACATTTTTCCAAAATGTAAACAATTTTGCGAATTTTCAACTTTTTTTCAGTTTTGAGCAAAATTTTTCATTTCACTAAAATTTGTATTCACTAAAATTGTAAACATACTTACAGTCATTACTGAAATGGTTACCAACATGGTTCATTTTCTGCAAAACATGGTTTGCAGTAAATAAACTTCTTGATATTTTGTATTAAAAAGCTTGTGAAAATGGGTCTGATGCAAATGATGCCAAACTGAAATAACTTCCGTATTTCAAAAGGATTTCACAATTAAAAAAAGTGACCAGCACTAGTTGCATGATTGACTTTTGGTAAAGTGTGGATCTGGAGTCACTACACACAAATTATTTCAGTTACATAGGTAGGGTTGTGGGATTTGTGTTAGAGGATCATATGCAAGCATATAACTTTCTTTCACATTTTTTAAATTTTCTCTTTTCCCCCCTTTCCTTTTTCTTTAGGGTTGTGCGTGAATTTATTAAAAAACTGAAACTGAAACTGAACCCATTCTATAATAGTAATGACAAGGGCTGGTATTTTGTTAACAATGTCAAGGCAAGAGCTGGAGAGGTAGAACGAAACCCTGATATCTTGCAATACCCTGTGCTTCCCACAGAAAGAGGAAAATCTGCCAGTCAGCTTTATAATCAGACACTGGTTAAGGTATGTGCGTTGTGGAAAGGATTCGTGAATGTGGGTATGTTCTCATTAAAGTGTTAACTTGGATTGTCTCTTGGGTGTTGGTCCTAAACCCCTCAAACTTAGTGGTCTTTTCAGCCCAGGCTCACTGGCACATTAGAGTCTGGACTTTGCTTTCACTTGCACTAGTAACCCACCTACTGTGCAGTGAAGATGGAGAATAAAACCCTTGAGTGCTGATAGGCCTCCAGTGCCTTCCCACAATTCCCCCAGAGTGTTGGTGCTCAGGAGGACAAACAAGTTCCAGGGATGAAATATAAAGTGGCTTTGCCTACTGCACCATAGAAAACCATGGAATGAGCCTCTGGAAGTCCTAGCAACACACATGGGTGAACGTAGCACCATTGAGGGGACAGTCCCTTGTCTTTGGAGTGTGGCAGCTCATGTCCATGGTAGGCTAACCAGATGCCGATTTTTTTGGTTGTTGAAAATTTGAAGTTAACCACTGTTAGAGAACTGTTAATTTGAATAGATGGTGGCTTCCCGCTTCTGGGAGTTTCGCTAGTTTTCTTTGTCGATTTACACACACACACACAATATTGCTAAATTATAGTTGCACACATGAGACTTGGGCTCTCAGGGTGTGTCTACACTGCAATAAAACACCAGTGTCTGCTGACTTGGGCTTGAGATATAAAATTGCAGTGTAGATTTTTGGGCTTGGGCTGGAGCCTGGGCTCTGGGAACCCTCCCGCATTATGTGTTCCCAGAGCTCAGGCTCTAACCCAAGCCCAAAAATCTACACTGCAATTTTATAGCCCAGCAGCCTGAACTCCGTAAGCCCAAGTCAACTGACACGGGCCAGTTGCCGGTGTTTTAATGCAGTGTAGACATACTCTTAAAGGACAGATTTTCAAAGGTATTTACCGTCTAAAGAATGCAGAGAGGCACCTGGGGCTAGATTCACAAAGGGACATAGATGCTATCTGGTCAGCCTACACCAGAGTGATAGAGTGAGAATGACTCTGTAGTCTAGTGCAGTGGTTCTCAACCAGGGGCACTAGGGTGACCAGATGTCCCAATTTTATAGGGACAGTCCTGATATTTGGGGCTTTGTCTTATACAGGTGCCTATTAGCCCCCACCCCCTGTCTCAATTTTTCACACTTGCTATCTGGTCACCCTAGGTACATGTACCCCTGGGGGAAAGCAGAGGTCTTCCAGAGGGTACATCAACTCATCTAAATATTTGCCTAGTTTTACAACAGGCTACATAAAAAGCACTAGCAAAGTCAGAACAAACTAAAATTTCATACAGACAATGACTTGTTTATATTGCTCTATGTACACACTGAAATGTAAGTGCAATATTTGTATTTCAATTGATTTATTTTATAATTATAGAGTAAAATGAGAAAGTCAGCATTTGTTCAGTAATAGTGGCTGTGACACGTTTGTATTTTTAGGTCTGATTTTGTAAGCAAGTTGTTTTCAGGTGAGGTGAAACTTGGGGGTATGCAAGACAAATCAGCCTCCTGCAAGGAGTACAGTCAAGGTTGCTGGGACAATTTGTATAGTGGGGGTGCTGAGAGCCATTGAACCAAACTGTAAACCCTCTATATAATGGAAAACATTTCAAGCCAGGGAGTGCAGCAGCACCCACAGCACCTAGGGTAGTCTGGAAAAGTTAAGAGCCACTGGTCTAGTGGGTAGGACATTCATGTGGGAGACCCCAAATCCAGTCCCCCTGCTCCATTGATTATTTATCCAAACTGGAACAGCTTTAACAGGAGAGACTAAGGGAGGCCCCCATGAGACACTCACCTGTGAGGTGGGAGACTCCTCCTTATCAGCTAGATGGGGAACATGAACTGGTGGTCTCCCACATTGTGGAAATCCCCTAACCACTGGGGTAAAAGCTATGAGTTTACAGCTTAGAATCCAAAGCGGAGATAGGTGCTGAACTCCCTAAAATGGAGGGGGTGCGGCTTAAGACACATCACTTTCCTTGGTGTCTCCCATTGTCTGGCTTAGGTGGTTCCGTGTGCTGGCTTTTGTGGATTCTGTTCTTCAGTGCTTAGAGCACGCTATTGATTGTAGAGAGCCTGAGCACATGACTCAGGCTTTGTGAATCCCAGCAGTTTTCCAGGCAAAGAAAGTTAGACATTGTGATGCTTAGTGTTGCAACTCCTAAGTCCCATTGTGAATCTAGCCCATAATATTCCATGAGATTTAGGCACTTAGGTTCTTTGGAAATCCATGTAGCTGCCTATCTGCATCTTTAGATGTCTAAATACCTTTGAAAATCTGGCCCTTAAGTACCTAAGTCACTTCTAGAAATGGGAGTTAGGGCCTATATTCACTTTTGAAAATTTTACATTTAGTCTATTTATTTTTGTTGTTTGGACTGTCTCAGCAAAAGCAGTTCAGTCAACTAGAGAATTGTAGGAGCGGAAAACAAGAGCACTATTAAAAAGATTTTGTTAACAGCTCTTTCACCTGAGCAGTCATGTCATGTCCTGCCCCCTTGTGCCTGTGCCCTAGGATATGGCCTATAAGTACATTGTAACATACAGGGAAAATAATAAACTTTAAAGGTAAAGCCATCAGCATGAAACAAACGACTGTTTTCTTGTTTGCTCCCCAGGTGACAACAAACTGCAGTGCTCTGAAAGAGAAATATGACTCCTTTTCCACCAAGGTAATTGAAGTTGGTATTCCAGTAGCTTTAAATCTAAAGGTGCCAATTTATAAATCTTTCCTCACATTAGCCAATGGAACTCCTTGTGGGATAGATCTTGCCAGGTGTACACAGTCCATGGTAGAGATAATGCATCAGAACCCTCCTAAAGATCCTGGCTGGGCAGAGTTTGTATGCTCACTTCATGGGTCTTCCTGGGACACCGCATACTTCCCCCTTGGGTCTTCCTGGGTCTGATTTGTGGCATGAGGAGGGCAGGGACATGGATCCATGTTATCTCTGTTTCCCTACCCAAAACTCCAACCCATAGAAAGTGAGTGGTCTCAGTGCTCCCATACTCCCAGTGTGTGTGTCATGAAGACATGACCCTATTCCAGTCCTGTGCAACCAGCTTGGCATCTCTTCTTCCCACCCCAACTCTCTGTGTGACATCCAGCTATGAATCTTCATCCACAGTTATTTCTATCAGATAACCTTCCTCTGTGGCCCTACCCATCATTATTTTGACCCCACAGGAGATTTTGGGCTGGACCATGGTTCTTTAATCAAAGACAATGATATCTCAATAGGGACACTTTGAGTGAAATCCTGGCCCCATTGAAGTCAATGGCAAAGCTCTGATTGACTTCACTCGGGTCAGGCTTTAACCCGGTGACTCAAAAGGGATGAGGGATTGGTAATGAGGAAGAAGACAAATCACACTGGAGGGTAGTGAATGGGTTTGACACCTCCCTTGCCTCACTGATGTTGAATAATTCCTGTGTTCATTTGAAAAGAAATATCCCTTTGACTGTCATTTCTCAATGGGGATATAATATGCACGTCTCTGCTCTTCCCCACCCAGGAGTATTTGATTAAAGAAGGAAATTTAAGTAGAGGAGCCATTGACATGATTGGTGACGTGATGAATGAAGATGGTCTATTCCACATGTCATTTCTTTACTCTGTCATGGTCTTTTCCACCTTCTCTGAGAAGACGTGAGTAGAAAACCATCTTTATTTACTTGCTTTGTATGTGGAAGCACAATGTGTCTATGGTAGGACCTGTCTAGGTATCCATCCATTATTCAGTACATGCATCTGTCTATCAACCTCGGCCTATCTCATCCTTTTGTCATCTCATTTAGCAGTACAGCTAGCTGCCTTCTCTGAAGTAGGCACTGATGGTCTGAATTGTCATAGGTGCTCATTACTATAGATTTATAGCCATGAAAGGCTGGGGACACTTTCACAGGAAATGAGCTTGGCATTACTGAAAGTGTCCACAGCTACTAACCGAGTGAGTTCTGATGGCATTCAATAATTAACTCAATAGTGTGAGTATGTGCTAGGGGCATATTGGACCATAGCTGTGTTGTAGCCTTTGGTCAAATGATCCCAAATCATGGCTCACTAATTCCACCCAGCACCTCCATGAGGCACACCTACTTCCAAGGCAATCTGAGAACCATGGGGATTTTAGAGGGTTTAGAAGAAACAAGCTTTAAACTGAAAGCTGGCCTTAAGCTCAATTACCGCAGACCTAGCATTCCACTCTAATAAAACAAGTTAGAGTTGTACAGTCAAAGGAGGCTAGATTCTCTCTCCTATTATGCAAGCTCTGCCTATTACTCTTGTGGCATTCTCTCAGATAACTGTGGTCAGATGCTGTAACTGTTTGACTATCATCTTTTCCCCACCTTTCTTTCAGTTATGATGAGATCACGGGGGGATTCGATCAGCTTCCGCAGGCTTTCTACCAGGATATTCACAGGAGCGTTACATTTAACTCCCCAGTAGTGAAGATACTACAAGACAATGACCAAGTGAAAGTGTTTTACCGCAGACCACACTCCTCACTCCCCTTATCTGTGACAGCCGACTATGTCCTTGTCACAGCCACGGCAAAAGCCACACGGCTCATTAAATTTTCTCCACCTCTTTCTGCTAAGAAGACGCATGCCCTGCGCTCCATTCACTACGCAAGAGCCACTAAGATATTTTTGATCTGTTCTGAAAAATTTTGGCAGAAGGATGGCATCTATAATGGGAGGTCAATCACTGATCGCCCATCTAGAGTCATCTACTACCCCAGCCACAATTTCTCCAGTGGGGCGGCGGTGATCCTGGCTTCCTACACCTGGGTGGATGATGCTGAATTTTTCATTCCCCTCGATGACGAAAAGTGTGTTGATGTGGTGCTGGAGGACCTGGCAGAAATCCACCAGGTGCCCAAGAATTATATCCAGAAGATCTGCAAAAAACACGTGATCAAGAAATGGGGCCTGGACAAATATACAATGGGAGGATATGTTTCTTTCACCCCCTACCAGTTTGTTGACTACTCTAAAGCTTTGTTTCAGAATGAAGGGAGGGTCCATTTTTCAGGAGAACACACCGCCCAGCCTCACGCCTGGATCGAAACGTCTATGAAATCTGCTGTGAGAGCAGCCAGGAACATCCATGGTGCTATAAATGCATTGCCCTGGCAACAGGAGAAGAAACTGAAAGAAAATGAATTGTAATTAATAGTAATAATAATTATAATAAGGATGATTGGGACGCATCAGCTACTGACTGGGGAATTAGAAATTGCACCGCAAATCACCAGGCATTACTAGATTGTGACTTTATGTGCAGCCCTGAAGTAGGGGTGCATAAGATTCCTGCACCAGGAATAGACTGCTAGGCCTGGTCTACACTAGGGGGCGGGGGGATCGATCTAAGATACGCAACTTCAGCTGTGAGAATAGCATAGCTGAAGTTGAGTATCTTAGATCGACTTAGATTGACTTACTGTCCTTGCTGCCACTCCCCCATTGACTCCGCTTCTGCCTCTCGCCCTGGTGGAGTTTTGGAGTCGATGGGTAGTGCATTCGGGGATCAATGTATCGCGTCTAGACAAGACGCGATACATCCATCCCCGATAGATCAATCACTACCTGCTGATCCGGTGGGTAGTGTATATATACCCCTACACTCACACTGCTGCACTGCCTCAGTCACTGTGCTCAGCCACCAAAGGGTGAAACCCAGGTTGTGCCCAGTCCCCTAACTCCCCCGTGCTCCAGGAACGCAATTTGTGAGCAAGTACCCTCAGTTACTCCTAGGTGTCCTACTCCAAGGTCTGGGTAGCCCATGTAGGAGTGTAAAGGGTGTTTCTACTCCCTCCGCTTTCCCTGATCAGGCACATAATCTGAACCACATTCTAACCTCCTGTCTAGGTTGTATGTAAACTGGTTGTTCTGCCTCCCACTTCTGGAGCCAGCAACAATTCCAGCACCCTTGCAGATCCCATCAGCCTACCCGGCACTCCCCAAAGCGGACAAGGTGCAGAAGTGAATGGCTGCACAGAGCAGTCTTCATCTCCAAATGGGTGGCAAAGTTGCTGCATGGCATTGAAGATCCCTGAGGAAAAATTGTCTCGTAGGGCTCCACCTGAGATGGGATAGATAGCGCTGCACCCCACGCCATTCAGGTCTGTGCCTCAAAGACACAATCTGTCCATCGGTGATATGCGGTGCCTAGCGGGAAACCATTTAGCTCATCTTCAGCCTTGATTACAGTCATGGTCATTCAATGGTCTACTTGGATGGAAGCTGGTGTAATGTATATAGATGTTGACTATCCCTTGGATAGATTGTTAATAACTACACGCCATTGTAGTTTGCAAGAGTAAAATCCAAATTCATTTTCCTCTCAATGCCACAGGAAAATCTTACACACAGCTCTGTTTACCCCAAAATCATGCCTTGCCACTTCTAACTCCAGCTAGAAAATTAAAACTATAGGAGAACATCAATCCACATCTCAAGGTATGAATCGCATTATCTAAGGAATCCCCCCCAATTTGAAATTGCTATCTGAACCACCTTCCTGAAAAATTGAAAAATAAGGGTAAGAATCTTATTTTCTAAACAGATTGGCCCATTGCATCCACTGATTGAATCAAGTTCCAAGATATGTGAGTGCAAACTGCATGATTGAACTAACTAGGGAAACAAAACAAAAAACAAAAACCCTTGTTGTTCATCCCCAAAAAACTGAAGGATGAAGGTCTTGATACCCCCAGAATATGAACCACCTGCCTTTCACCACAAATTAAATCCCGAAAACTTGTACTCATGTCTGCCTTATGAAATTGATATACCATCTCTCTACAAGTGACTAATCTGTTTTATTCCTCCAATAGTATGTCTTTTATTTTGTTGTAAACCCCAAGAAAAGGTGAAAGGAAATGTATCAAATATAATAAAAAAAATTAAAAAATTTGTCTATGAATTGTGCGGAAGAAGAAGAAGAAAAGCAAACAGTGAAAGATGTAAATACTTCACATGGTTGGCTTTCGACTATTAAGAGGAATTACTTAAAAGGGGAAATTCTAAATAATAGTGGGGGCTAACAGAGAAATACAATCTCTGAAATTAATAAAACCTAAAAAAATTTCTGACAAGAAAAAAATCTAATAAGTGCCATGAATGCCTTCTTCCGGCTACTGAAGGAAGTAACAGAGAAACTGGAGGAGCTGTAATGTGAGAGAACAATGGTAAGTTTAATATAAAAATAAGATGATCATCATTCTCCAAAGACCGCAGGAAAGGGCATGAAACATGAGACTATTGAGTGGAATGTCTGAGTTCCTGAATGCACCAAAGAGCTGCTCATCCCCAAAAATGTGACTGGATACTTCAGACCAACCAGTGTGGACAACCTCTCTCCTCCTCCCATGGTTAGCAGGACTAAGAGGAAGTGGCAAGAGACTATATTTCTCTTTGCTTTATAAAATATAAGTACTTGTAAAGTTAGCTGCACTGAGTCTGTGCTCTCTAACTACGCCTAGAAGAACTGGATTTTAGGATTTTGATTGAGTAATGCTACACGCTGGTTTATTCTTTACATGTCCAAGCTGGGAAATCTCAAAGAATGACTTGTAGGCAGGGTAGGTCAGCACAGATTTCTATCAGAAAATGTTGGTTCAAAGGAATCAAGATGTTTTGTAGCATAGGTGCTGGCGTCCTCATTTGCCCGGGGATGCCTGATCCCCGCTCTCCAGACCCCACTTGCCCTCCACCCCTGCTTCCCCTCTTCCCAGCCCATTCCACTCCCTCCCCTGAGCGTGCCCTGCCCTTGCTCCTCCCCCTTCCCCCACTGCCTTCTACATGCCACTGAACAGCTGATCACGGCAGTGGGAGGAAGGAGTAGGAGCTGATTGGTGGGGTTTTGAGTGGGCAGGAGGAGCTGGGGGGAGGGAGAGGAGATGATCAGTCGGGCCGCCGTTGGGTGCTGAGCACCCACTATTTTTTTTTCCATGGATGCTACAGCCCCAGAGTACCTACATAGTCAGCACCTATGTTCTGCAGGAATGTATTAATTCCATTGGCATTTTCTATGATAGCAGACACATAGGTCAAAAACTAGCTCACCCACCAGCCAGCTAAATGGTAGGTGAGCTGTCAGGGTCTCAGACACTCCTGGTTCTGAAGCAACCTGTAAGGCTGACTGCCTGGGAGCCCCCTGGGCAGCCAGGAAAACCACCTACCGTTTCTGAACTCTTACAAGATTTATTATGAAATGGAAAATTCCATTCCCATGTAGGTCTACTTTTATGATTCCTTCTGATGTTTTAAACTAGTCCCTCAAACTAATCAGCAGGAATTAAGCACATTCATCAAAAGCAGGAGACAAAGTGCAACTTTCATTCCCTTAAAAGTTATATTATATACGTTAATTGTATTAGAAGTTCTAAAGAACTGATAACTGATTATTATTCAGTAACTGTTTTAAGAAAGAACTGTAGACAATTTGAGTGTTCTGTGCTTGGCCCCAGCATTAGCCTATATCAATTGCTTTCAGAACTGTATGTTGTATTCAGGAAGTGCCTGAAACTGCTAGCATCCAAACTTAATCTACGATCCTTCTTTAAACTGTTGGCTGTATACACATAGACTTGATGGTGAATTAATAAAAGTTTTCTTTCTTAAAAAATAGCAAAATGTCCTGATTCGAGAAGAACTGTCCAAGGTAAAAGTTGTCCTGAGATGATCCTATCATTAAAATTAGTAAGGGAACCATCCCTGGATTTAGCAGGGGGGGGGCTTTATTAAATTTCATAAACATATGAGCTATAATATTTACCCAAAAGAGGCAAATCTTATTTGTTACATTTGGGCTTTAAAATTGAATGGGCACCTGGCAAATTTATAAAAGTTGACCCCCATTTATGCTTACACCAGTAGAGACTCTTGCAAAAGCCCCTTTGGCAAATAGACAGCGGGACCTCGTCACGGGCAGCACATAATGGAGGCCGGGGATGCTAAGCCCCCACAAACCCCATGACACTGGGGAGGAAAGGGGAAGTAGCAGATTTGGGGCAACCTGAAATATCTCCTCCACCAAAGTCCCAGAGCTGGAGGAGATCTCGCTCCCCACCATGGCTTCATGGTGCCACTTCAGGGGCACAGAGCTTTTCCGGTCTGGGGGTCACAGTGGGGGAGGGGGTAAGGGGCACACAGGGCAGGGGCCTTGGGTGGGAGAGGCGAAGTGGGGGCCAGAATGTGGTGGGACCATGGATGGGGCCGTGGGCAAAATGGGTGTGCCCCAGACAGGGCAGAGAGCTCCACCGTGGTCCCAGCTGAGGCTAGCCTCCCCAAAGGGAAGTATCACTCACCACCCATGGACCTTGTCAATAAGTTCTTGCAAATGCTCACCCCACCTATTCTGGGGAGTACAAAAGGAAGGAGTTTGGCCAGAGACATTAATCCCATGTCCTGGAGTTCTCAGACAAGAGAAACTTAGCCTCCAATGGGATAATTAGATAGCTCATATTGTCCCTGCAGCTAAGTATGGCTTTCCATGCCCTTCTGCACAGCCATGTAGACCCTGCCTCGATGCCAGCTCCAAGTGCAAAAGCTCCATGTCAGATTTTAGCCTTCTGGGATTCTTTCCATCTATAGGAGGATGGAGCTGCTGCTGTTTGTGGACTTCCAGGCCATCATCCTGGAGAACCTCCTTGGGACTCCCATCTATAACAATGCTGGCTTTGGTGGGACCCAACTGAAAGTGTCAATTCAAGACAAATTGCTTAAAGCTGGGCAGTTACAGCCCAAGGCTGGGGTTCCTTTGCACACCAAGGCAAACCAAACCAGCCAAACAGAGAAGAACTTACGTTTGTATCAATAAGAATGAGGAGTCCTTGTGGCACCTTTTAGAGACTAACAAATTTATTAGGGCATAAGATGTCAGGGCTAAACCCCACTTCATCCAATACATACATCTCTTCTTTCCAATGGAAAAATTGTAGGAAAGGTGCAAAAATGAAAGAGAGTAGGGAAAACCCCAAATTTGGTGGGTATGTTAGTCTCTAAGGTGCCACAAGGACTCCTCATTCTTTTTGCTGATACAGACTAACACGGCTACTACTCCGAAGTATGTAGCAATGTTCCTTCAGAAGTAAGAAGCAGGATTGAAGACAAGATGGAGATGAGTCAGCTGCCTTTTATAGTCCCTTCCAGGTGATAGGACACCTTTGTTCTTACTGTGGAAAATTACAGCAAGCAGAAAGCTCAGATGTGGATTGGCATCTTCCAAAGTCCATTGTCTGTTAAGTGTTTCTTGATTGGGCACTTACTGAGAATAGTCCCTTCTCAAGAAGCTGACCAAATGCTTCGCTGAGGCTACTTAGGGTTTGGCTACACTTGCACCTGTACAGCGCTGGGAGTTAAAGCTGTCTTCGTCCAGCTGCGTAGGGAAAGCGCTGCAGTGTGGGCACACTGACAGCTACCAGCGATGCAGTGTGGCCACATTTGCAGTATTTGCAGCGGTGTTGGAAGTGGTGCATTATGGGCAGCTATCCCAGCGTTCAAGTGGCTGCAACGTGCTTTTCAAAAGAAGTGGAGTGTGACAGGGAGCGTGGGGGAAACAGAGAGAGTGGATTTTTGGAGCTGACACTGTGTCAGCTCCCTGCCTTGCAAGTTCTAAGGACTTGAAGATACACAGCACCAACCTTCAATCGTTTTAAAAGTTTCGACCCCTTCCCCCACCCCTCTTTCATTCACTAAATGCAAATAGCCTTCAGACCAGATAAGCAGCTGCTCCAAAACGGCCCCCCCCCCCAGGCTGCTTCTTTCGTCAAGCAAACACTAGCTGTGGACATTCATCCTCCTGCCTGCCTCATTCACAGCAAACAGTAGCTGTGTTTGTTTTTTAGATAAGCAGCTCTGGGAGCCCCGAGTTCACAACAAAACAAAGAGAGGCATCACAACAAAACAAAGAGTGTTATCTTTACTTAAAAAGCATTATGGGAAGGTTCCAGAGGTCAGTTACAGCATAGTAAGATTAATCACTGTTTACACTGGCACCCCAGCACTGCAAGAGCAGTGCTGTTCTCTTTGGCCTGGTCTACACTAGGAGTTTATGTCGAATTTAGCAGCGTTAATTCGACTTAACCGTGCACCCGTCCACACCAGGAAGCTAATTAGTTCGACCTAGAGGGCTCTTCAGTTCGAATTCTGTACTCCTCCCCGACGAGGGGAGTAGCACTAAATTCGACATGGCTATGTCGAATTAGGCTATGCATGAACGGAAATCGACCTTAGTAGCTCCGGGAGCTATCCCACAGTGCACCACTCTGTTGACGCTCTGGACAGCAGTCCGAGCTTGGATGTTCTGACCAGCCACACAGGAAAAGCCCCGGGAAAATTTGAATTCCTTTTCCTGTCAGGCCAGTTTGAATCTCATTTCCTGGTTGGACATCATGGCGAGCTCAGCAGCAATGGCAACGATGCAGAGCTCTCCAGCAGAGGAGTCCATGCAATCTCAGAGTAGAAAGAGGGCCCCAGCATGGACTGACCGGGAAGTCTTTGATCTGATCGCTGTGTGGGGCGATGAGTCTGTGCTTTCGCAGCTGCGCTCCAAAAAACAGAATGCAAAGACCTACGATAAGGTCTCCAAAGCTATGGCAGACAGATGATACAGCCGGGATGCAACGCAGTGCCGCATGAAAATCAAGGACCTGAGACAAGGCTACCAAAAAATCAAAGCAGCAAACGGACGCTCCGGAGCCCAGCCCCAGACATGCCGCTTCTACAAGGCACTGCATGCCATTCTCGGTGAGTCTGCCACAACTGCCCCACCAGTGTCCGTGGACTCCGACGATCGGATAGTGTCGACGGCCAGTTCCTCGGCAATGTTCGCGGACGGGGAAGATGAGGAAGGAGATGAGGAGGAGGAGGCAGTCGACAGCACTTACAACACTGATTTCCCCGACAGCCAGGATCTCTTCATCACCCTCACGGAGGTCACCTACCAACCCTCCCCAGCCGTTAACCTGGACCCTGAATCAGGGGAAGGATCAGTCGGTAAGTGCTTTAAACATGTAAACTTTTATTATTAATGTAACAGGAATCTGAACTATGTGAAAAGGAGGTCTATATATATGGGGATAGAACAGAAATCCTCCTGGGAGATCTCCACGAAGCTCTCCTGGAGGTAATCGAAAAACCTCCGCATGAGGTTCCTGGGGAGAGCTGCCTTATTGGGTTCTCCGTGGTAGCACACTTTTCCGCGCCAAGCTTTCATGAGGTATTCTGGGAGCATTGCCTCCACGAGCATGGCAGCATAGGCCCCTGGTTTGTGCTGGTTTTCACGCAGCATGCGCTCTCTATCTCGCTCTGTGATCCTCCTCAGGGTGATCTCGTTCGGAGACTCCTGCATTTAATTAGAGTAATTTGTATACTGTTAGTACTGGGAATGCTTGACTGTTCCTTTGCATGACAATAAGCCTCCGTTTAGAGCCACGTGGTGGAGGCTGCAGAGGGGCAGCATACAGGGATCTTTCCCAGGGAACAGCCGCGAGGAGGTGGAACAGGGGCAGAGTTTATGCTTTCCGGATTGCCTGCAGCAAGAGGACAGTGCCATACATTCAGTTTTAAGCAGCCTAAAGTCTATGGCTTACCATGCCTGCCTGCTGCACGGATTCTGCTGTCCTGCCCCGCTTGTCTGATCTCCAGTGCAAGACCCCAGGCAATGAAAGCGAAAGCCGAAAATTAGAACTTGTCCTGAGTCAGTGCTCATGAGATAGGTGCTGTGCATGGTCTTGTTCACAGAGACTGACTAAACTATGTTCATAGTTCGCAAAAATGTATCTTTGTAAGGAATTCACTCCTTTTTTCCCATCACACAGCTGCCACTGTATCCAGACCTGTTTCAGCATCCCCCTCACAGAGGCTGGCGCAGATTAGGAGGCGCAAGACAAGGACAAGGGATGAGATGTTCGCTGAACTTATGGGCTGCTCCCGAGCCGAGGCGGCCCAGCAGAGCCAATGGAGGGAGAACCTCTCTCAGTACCAGTGCTCACACAGTGAACGGGAAGACGTGGCGTGAGGAAGACAAGCAGGCGACTCAAACGCTGCTTGGACTAATGAGGGAGCAAACGGCACCTTGTGGATGTTCTGCAGGACTGCAGGCAGGAGGACAGAGCCCCCCTACACTGTATCTGAAACCACCCTCCCCCGCCACAAAGTCCCAAACCCCCCTCACCCAAAGTAACAAGAAGGAGGTGTGAGAGGGGCCGTGAAAACTGTCACTGCATCCCTGCAGAGTGCACTAATACAAGAAGGCTCTCATTCCCTAAATATTGAGAAGTCCTTCCCTTCCTGGCTCACCCAAGCCACAAACCCAGTTTCATCCCCTAACTGTGTAGTTGATTATTAAAAGTAGTTTGCTGTTAATTACTATTTCCGTCAAGTTTTTCTACAGAAGACTGTCTGTGAAGGGGGGGGGGGAGAAAGGGGGTTGTTAATTGCATAGGACAGTCACCTTTACCAGGGTACAGACACGGGGGCAGGATCAACAGCAGGTCACACCACACAGACAGTGCAGTCAGTAGGCACCCTGGTCGGTCTGGGAGGTGTTTTCCATGTTCTGTGTGGGTGGGGGGTACGTGACTTTGTGGCATGGGAGGGCGGTTACAGAACTTACGCAGCGGTCCTTGTCCCGGACCACAGAGCCACGCAGCAGGGGAATCTTTAATCGTCCTCCCCCGCCACAAGGTCACATAGCCCCCGCACACAGAGTCCCGAAAAGGAGGGATGGCAGGCTCCGGCACTCTAGGAGCAGGAGCCTGTCATTCCTCGAGTGTAGAAGCGGTGTTAACATCACTACCCACCACAGTCTGCATCCCTGTTTCAACCCTTTAATGCTAATTCATTAATAAAAAAAATGTTGTTAATTAACAATGTTCCATTAAATTTATTTTTAAACATGTGTTGGAAGGGGGGAAACGTGGTGAACAGGGTATGTAACCGCAGAAGAAAGTCAACAGTAACTGAAGCAGGGGCAGGTTCAGCTTCTCTGTAAAGAAACTGAACAGTCACAGGTTACCCTGCTCCCTGAGGAACCTAGCTTTCAAAGCCTCCCGGATGCACAGCGCTTCCCGCTGGGCTCTTCTAATTGCACAGCTGTCTCGCTGAGCATAATCAGCAGCCAGGTGATTTGCCTCAACCTCCCATCCCGCCATAAAGGTCTCCCCCTTGCTCTCACAGAGATTGTGGAGCACACAGCAAGCTGCAATAACAATGGGGATATTGGTTTCCCTGAGATCCGAGCGAGTCAGTAAGCTCCTCCATCTCCCCTTCAGACGTCCGAAAGCACACTCCACCACCATTCTGCACTTCCTCAGCCGGTAGTTGAAGAGTTCCTTGTCACTGTCCAAGGCGCCTGTATAGGGCTTCATGAGGCAGGGCATCAGCAGGTAGGCTGGGTCCCCGAGGCTCACTGTAGGCATCTCCACATCCCCAACAGTTATTTTGTGGTCCGGGAAGAAACTACCTTCCTGCAGGCGTCTAAACAGACCAGAGTTCCTGAACACACGCGCGTCATGAACCTTGCCCGGCCACCCGACGTTGATGTTGGTAAAGCGTCCCCTATGGTCCACCAGTGCTTGCAGCACCATTGAAAAGTAGCCCTTTCGATTGATATACTGGCTGGCCTGGTGGGCCGGTCCCAGTATACAGAATGTGAGTTCCATCTATAGCCCCACCGCAGTTTGGGAATCCCATCGCGGCGAAGCCATCTATGATGACCTGGACGTTTCCCAGGGTCACTACCTTCGAGAGCAGGAGCTCAACGATTGCGTGGGCTACTTGCATCACAGCAACCCCCACGGTAGATTTGCCCACGCCAAAGTGGTTCGCTACTACCGGTAGCTGTCTGGCGTTGCAAGTTTCCAGAGGGCTATGGCCACTCGCTTCTGCACACTCAGGGCTGCTCGCACCCGGGTGTCCTTGCACTTCAGGGCAGGGGACAGCAAGTCACACAGTTCAAGGAAAGTGCCCTTATGCATCCTGAAGTTTTGCAGCCACTGTGATTCATCCCAGACCTGCAGCACTATGCGGTCCCACCAGTCCGTGCTTGTTTCCCGGGCCCAGAATTGCCATTCCACAGCATGAACATGACCCATTGCCACCATGATCTCCACGGCGCGGCGTACCGTGCTTTGTGAGAGGTCTGAGCCACTCTCTGACTTCATGTCCTCACCGCACTGCCGTTGCCTCCTCGCCCGATTTCTCAGCATCTGACTGTGGAAGAGGTGGACGATAAGATGCGAGGAGTTGACAACGGCCATAAGTGCAGCGATGATCGCAACAGGCTCCATGATCGCAGTGGAGTGCTGTGGTGTCCGCGCTGTCACTAACAGGAAAAGTGCGCGAACTGATTTCCCGCCGGCGGGAGTGACGGTTGAATGATGACAGTTACCCAAGACCACCCTCGACACATTTTTTCCCCCAGCATGCATTGTGGGGAAATCCCAGAATTCAAATGGGCAGCGGGGACTGCGGGAACTGTGGGATAGCTTCCCACAGTGCACCGCTTTCAATGTCGACGCTTGCCCCGTTAGTGTGGACTCACAAAGTCGAATTAGTGTCCTTAGTGTGGACACACAAATTCAACTTTGTAAGGTCGATTCCACAAATTCGAATTAAGTTAAATCGAACTAATCTGGTAGTGTAGACATAGCCTTTATTCCTCATGTCGAGGTGGAGTACAGCCAGCGCTGTAGCCAGGGAGATACAGCGCTGTATGTGCCTTGCAAGTGTGGACGGGGAGTAAGTTACAGCGCTGTAAAGCCACCACCAGCACTGTATCTCTCAAGTGTAGCCAAGCCCTTAGAATCAAAACTTATTGAGATAAAAGTACCTAGCCAATATTCATAACTTCAGTTACAAAAATGAGACACACATACAGATAGCATAATCATAATCAGCAAATCATAACCTTTCCATAGACACCTTATATGACAACTTTGTACAATATTTGCTGCAAATATATAACAGTGGTTGCAACAATGATCTATACGGTCACAGGTTATGTCAGTAACATCACACTATCTCCACATACTTCTTACTGGCTAACCAGTCATTCCTGGACATCAGCTACACCATTACCACTATGATCCAGATACTACTCTACCTCCTCTCCAGGAGGAAGAGTATCTCCTGTGCTGGCTGCCTCACCCAGATGTACATCTTCCTCTTCCTGGGGATAAGCGAGTGTGCCCTCCATGCTATGATGGCCTAAAACTGGTACTCGGCCAATTGCCACTCTCTGTGCTGTACCCTTATCAGGAGCAGGCTGATCAATACCAGGATGGCAACTGGCTCATGCATGTGAGGTTTCCTCTTTGCCACAAAGCACATCAGCTTCACACCATGAGTCTGGTCTATTGCAGCCTGAACAAGATCAACTACTTCTTCTGTGAGGTGCTGGCCATTTTGAAGCTGGCCTGCATGGACATATGGGTTAGTGAGGTGGTAGACTTCACTGAGGGGCTGATACTGCTCCTGATTCAGTTCTCCTTGATCTTGGTTTCTTAAGCTTTCATCCTAATGGCCATCTTGTGGATCTGTCCAGCTGAGGGGAGTTCCAAGGCCTTCTCCACATGCACCTCACACATCACCATGATGACGGTCTTCTATGGTTCTGACATGTTTGTGCTCTTGGCTTCCAGTTATTCTCATGGAGGTATAAAAATCTATCCATAACCTTCCGTTAAGTTCACCCTAAATCATTTTTGTGCTCCCAGCTGGGAGATGGAGTTAAGTACTCCTGCCTGTCTGTTGTTGGACATAATTTCTGCAAATGAATCCATGTTTGGTGTTCAGATCCATGGAAGTTAATCTACAGGGAACGTTTCCACATTTGCAGTGTGATTGCAAAAATATCTGTGGTGGCAATTCCTCTCTCCAGACCAGTCATCCTTGCGTCTCTCTTAGCATATCACTTACAAACATTTGCAAGGAGATGAAGATAATTGCAGCGTAAAAAGAACAGAGTAATTATCAAGAATGTCAAAGTCTTTAATCCAGCCTTTCCTGGTAATGCTAGGAGTTCCCATACTACCACTGAAATTACATACATATATACATGAACAGCCAACTTGTGGAGTCAGAATGTCAGAAGATAGCTCCAGCCTAGCCAAAAATATTAGCTCAGATTGAGTCGAGGAAGGAAACTTTACCTAAAGCTGGTCAAAATGTGTCAACCAAACTCTTTTAGGGCCATTAGGAACACAGCAATACAAAGGATTGATTAATGGCCCTATTTTTTATATTTCAAGGATTTGACTCCAAATGTCAGGGTCTTTTTCTGGTTTTGGAAAATGAATGATGTCAGTATCCTCTCTTTGTTTTATTGCAATATTGTTACTTTCCCAACTTTTCTCTGCCTTTTTTCCTTTTCTCTCTCCTTCCAATGGAAAAATTGTAGGAAAGGAACAAAAGTGAAAGAAAGTAGGGAAAACCCCAAATTTGGTGGGGGTGGGGGAGGAGTTTTAGAAAGTAATGGAAAATAGAGGAAATAACATTTTTTACATATTTATTACCAAGTGGAAAAGGGTGAAAAACCAAAATATGTAAAATAATGTTTTAACTAACAAATCTTATATTTGGAATACAGTAAAGACGTAATACAAAGAGTAATTCTCAACCTACTTACTCATATGTTTTATCTTTCCTCCTTTAGACTGGGAAAATAATGAAAACTGAAAGAGGAAAACTTTTTTTCTCAGTTTCCAAAAGAAGGAGTCCAGTGGCACTTTAGAGACTAACCGATTTATTTGGGCATAAGCTTTCATGGGTAAAAAAACAAGCCAAAATGATTTTTTTTAATTCAAAATGTGAGACATGAGGCAAAATTCACCATTCATTGTTGAGTGCATATTACCTTTCAAGACCATTAGAGCTCAAAATGACATAAAATTTCAAATATTTTGAAATGGATGGCCAAGCATCTCAAACAGGTGATTAAGAGAAATCAGAAAGCTTACAAGGAATGGAGGAAGGGATGGATCAACAAAGAAAGCTACCTGGATGGATAAAATGACAACTGCCAAAAGCCAAGCAGAGGTGGACCTTGCAAAGGAAATTAAAACAAATAAGAAAGGTTATTTAGCTATTTAAGTAAAAATAAAGTAGGAAAGAAGAAGTGGGACTGCTAAACATTGAAGATGGGTGGAGATTAAAGATAATTGAGGTATGGCTCACACCTAAATGCTTTGCCTAAGTTTTTAATAAGGGTAATGAGGAGCTTGGGGGCAGGGTCAGAGTGACACATGGGAACAAGAATATGGAAGTAGAAATTACCACATATGAGGTGGAACACAGACTCAAACAGCCTGTTTGGACCAAACTAGGGGCCCCAGATAATTTCTGTGATGCTGGCACGCCAGAAGCTAGTGCTTGCCAAGGCTGCAAGCATTAGCTAAGAACTGACAAACTCATAGCTGAAGATCAGACCAGTTCTCTTGCATGTTAGTGTTGCTAAAAATAGGTATTAGTCTTATAAGACTGTATTCAGTGTTTAAACTCTATAGAATGTTTGTAAGTTGCTGCATGCATTAATCTTATTTATAATGTCTGTATTTCATGCTATCAGGAAATATGTTAGCTTTGCTTTACAACTTTGAAAATGTTTACTCTAAACTTGTGAATCCAGATGGAAAGAGTGTTCCCCTGGCCCCCATCCAGAGGAACTATCAAAATCAAATGGGCCATTAGGAACACAGCAATACAAAGGATTGATTAATGGCCCTATCACACCTTGGAAATGCTACGTGCAAGGAAGCTCGTTCTGTGGACTTGGAAGCTGAAGGAAGAAAATCAAACAAAGACAGAGGAACATTTTCCATCTCTTTGCTGTTTGGTCTGTCACAGGGCCAGAGGTACCAAACTGAAGCCAGACCCAGAGGCTACCTCCTGGGTCTGCTCTGAAAGACATTTTGAAATAACAGAATATTACAACTCTGTCTCTCTTAGGATTTAGATTGCAGCTCATTTTGTGTGTATGTTTGCTTGATTTAACCTGTAAATAATGCTCTTATTTCTTTTTTCTAGTTAATAAACCTTCAGAAAGTTTTTTACAGAATTGGCTACTGGTGTTGTCTTTGGTGTCAGATCTACGGTACCAACTGATCTGGAGTAAGTGACTGGTCTCTTGGGACCAGAAGCAACTTGAATGTGGTGTGATTTTTGGTGTAAATGACCATTTATCACTAAGTCCAGTTTGCCTAGGTAACAAGATAGACTGGAGAGTTTCAGGGGACTGTCTGCGATTCCATAGTAAAACTGCTACAGTGATCTAGGAATTCACATTGGTTATTGGCTTGTTAAAATGTAATTATGGACCATATCACCAGTTTGGAGCATCTTTCCTGTTTTTCACAGTCTGCCCTGAGGTAGGCATGCACAGCTGTGAAACACTCCAGACAGAGTGACAATCTCCATTGAAGAATAAGAAAGGACCTGGCACATAAAATTGAAAGCCCAATAGCAAGGATGATTAATGAATCTGTAAATTCGGGGGTCATATCCTATGACTGGAGAATTGCAAACATAGTACCTATATTTAAGAAAAAGAAGTGATCCAGCAAATGACAGGCTTGTTAGTTTTACCTCAGTAGTATGCATGGTGGTAGAACAGTGGTTCCCAAACTGTGGGTCATGACCTCACATGGAGTCACTCCATGAGCAGATGGGGTTGGGGCAATCCCAACTATGCGAAAGATGCTATTTAGTAAAACATGCAGCATCACCTTGCACACACCAGACGTGTGCAAGCTCACACTGTGTGGAGGATGCCATTTTTCTAAAGCAACATGGTGTCCTCCATGTGGCATGACCTTGCACGTACAGTGCGTGAGAAGCCAAGCTGCATGGAGGCTGCTATTTTTGAATGGTATCCTCCATGCTATCTGGGGTCACAGGAAGTAATATATCCGAAAATGGGGTCATGCAGGGAAAACATTTGGGAACAACCATCTTAGAACAAATTTTGAAAGAGAAAGTAATTAAAGGCTTAAAAGATAAATAGCAATAGGGACAAAATACAACATGGTTTTACAAAAGGCAGATCATGCTAGACCAACCTGAATTCTTCCTTTGAGAAGATAATTATTTTCTAGACAAAGGGAATGCAGTAGATCTAATTTAACTTGATTTCAGTAAAGCATTTGATACAGTTACACATGAGAAAATTTTCATTAACTTGAAGAAGCTGGGGATTAATAAAGAATTGAAAGGTGAGTGAGGATCTGGATAAAGGGGATATTACAGCAGGTCATATTGAAAGGTGAACTGTCAGGCTGGAGGAAGGTTACAAGTGGAGTTCCTCAAGGATCAGTCTTGGAATCAATCTTATTTAACCTTACCTCAATGACATTAACATAAAAAGTGGAAATGTGTTAATAAAATTTGCAAATGACATCAAGTTGGGAGGTATTGCTATGTGGACGAAGACAGGAAGATCATACAAGAAGATCTGGATTACCTTGAAAACTGGAGTAATAGAAATGGGATGAAATTTAGTAGTTCAAAGTGCAAGGTCATGCACATTGGGGCCAACAATAAGCATTTTTTCTATAAGCTGGAGACTTACCAGTTGGAAGTGACAGAGGAGGAGAAAGACCTGGGTCTGCTGGTTGATCATAAAATGACTATGAGCTACCAATGTGATGTGGTTGTGTAAAAAAGGCTAATGCAGTCCTAAGATGCATTAGCAAGGTATTTCCAGTAGAGACAGGGGAGTGTTATTTCCATTGTACAACACGCTGGTGAGACCTCATCTGGAATACTGTGAGCCATTCTGGTCTCCCATGTTTAAGAAAGATGAATTCAGATTAGACCACATGCAGAGAAAGGCTACTAGAATGATCAGGGGAATGGAGAACCTTCCTTATGAGAGAAGACTTAAGAAGGTTGGCTTGTTTAACAAAATGAAAGTTGAGGGGAGATAGGACTGCTCTCTATAAATACATCAGAGGAACAAACACCAAAGATGAAGAGAAGTTCTTTAAGTTAAGGGCCAATGTCAGCACAAGAACAAATGGATATAAACTGGCCATCAGCAAGTTAAGGCCTGAAATTAGACAACTATCATATGACAACTACTCAAGATAGTTAAGACCAAAGAAGTTTGTGAAGAACTTCAAAAAGATCTCACAAAACTAAGTGATTGGGCAACAAAATGGCAAATGAAATTTAATGTGGATAAATGTAAAGTAATGCACATTGGAAAAAATAACCCCAACTATACATACAACATGATGGGGGCTAATTTAGCTACAACGAATCAGGAAAAAGATCTTGGAGTTATCGTGGATAGTTCTCTGAAGATGTCCACGCAGTGTGCAGAGGCGGTCAAAAAAGCAAACAGGATGTTAGGAATCATTAAAAAGGGGATAGAGAATAAGACTGAGAATATATTATTGCCCTTATATAAATCCATGGTACGCCCACATCTCGAAAATACTGTGTACAGATGTGGTCTCCTCACCTCAAAAAAGATATTCTAGCACTAGAAAAGGTTCAGAAAAGAGCAACTAAAATGATTAGGGGTTTAGAGAGGGTCCCATATGAGGAAAGATTAAAGAGGCTAGGACTCTTCAGTTTGGAAAAGAGAAGACTAAGGGGGGACATGATAGAGGTATATAAAATCATGAGTGATGTTGAGAAAGTGGATAAGGAAAAGTTATTTACTTATTCCCATAATACAAGAACTAGGGGTCACCAAATGAAATTAATAGGCAGCAGGTTTAAAACAAATAAAAGGAAGTTCTTCTTCACGCAGCGCACAGTCAACTTGTGGAACTCCTTACCTGAGGAGGTTGTGAAGGCTAGGACTATAACAATGTTTAAAAGGGGACTGGATAAATTCATGGTGGCTAAGTCCATAAATGGCTATTAGCCAGGATGGGTAAGAATGGTGTCCCTAGCCTCTGTTCGTCAGAGGATGGAGATGGATGGCAGGAGAGAGATCACTTGATCATTGCCTGTTAGGTTCACTCCCTCAGGGGCACCTGGCCTTGGCCACTGTCGGTAGACAGATACTGGGCTAGATGGACCTTTGGTCTGACCCGGTACGGCCTTTCTTATGTTCTTATGAATGAAGTTCAAGAACAGCCTTACAAAGAAAGTATTAGGGGGAAGGGAAACTAACTTGTTTCAAGACTGAGCTTGATGTGTTTATCGAGGGGATGGTATGATAAGGTGTCCTACAGTGGCATATGGCCCATCTGTGACTGCTATTAGTGAATATCTCCAATGGCTGAAGATAGGGTTCTGAAGAGGGAGGGCTCTCTGTTAGTATAAAGAATTCTTTCCCACTTTAGCCCACATACTTAGGGTCTAAATGAACACCATACTTGGGGCCAGGAAGGAATTTTCCTCCAGGTCAGAGTGGCAGAGATCCTGAGGTGTTTGTTTTTCTCTTGTCTTACTGTTCAACATGAGGCACTCACTTCCTGGTTTGAATTAGAATCAACGGTGGATTCTCTGTAATTTGAAATCTTGAAATCAAAATTTGAGGACTTCAGTTACAGGAGTGGGTGGGCAAGGTTCTGTGTCCTGTGATGTGCAGGAGGTCAGACTAGATGATGATGATGGGCCCTTTTGATATTAAAGTCTATGAGTCTATGAAACTGAGGAAATAAAGATTTGAAGTTATGCTTTTCAAACAAAGCACCAAAATGACTTTAGTTCTGCCTTAATAGAAATGCCAGCCAAACCTCTTCCTTTCTCTGCAGGATATAACAACTATGTGTCTCAGACAATTAACTTTGCTCCTTGTGTCATGTATAACTGTCTCTGATACCAAATGCACTTCATATTCCTTGTACTAATCCTAGTTATTTACGTGGATTTGCTCCAATTCCATTATCTGGGTGCACGGTAAAATTGGAATATGGAAACACCTGAGCCGTTTGAAATTCAGAGAACTGGGTACTACCCAGAACCATAAGGTCTGATCCAGTGAGGTTCTGAGTGTCCTGAGCAATTTGCAGGACTGGACCCTAAATAAAGACTGGGGAGTTTGTGTCTTTGTTATGGGTCTAGTCAAAGCCATAATTTGCATGGTGATTAAAGTATATGACTATGAAAAAGGCTATAAAGTATCACATACACTATTGGGTTCAGTGGGCATGCTATGGAGGGGGGCAGAAGAAGACGAAGGGAAAAGAAGGTGCTTTCCAGGTAAGAATGGAGGGCTACCAGATTCAGAGGGACTTGAGGAAAGGCCAGAGCCTCTCAACACCCACACATTCTTTGATCCTGAGTCACATGTACCTGGAACGTGCTGACTCAACCCACAAGCTATGGTGCATACATCCACAGGAGGAAGCCCTTTGATCTCCAAGCTTTATTAGACATGGAGCCAGCAGTTCCCTAGAGGCTATTTTTCAGGCAGGCTAGTTGTATGTATAAAATCAGAGGGCTCCCTTGATCACTTGAGCTTCCACTTGAGACATGGACAAGTTCTGTGAGTGAAACTTCTCTTAAAACTTTTGCAGAGGGATGGGGATAGATCGTCATTTTGGGAACATTTTACTCTACCAATGATATTCAATTAACTTTTCTGTTTCACATCTTTCTCGTTCTCTTGTTATGGTGTCTTTCTTTCTTTCTTTCTTTCTTTCTTTCTTTCTTTCTTTCTTTCTTTCTTTCTCATTTACTTCTCTTTAAGTGTGGCAGATAACAGCACTAATTGCATATTTTGGTCGCACTTGGCCTCAGTTACACAGCAAAATCAGTTGTATTGTGGTACGCTGGTGTAATAGCTCTGCTCTGTCCAAACTGGGAACCATTTTTTGTTTCAGAAGGTGGAGGAAGTATCTGGGGTGGGGGGCAGTTGTTCTAGGCCTTGTCTACACTACAGGGGAAATTTGATCTAAGCTACGCAATTTGAGTTACTTGAATAGCGTAACTCAAATCGACATAGCTTAGACTTACTTACCATGGGATCCACACTACACGATGTCAACGTAAGATGTGCTCCCATCGACTCCTCCTACTCTTCTCAATCCGGTGGAGTACAGGAATTCACAGGAGAGCGATCTAAGGTCGATGCATTGATCACCGCTTGTCGATCTCCTGGTAAGGGTAGACAAGCCCTTATATTTGATTTTGACCAAGGAAGGGGAATGAGTTGCGAATGCAAATGTGGAAATCTAAATTAATTTTACAGCTGATGAAACTGTATCATATGAAGAATTACTCAGCAGAATATTGATTTGATTTCCAAATAAAAAATGTTCATGGATTTTTTTTATTTGTTTAGAAAGTCATTTTTAATAAAGACTGAATGCTGAATTGTTGTGGGGGGGTTTCTGTTTGTTTTCAAAAATTGAAATATTTTGGAAAAACTGAAAAATGATTATTTTCATGGGGTTTGGCTTGGTTTTTGGTCAGCAAAACAGAACATTTCCATGAGATTTGGGAGGGGTCGATGCCAGATCCACTTTGAGTCAGATTACTTGTATAGACTTAGTTGGAGGGGATGATTAGGCAATGACAATGAGAGACTCATGGTGTACAGTTACAGAGGAGTGGGAGAACATACAGCACTTGTAGGACTTGCTGATGATAATGTGTTGATGATAATCATCCTTTCATTTGACCCTTGACAATGCAGTGAACCTGATGATCCAATGCTTGCGGGAGATCAAGGCATTTATGAGAATTATCTGCTTGAGGTTCATTTCAGATAAGAGAGAAATAGCTTTGGTAGGTTGGGGGAAGCAAACGTAGGAATTGTTCAGCAGTATATCGCTGGCCACAATGGAATTGATTTGGACATGACTGGAAAAAATAATAAAATAAATTGCAGGTGGTTGCTTAGGTCAAAGATTGCTGCTGGATGCTTAGCAGTCTGACAAAGCCATTATATTTGTTTTCCTTTCCTTTTCTACTTGCTTCACTTGCCTGCACACTAATTTCAAATCCATCAGTAAAGCAAAACTGAAATTATGGTGACCATTCCCAACCCACGCATCCTTATGTCCCTTTCTCCAGGAATATCTTATGGTGTAGAGGGCTCCATTCCATCCCCGAGATGGCTATTCCTTTCAGCAGCAAGTGAACATGGAACTCACGTGGTGTGTAGGACTTTATTCTCCACCAGGATGAATTGTTTTTATGTTCCCACCTGAGCTCTGAAGGCAAGCACTCCTGCTTGCCTGTTGATGGATATAACCTCTGCTAAATAATCTCTGGTTGGTGTTTAGCTCTGGCAGACATCTCTAGTTCTGCAGTGTTATAGCAAATATATTGCTGGCATCAGAACTTTTCTCTCCAGCCCAATCATCTCCATGTCAGTCCTATCGCATACAAAAGATAAGGAAAAGGGTGCTGATAATTGCAGAGTAAGAAGAACCTAGGTGTGACTAATATAGCAATCTCCTGGACAAACCTTATGGAATTAAGCAACAATATTTTAGGAGTTCATTGTATTAAAAATGTAAATGTTTATATAGTGTTGTGGGATTGTAGGGAACATTTCTAGGGAGGAGACATGGCGAATGAAACTTTGATAAGTGTTATGATCATCAAAGGACTATTTGAAACAATGTGAATGTTTAAAATTAAGGGAGTTTCCCAGGAAATCCACAGGGGGAAGGGTATGCAAATATAACACTTCCAGTTGGGCAAGTTCCCAGCCTTTTGAAGCTAAGCCCTGAGGAGAAAAGCATTGCTACAAATTATCTATACCCAGATCAAAGACCCTGGCTGTATAAAGGCTGGACTAAACTTTTAATGAGGGTGCTTGTCCTGAGGAACAACTGTTATGAACTTGTGATCACAGAAACCTGCCTTGGTGGGTTTTGTAGGGCTGTTCACCTGCCCTTGCTGGAGTTAAGGTGGTCTCTGGTAAGCTTACTGGCATGCATGTCTAAGTTCTTTTCTTGTCTTGAGTAGGTTTTCTCTGGTTATGTCTACACTGGCAATTGCATGACAAAACTTTTGCCTTTCACAGGTGTTAAAAAACAACAACGCTGAAAGACAAAAGTTTCCAATGACAAGCACCAGTGTGAACAGTACTTTGTCAGCAGGAGTGCTCTCCTGAAGACAACACAAATGCTGATCCTTGTGTGGAGTGGAAGTTTTTTGTCGGCAGGAGAGTCGACAAATAGCAGCTATGCTGTGCGACTTTTAGTGGCACGGCTGTAGGAACACAGCCATGTCACTGAAAGCTGTGTAGTGTAGACATAGCCTCTGTAACACTTTCACCTTAAGAATTAATGTACTTGTTTAGAAAGAGCTTTGTGGTGACTAGTGGACAATTATGCTGTTTATGATGTCTGAAGAGAAAGCAAAGTAGGATTTCTGGGCTGTCTGACTTGCTAGGGAATTCTCAGTGTAGGCAGGCAGCTGTGTAGCCTGGAAATACCCCAGTCAGGAAAGAGCGAGATGCAGGGTCTCCACCGAAGAGAGGTGATGTCTGGGGAGCTGTAAGCCTAAGAGTGGCGAAGGGGAAAACACAGTTGCAGTTGCCCTGAACTGTGACACACAATGTTCAAGTATCAGGGGGTAGCCATGTTAGTCTGTATGCACAAAAACAAGGAGTCCGGTGGCACCTTAAAGACTAACCGATTTATTTGGGCATAAGCTTTTGTGGGTAAAAAACCTCTTCTTCAGATGCAGTAATGTTCAGTGCCTTCAACTCAGATCTTCCTGGAGTTCTCACACTGCCACAGGAAATACTTTACATAAGTATGTTTCTACCTGTGGAGACTCTAAATAATTCCTGGTCTCAAAGGGTTGGATACATTTTGTGCTCAGTTACTTTCAGTCACTCTGAAATATATGGATCCATCCTCACCCAGAGAGGTGGATTTAATGGTCAGACAATACTGGCTTTTAAGGAAAATTTAAGAGTGCCTTATTCTTTCAATACCACAAAACAAAAATTAAACTTTCAATTTTTAAAATTATATTTCAGTTCTGAAGAAAGGTTCTAGGAAACTGAATTCCTTCTCCTGACCTCAAAGCTGTGTCTACAGGACAGTTCCTACCATGTTGGAAATTAAGTTATAACAGATTTGTTCCCAGACCTGTTTGTAACCTGGGTCCATTTGGTACTATAAATGAGGCACTAACTATGTCTCCAGACATGGAAGATAGCCCCCCTCCATCTCTTCAATGGCTCAGTTCTTGGGCTGAATTGGAGCTTGGACCAAACATAGCTTTTTGCTTCCCTGATCTGGGGGATCTCTGTCTGCCAGTGGTGTAAACTAAAGGAGGTTCAGAGTTGCTTCACTTTATGCCAAATGCCAAAGGAAAACTAGAGGAGGTTCAGACATCTTCTACTTCATCACAGAAATTACAGAATTGTAGGGTTGGAAGGGAACTCAAGAGTTCTTCTAGTCCATCATCTCTGTGCTGAAGCAGCACCAAGTATACTTCAACTATCCCTGATAGGTTTTTGTGCAACCTGTTCGTAATAACCTACAATGGTGGGGATTCCACAACCTCCCTAGGTAACCTATTTCAAAGCTTGACTGTCCTTACAGTAATGAAGTTTTCTTACTATCTAACCTAAATCTCTGTTGTGACAATTCAAGCTGATTATTTCTTGTCCTTTTCTTAGTGGACATGAGAACAATTGATCATCATCTCCTTCATAACAATCTTTTACCTGTTTGAAGACTGTTATCATGTTCCCCTCAGCCTTCTCTCCTCTAGAACAAACATGCCCTGTTCTTTCAACCTTTCCTCATAGCTCATGTTTTCTTATCCTCTTATCATTCTTGTTGCTCTGCTCTGGACTCTCTCCCATTCATCCAAATCTTTCTTAAAGCATGGTGCCCAAAACTGGTCACGATACTCCAGCAGAGGCCTCACCAGTGCCAAGCACAGCAGAACAATCGGCTCCCGTATCATATATCCAACATGCCTGTTAATACAGAATGACATTTGCCTTTTCACATTGTTGACTCATATTCAGGTTGTGATCCACTATTACCCCTCAGATCCTGTTCTGAATTATTGCTACCCAGGCAGTTTTCCCCCATTTTGTATGTGTACATTTGATTTTTCCTTCCTAAGTATAGTACTTTGCACTTGTCTTTATTGAATTCTTTCAGACCAATTTACCAAGATCATTTTCAATTTTCCAATCCCATCCTCCAATGTGCTTTCAACCCCTTCCAGTTTGGTGTCATCTATCAATTTCATAAGCATAATCTCTACTCCATCATCCAAATCGTTGATGAAAATATTATATAGTGCAGTACCGCACAATGACCTCCACAGGACTCCACTGGATACATCCTCTCAGTCTGACAGCAAACCATTGATTCATAGATTCATAGATTCTAGGACTGGAAGGGACCTCGAGAGGTCATCGAGTTCAGTCCCCTGCCCTCATGGCAGGACCAAATACTGTCTAGACCATCCCGGATAGACATTTATCTAACCTAATCTTAAATATCTCCAGAGATGGAGATTCCACAACCTCCCTAGGCAATTTATTCCAGTGTTTAATGACCCTGACAGTTAGGAACTTTTTCCTAATGTCCAACCTAAACCTTTCTTGCTACAGTTTAAGCCAATTGCTTCTTGTTCTATCCAAAAAAAAGTGGCATCAGGAAACACACTGAACATGTACTGAAACACTGCAAGTGTGTATTCCCACAGGCAGACCCCTTCCTTATACACTTTCAGTACAGTTTTTCAACCAGTTCTGCACCGACCTTATATTCATTTCACCTAGACCATATTTCCTTAGGTGTTTTTTAATGAGAATGTCATGTAGGATTGTGTCAAAAGCCTGACAAAATTCAAGATATATTATATGCCATGTCTTGCAAGATACATTTATTTCAGTGGCCAGTGGCCCACAGAGACTGTCCGAAAGCTCTAGGGTATAAAGTTCACCTCTTTTTTGTTCAACAGTGCTGCCTACACTAGCAAGGTAGGGTGGCGTGGGTGCTGCTAAAGGTTGCTCTGAACAATACAATAGAATTTAGATTGTTGATTTGATCTTTTAAAGCTCTAACTGGACTGGGAATTGGATATGTGATGAACCACATTGTTTGCTGTCTGACACTTAAACAGCTGTGCTCAGCAGGAGTGGGAACTCCTTTGTGCTCTGTGAGAGGGGAAATCTGGGATTTATATGTTGGAAAAACAGAAGAAAAAATTGTCCTGCACTATGGAAAGGAAAAGCAAAACTGAGTTTTTAAATGCTGTGAAGAAGACTCTGGTTCGGTTCTTCAATTCAACCCATGAGGCCAAGTCTTGAAGACCTTATTATTAATCACATCATATGAATTTGTCCTGTGCCATTCCCTCACAGGACAGCCAGCCCTCATATAATCAGTTCTCTGTGGGATGCAAAAATTTAAATGTATCTGTGGGGGCCAGGACCCTCAATGTAGAAAATGTTTGAATGGGCCATATGATACTTCAGTTTAGAAGAGCGCATCAACTGTTAGAGGATTTGAGTATTAACTTCCCTTTCCTTCCCTTATATGCTCACTGCAAACACTCCTAGTTTGTTAATACAACTGAGCTACACATTTGAGGGTGCTAGCCTCTTCCTAAAGCTGAGGCGCATCATGTTAGTGATATTACTGAGCTCCATGTTCTAAGAGAAAGAGTTGCTTTCACCTTTTGTGTCATCTGTTTTCTTTGTATATCTGTCTCTAGTATTTCTTCAGCTCTTCCTCCTTGTGGCATTCCCGAGCTTGGAGAGCCTGCCTGGCCATCTGAAGAAGTGGGAACAATGCTTCGATGACCCTGACTATGACGAACTGGTGGATATTGCCAAAAACGGATTGGAACAAAAGTGTAATTCAAAGAAGGTGGTGATTGTTGGGGCAGGAATCAGTGGACTCACAGCTGCCAAATTGTTGAGAGATGCTGGTTGCGAGGTAATTCTATCAACTGAGAGGAGCCAGAGAAAGGCCAGGGAGTCAGTGCTTCCTTGAAATAGTCTTATTGTTTCTTTTTCATAGCATTAACAGTGCAGAAGAACCAAAGGAGGTGACCTTAAGTAAGCTGGGTGAACAAAGAATGAAGAAAGATGGCAGAATTTTTTTTTCATTTCCAGACAAAAAGTTAATTGACTTAAACTTAAGGTTGTTAGAGGAATAACAACATAACCAAAAGAAAAAATAATAATGTTGTAAGAAAATAAGCCCTGCAATCACTGTATTTTATGAAGATGGTAATTAGTTAAGGAAATGTTCCAAAAGACTCAAACACTTCACCATAACCCCTTTATAGGCCACATGTTTCTAACAAAATGTTCTGTGTGTGAAAATGGATATTAGCCATCCCATTACAACCTTAATTTGCAACCTTGTCTTTTTTGTTTGTTTTGTTTTTCCAAGGAGCTACTCTCTTGGCCTTCCCGTAGGCCTTGGGAAAGAGTGAAATCCACTATCCCCCTACCTGCTGCCTACACGTCCACAACTCTTCCTCTAGATAGCACCCAACAACTACAACCTACCCAAGCCTGGAAAAATCAACAGAGATCCGTTGTGCACTTATACTGTAATTGCTTAGTTGTTGCACTAAACACTCTGTCATTGAAAATCTGGTATTTACAATACATTGGAAAGGCTACTATTAGTGTAAAACCCACCATATTAGAATCTGATCCTTGAGCTCTCAGTTTAGGAATACATTTCTATTTGAAAAGCTGCTTGAGCACATACCTACTTTAAGCACATGCTTACTTTGAGCACATAATTACTTTGAGCACATGCTTAAATCCTAGGGAGTTCAAATTCAAGTTTAGCATATACTTACTCGCTTTCCTGAATCAAAGCCTGGGTGCTTACTTACTGTCCAAAATTACTTTTATAAAATATTAATTTTATTTCCGTGATGACCAAATCAACCTTTACCGTACAAGAGAGAAATATACTGATAAGGGATTGAAAATGAGGGCCTGTGTTCCATGTTCCTAGGTTCTGATTCTGGAAGCCAGTGGCCGCTTGGGAGGACGCATCGAGACCTATCGAGAACGAGATTGGTACATGGATCTGGGACCCATGCGTTTGCCAAAGCATCACACGTAATATACAGTTCACCCTGCTCAGCCACCAACTTTGTTCAGAATAGGGGAAATCCCATTTTAAAGATTTTTATGTTACTTCCTAGGGGAAAAAATCTTTGGAAGTGCAGATTTGAATAGTTAAAATGCCCCTGTATTCTCTCGTGTGGACTACAAGCACTGCGTTGAATCATCAGCCTATCTGCAGGAAGGAGAAAAATTTGAGCTGTTACTCTTTTTGCACAAAGGGGCTGGGGGTGGGTGGGCAGAAGCAGAGAGTGGGTTTAGTAATGGCTCGCTACTGCACCAGCCAGTGCAGCTAAATGACCAGAGAGATCCCAGGTTCCAGGACTGCTCCAAATTAATTCCCCCAGAAGCAAAAGGGGAACCAAAGATTTGGCCCCTGTCTGCAATTGCCTGAGCTGTGGCTGCTCAGGCAGTTGCAGACACTCATTTCATTTCAAGGCAGCCAACCAAATTGAAACATTTTGATTTGGGAATGTCTCGATGTTTTCACATTTATGTTCAGAACCTTTCATCACACTTTGGGATGAAAACAACAGGAAAATAATCAGGTTTCAGAGTAGCAACCGTGTTAGTCTGTATCATCAAAAAGAACAAAGTACTTGTGGCACCTTAGAGACTAACAAATTTATTTGAGCATAAGCTTTCGTGGGCTACAGTCCACTTCATCGGATGCATAGAATGGAACATACAGCAAGAAGATATTTATACATACAGAGAACATGAAAAGGTGGAAGTATGCATACCAACTGTAAGAGGCTAATTAATTAAGAGAAGCTATTATCAGCAGGGGAGAAAAACTTTTGAAGTGATAATCAAGATGGCCCATTTTGGACAGTGGACACGAAGGTGTGAGGATACTTTAACATGGGGAAATAGATTCAATTAGCGTAATGACTGAGCCATTCCCAGTCTCTGTTCAAACCTAAGTTAATGGTATCTAGTTTGCATAATTATATGCAAACTATATGCAAATTATTGCATAACTATATGCAAACTAGATACTATTAACTTAGGTTTGAACAGAGACTGGGAATGGCCTCGTCATTACACTAATTGAATCTATTTCCCCCTGTTATAGTATCCTCAAACCTTCATGTCAACTGTCCAAAATGGGCCATCTTGATTATCACTTCAAAAGTTTTTCTCCCCTGCTGATAATAGCTTCTCTTAATTAATTAGCCTCTTACAGTTGGTATGCATACTTCCACCTTTTCATGTTCTCTGTATGTATAAATATCTTCTTGCTGTATGTTCCATTCTATGCATCCGATGAAGTGGGCTGTAGCCCATGAAAGCTTATGCTCAAATAAATTTGTTAGTCTCTAAGGTGTCACAAGAACTCCTGTTCTTTTTATGAAAATATCAGTATTTCTCTCGGGATAGGATAACAGTTTTCACAAAGAGCTCTGCTTATGAGTCTGCTGCTGTCTTACCCTGTAGCTCAACCACAGCAGGGTTTTGTTTTAAATCTTTAGGTCCCAGGTTCAATCCCTGCAGATACACCCCCGAGTAGCATTATTACAAATACATCTATATATCTGATCTTTTTTTGCTCTGAAGAATTTTAGGAACGGGCCGCTTTTGCTGTCGTGTGTCTTGTAATGAGTGAGAAAGAGACTGATTTTACAATTAGTAGATGTAATACTTGATCATCATGTGTAATCATTGAAGTAAATGGGACTGTTCTGATTGGAAGAGACGGTCAACATTTTTCAAGCAAAAAGTATTTTTCATTGAAAAAAGGCATTTGCTGTTTTTACCAAAGTTTTTCATGACACATTTACCTATATTTTTATTGGAAACATAAATCATTGTTTAAATATTTATCAATGTTGCTCATTTACTGAAAACCTGGGTTTGTAGTACATTTCCCCTCCCAGCATTTTTTTAATTAAAAAGTTGTGAAACTGAGTCTGATGTGAGCCCTGCAAAACTGAAATAACGTCAATATTTCAAAAATTTTCACAATTGAAAAAAGTTTACAGCACTAGTTGCATGAGTGTCTTCAGGTGAAATATATCTTTAGGGTCATATACCCACAAATAATTTCAATTACATAGGTAGGAGCCATCTGATTTTTATTAGATTTTTGTGCATATAACATTCTTTCACATTTTTAACATTTTCTTTCTTTTTCCTCTTTCCTTTATCTCTAGGATTGTGCGTGAATTTATTAAACAATTTAAACTTAAACTGAATACATTCTATAATACTGATGGGAATGCCTGGTATTTGGTTAACAATGTCAGAGCAAGATATAAAGATGTGGAACGAAACCCTAATATCTTGCGGTACCCCGTGCATCCCTCAGAGAAGGGAAAATCTGCCACTCAGCTTTATGAGCAGACACTGGATAAGGTATGTGTGTTGTGGAATGGACTCATGTACTGTAGGTAGGTCTTCACTTCAAAGTTAGCATGTGCTGTTCATCAGATTTTGGCCCTAAACCTGTCTCATCCACACATACAAAACCATCTCACTCAAGTTGAAGAGTCCTTTCAACCCAGGTTAGCTGGCAGGGTGCTGACCTGCCTGAGAGACAGTGCTTAATTTGTCCCAGGGCTTGCCAAGACTGAGCCCTGGCACCTCTGGGCTAGGAAGTTCATAACCCTGGCATTACTGGGCTTGCTACCTCAGTTATGAATGTAAAAAACAATTGCTTGAACATTTCATTAAAAATTAAGCCCTGCTGAGAGGAGTAGGGCTTAGAACACACCCCTCTCCTTTGCATCTCCCATTGGCTCATTTAGGTGACTTGGCATGCTAGCTTTTGTGGTTCCCATTCTTGGGTGATATCTCCTTCCATTCATCAGGTAGGAACCTGAGCATCTAACTCAGACTTTGTGAATCCCAGTGCATTTCTAGGCACCTACTTGTTAGGTATTGCAATGCTGAGCATGCAGTGCCTAAGTCCCAGTGGGAACTAGGCCCAGATGTTTAAAGATAACTGACTGAGGAGCCCACAACTCATATTCAAAAGGGATTTAGGCGTTTAGGATTCCCATAGGTAGTCAATGGGATTGAGATGATTAAGTGTGGGATTCACAAAGATATTTAGGCTCCTAACTCCAATAAATTACAAAGGGAGTTAGGTACTTAAATCACTTTGTCAATCGCACCATCTCAAAATGAGACTTAGTCTCCTAAATCAGTGTGTCAATGAGCCCAGCAATGTCAATGTGGACCCTAGCACCTAGTGTTTTTTTCACAAGACCGACGTACCTAACTCCCACTTACTTTATTGACAATTAGATTGCTAAATGCTTTGCGAATCCCAACCCAAAATGCTTTACAAAATCCTGGCAGGTGGTTATTGGCATCTCTGGATGCCTAAATACCTTTGAAAATCTGCCCCCCTCCCCGAGTACCTAAGTCACTTATGAAAATGGGAGCTAAGGCCCCAAATTAATGTAGGCACTACTGAAAGGTTTCCCTTTGGTCTATTTATTTTTATATTTTAGAAAGTCTGAGTGAAAACAGTTCAGTTAGCTAGAGAACTGTAGAAGTGGAAAACAAAAAGCTACCTTACCTTTATTAAAAAGATCGTGTTAACAGCTCTTTCACCTGAGAGGTCATTTCATGTCCCTCCCCTTTGTTCATATGCACTAGGATACTGTCTTTAGGTCCTACCAAATTCATGGTCCATTCTGGTCAATTTCATGGCTATAGGATTTGAAAATTAATCAGTTTAATGTTTTCAGATGTTTACATCTGAAATTTCATGGGGGGTTCCGATCCAAAAGGAGGCTGGTGGGGATGGGGGGGCAGTGTTGCAAAGCTGTTGTAGAAGGACTGTGGGATTGCCACCCTCACTTCTGTGCTGCCTTCACAACAGCACCCCCTGGAGCTTTCTGCAGCTGCAAGAGTTTTCTGGAGGTGGAGGTTGGTCTGATCTCCCCTGTGCTGCCGGGAGTACCCCAGCTGGGCGTTCCTAGCTGCTAGTCTTGGCTGGGCTGGGGGCAGTTCCTGGTGTAGATATCCAGAGGTGGGTCTGATCTCGCCCCCAGAATGGTTGCACAGGGGAAGGATAAATCACGTCCCTCCCCAGCCCAGAGGAGGCTAGCAACTGGAGCTGGGAGGCCAGTAAGAGACGTGTCCCTCCCTCTGATTCCACTGGCCATGACCCGTTTTTCATGTCCGTGAATTTGGTAGAGCCCTCGTCTTTAAGTACATAATCACATAGGGGTGGGGGGTGGGGGGGAAGGGGAAGCTTTAAAGGCAGAGCCATGATCATGAAACAAATGACTGTTTTCTTGGTTGCTGCCCAGGTGACAACAGACTGCAATGCTCTGAAAGCGAAATATGACTCTTTTTCCACCAAGGTAATTGAAGTTGGCATTCCAGTATCTTTGAATCTAAATGTTTCTGGTTTCCTAAACCTTTCATTACGTTAGCCAATAGAACTCCTTGTGGTATAGATCTTGCCACATGCACACAGTCATGGTAAGAGATAATGCATCGGACTTCTCCTAAAGATCCTGGCTGGGCAGAGGTAGTACATTCTGCTCATAGGTCTTCAGGGGGCACCACATAGTTCCCCCTTTTTCTTCCTGGCTCTGCTTTCTGGCAAGATGAGGGCAGGGACATGGATCCATGTTATCTCTCCTACTCTCTACCCAAAACACCAACCCATAGAAAGCGAGCAGTCTTGGTGCTCCCATACACCCAGTGTTTGAGTCATGAAGACAGGACTGTCCCCCACTCCTCTGTAACAGATTTAGCGTCTCTTTTTCCCATACCAGCTGACATCCAGTTTTGTATCCTCATCCACAGTTATTTGAATGAGACAACCTTCCTCTGTCTCCCTCCCACTGTTACTTTTACCCTATAGGAGGTGTTGTCTGGACCATAGTTCTCTAATCCAAGGTAATTAAACTGTGGTATGGACAGTATGGATGAAATCCTGTGCTCACTGAAGTCAATGGCAAAGCTCCCATTGACTTCACTGAGATCAGGATTTCATCCTGTGAATGGAAAGGGGTGAGGGATTGTGTCTTGAAAGTGAGCATCAACCTTACTTTAATGATTGGTTACGAGGAAGCAGACAAATCACACAGGGGGGTAGTGAATAGGTTGGACCACTGCCCATCCCTAATGCATACTGAATAATTTCTGTGCTTATCTGCCATGGAATATCTCTTCGGCTGTCGCTTCTAAATGAGGATATAATATGCATGCACCTTCCACCCTCTCCACTCTTCCCCACCCAGGAGTATTTAATTAAAGAAGGACATTTAAGTAGAGGAGCCATCGACATGATCGGTGACTTGCTGAATGAAGACGGTAGATTTTACATGTCATTTCTTCACTCAGTCATGGCTCATGTTACCTTCTCCAACAACAGGTGAGAAGAAATGAATCTATTTACTTGCTTTATATTTGGAAGAACATGTGCCTGTGGTAGGATCTGTCTATCTAACCATCCATATTTAAATACCTCTGCAACCTCATTCTATCTCATCCATCTATCATCCCATCTATCAATGCAGCTGGTACCTTCTTTCACAAAGGCACTGTTGATCTCAGTAGTCACAGAGGGTATGTGCATAATTCACTAGCCATGAAATGCAAAGATGCCTTCACACAGAGTGAGCAGGACATTACTGAAAGAGTCCATGGCTTCTAGCTGGGTCGGTTCCTATGGAATTCAATAATTAACTCAAGAGTGTATGTGCTATGGGCATATTGGGGCAGAGCTCTGTTGTATCTCACAAACCCTTTTGTTAAATGTCCCCAAATTAAAATCACTAATTCTACCCACAATCCTATAAAACATACCTAATTCCAAGGCAATGTGAGTAACCAGGAGGTTCTAGAGCATTTGGAAGAGTGAATCTTTAATCATAGAGCTGGTCTTCACCTTAACTGCAGCAGACCTGGCACTCTGCTAGAAGATAGAGTTGGAGAATCAGTGGAGGGTAACTTGTATCTTCAGCTGTGAAGCTCCTTACAGCTCTCCTCATAATTCTTCTTCTTGTGAAATTAATTCCCATAACTTGTCAGAGGATGTCATTGTTTTACCATAATCTCTTTTCCCTCTTTCTTTCAGTTACGATGAGATAACGGGGGGATTCGATCAACTTCCTAATGCTTTCTACCAGTATATTCATGGGAGTATTTGGTTTCACTCTGAAGTAGTGAAGATACTAACCAAGGGTGACCAAGTGATAGTGTCTTACCGTAGGGCAAACACATCGGACCTCCTATCTGTGACAGCCGACTATGTCCTTGTCACAACCACGGCAAAGGCCGCACGGCTCATTAAATTTTCTCCACCTCTTTCTCCGCTCAAGACCCATGCCCTGCGCTCCATTCACTACGCAAAGGATGTCAAGATTGCTTTGGCCTGTACTAAAAAGTTTTGGGAGAAGGATGGTATCCATGGTGGGAGATCAATCACTGATCGCCCATCCAGATTCATCTACTACCCCAACCACAATTTCCCAAGTGGCCTGGGCGTGATCCTGGCTTCCTACACTTGGGGCGATGATACTGAATTCTTTACTCCCCTTAGTGATGAAAAGTGTGTTGATGTGGTGCTGGAGGACCTGGCAAAAATCCACCAGCTGCCCAAAGATTATATCCAGCGTGTCTGCAATAAATATGTGATCAAGAAATGGGGCCTGGACAGATATTCCATGGGCTCATATGTTTCCTTCACCCAGTATCAATATGTCGACTACTCCAAGGCTCTATTTCAGAATGAAGGGAGAATCCATTTTTCAGGAGAACTCACGGCCCAGCCTCATGCCTGGATTGACACCGCTATGAAATCTGCTGTGAGAGCAGCCAGGAACATCCATGCTGTTATTAACGCCTCACCGAGGCAGCAGCAACATGAGCTGAAGGAAAATGAACTTTAATCGATTCAATAACCGTAATAGTGAGGGTTTTTGGGGAAGGGACAAATGAACCAGCTAGCACTTGGGGAATTAGAAATTGCACCACTAATCACCATGCACTACTTGATTGTTACCTGAGGTTCAGCCCTGAAGGGGTGATGCATAAATTGCCTGCACCAGCATTAGACTGTAAAAGCAGCAAAGAATCCTGTGGCACCTTATAGACTAACAGATGTTTTGCAGCATGAGCTTTCGTGGGTGAATACCCACTTCGTCGGATGCAAGTCTTGCATCCAACGAAGTGGGTATTCACCCACGAAAGCTCATGCTGCAAAACGTCTGTTAGTCTATAAGATGCCACAGGATTCTTTGCTGCTTTTACAGATCCAGACTAACACGACTACCCCTCTGATACTTGACAGCATTAGACTGTTACTCACATTGCTGAGCAGCCTCGGTCACTCTGTTCAGCTCCCAGAGGGTGAAGCCGAGGTTGTGCCCAGTCCCTGCCCAGTCCCCTTGCACCCACATGCTCTAGGAAGATGATAAAGTGAGCAAGTAGCTTCACTTAGTGTCCCATGCAGGAGTGTGAAGAGGGTTCTAACTCCCCCTGACTTGATCAGTCACATAATCTGAACCACAGCCTACATAGCATGGAAACCGTGGTTGTTCTGCCTCCCTTTTCTGGAGCCAGCCACAAGTCCAGCCCTTGCTGATCCCATCAGCCACCTCAGCACTCTCCAAAGGAATAGCTGCACAGAACATCATATGTCCTGGTCTCCAAACCAATGGCAAAGTCTCCGCACTCCCTTGGAGATCCTTGCAGAAAAAAATGTTTCTTGGGGTCCCTCTTGGGATGGCATAAGCAGCTCTGCATCGCACTCCATTCAGGTCTCTGCTTCACTGACCCAATCTATCCATTGGTGAAAAGTGGTGTGATTATGGTCCTGGTCTTTCCATGATCTACCTGTATGGAAGACTGTGTGATGTATTTAGATGTCGACTAACTCTTGAATATAATGTTAATAACTACATGCCCTTGTGGTTTGCAAGATAAAAATATGAATCCGTTCTTCTCTCAGTGCCACAGCAAAAATTTACACCATCCCATTTTACCCCGACATCATGCTTAGCCACTTCTAACTCTAGCTAGAACATTAAAACAACAGGTGAACACTGTTTCACCCCCCAGGGTATGAAACATATTGTCTAAGGAATCCCAGAAAAATTGAAATTGGTACTGAATCATTCTCCATTCCATCCCCAAAGATTAAAAGCTGGGATATTTAATAAATATTGTCAAACTACTGTAGTTACTGGGACAGAAGAGTCTCAGAAATTTACATATGGATGAGATTCCTTTTTCTGCCCTGTAGTTAGTTGAAACACCCTCCCTGAAGATTGACAATTAATCATAAAATTCTGTTTTCCTAAACATTGACCCATTGAGTCCTCTGAATCAAAGAAGTCCCAGATATGTGAATGGGAACTGTAGATCTGAATTGACTAGAAGAAACTTGCTGTTTAACCCCTGGAAGCAGGAAGAAGATGAATAGATTAAATGTCCCGATTCACCCTGTTTTTCACCACAAATTAAAAAAACAAAACAAAATGAACAAACAAAACTCTATTCTTGTCTTCCTTGTGCATCTGATATGCCAACTCTACATGTGGCTAATCCACCTTGTTCCTCCAACAGGCTCTCTTATTCTGTTCTAAACACCAAAAGTTGTGAAATGAAATGTATCTGATATCTTTATAATGCATTTTTGGCACTTCCCCACCCTTTCTCTGCCGCCCCTACCCTTTCTTCTCTGCTTTCTAATTAAAAGCTTTATGGGAGGCATAGCTCAATGGTTTGAGCATCGGCTTTCTAAACTCAGTGTTATGAGATCAGTCCTTAAGGAGACCATTTAGGGAACTGAGGTAAAATTCTGTTTGAGGATTGGTCCTGTTTTGAGCCAGGGGTTGGACTAGATGACCTCCTGAGGTCCCTTTCTGCCCTAACATTCTATGAAAGGGTACAAAAGTGAGTATAGAAAAAAAAATTGGGGGGGGGAATATACTAGAAAGTAGAGGAAATGGGCAAAATAATATTCTTTAACTTTTTATTACAACTTCTCTATCAGATGACTGGAGGATAGCTAATGTGACATCATTTTAAAAAACAAATTCCAGAGGCAATCCTGGCAATTACCGCTGGTAAGCCTAACTTCAGTTCTGGGCAAATTGATTGAAACTATAATATAGAACAGAATTTTCAGACACATGTTTTTTGTGAAGGGAAATCATGCCTCATCAATCTACTAGAATTCTTTGAGAGGGTCAACAAGCATGAGGGTCAATCCAGAGCAGACTGCAAAGAGTTGTAGAAGTGGAGAAAGGGATAAAGGGAATTTGAACATAGAGATCTTAGTCTCTAGGAATAGAGCAAGAGTCAGGCTAACAAAGTCAGGCTGACACTGACTCTAATAATGCAAGACTTGAAGACCTAGGCGAGTAGAAAGTGAATGGGAACAGACTGTAAGAGATACTGTTTTAACCTTGTGTTAGATAAGAATGGAATGTAGACTGTGGCAGAAATTAATGAGAAAAGTGAGATATCAGGAAAAGTTTACCTAATTGTTTACCTAGCAGAGACCTGAATCTGAATTATACATATAAAATGATGGAGTCTAAATTAGCTGTTACCACTCAAGAAAGAGATCTTGGAGACATTGTGGATAGTTCTCTGAAAACATCCATTCAATGTGCAGTGGTAGTCAAAAAAGTGAACAGAATGTTGGGAATCATTAAGAAAGGGATAGATCATAAGACAGAAAATATTATATTGCCTCTATATAAATCCATGGTACACCCACAACTTGAACACTGAGTGCAGATGTGGTCGCCCCATCTCAAAAAAAGATATATTGGAATTGGAAAAGGTTCAGAAAAGGGCAACAAAAATGATTAGGCATATGGAACAGCTTCTATATGCAGGGAGATTAATAAGACTGGTCCTTTTCAGCTTGGAAAAGAGACAATTAAGGGGGGATATGATAGAGGTCTATAAAATCATGACTGATGTGGAGAAAGTAAATAAAGAAGTGTTATTTACTCCTCATAACACAAGAACTAAAGGTCACTGAATGAAATTACTAGGCAGCAGGTTTAAAACAAAGAAAAGAAAGTATTTCTTCACACAATGCACAGTCAAACGATAGAGCTCTTTTCCAGAGGATGTTGTGAAGACCAAGACTATAACAGGGTTCAAAAAAGAACTAGATACATTCATGGAGGATAGGTTTATCAATGGCTATTAGCCAGGATGGACAGGGATGGTGTCCTTCTGGCCTCTGTTTGCCGGAAGCTGGGAATGGGTGACAGAGGATGGATCATTTGATGATTACCTGTTCTGTTCATTCCCTCTGAAGCACCTGGCATTGGCCACTATTAGAAGACAGGATAGTGGGCTAGATGGACCTTTGATCAGACCCAGTATGGCTGTTCTTATGTACCAACTGGAAAAGTGTGAAAAATGTATTTTTCCCCAAACCTAATCCTAAGTATTTTTAAAAGATGTTTTCACCCATGTATCATTTGGAAAAAAGTAAAGATGTAATAAAAAGAATAATTCTCTTCCTACGTTCTTATCCTTTTTTCCTTTTCTCCTTTTGAAAGACTATAAAAGGGAGAAAGAGCAGGAAAATAAAATTAAAAAAAAACTGAAAAAGGAAAACATTTTGTCTTGGTTTCCAAAATCCAAATGGAAATGATATTTTAATTCAAAATGTGGAAATGTGAGACATTATTTAAAATTCATCATTTGTTGCTGAGCGCATGTTATCTTTCAAGAATAATAAAGCTAAAAATAAAATATCAAATGTTTAGAAACCAAGAAAGATTTAAAGTTGTGCTTTTCAAACAAGGCACCCAAACTACTTGAGTTCTTTCCCAATAGAAATGGCAGCCCTACATCCTGGGACTGACATGGTTACAACTACACTGCCTACAGCCACACATCCACTCTTCTTTGTAGCATGTAACACCTGTGCCACACAGAAAATTGGCTTTGCTACTTGTTTCATATATTATTGTCTCTTATACTGGGCATACTGCTGTGACCAGATGCCTGGATGGGCCACACTGAGAATGCTATATTCAGGGCAGACAATCCCAAAAATTGGTTCTGATGCTCATTAAAAAAATAATACGTGAATTAAATTTGTGATTGAACTCCTTGGGGGAGAATTGTATGTCTCCTGCTCTATGGTTTTACCTGCATTCTGCCATATATTTCGTGTTATGACAGTCTCGCATGACGACGCAGTACATGTTATTCATTTTAAGAACACTTTCACTGCAGATTTGACAAAACGCAAAGAAGGTACCAATGTGAGATTTCTAAAGATAGCTATGGGACTTGACCCAAGATTAAGAATCTGAAGTGCCTTCCAAAATCACAGAGGGATGAGGTGTTGAATATGCTGTCAGACGTCTTAAAAGAGCAACACTCCTGTCATAAACAGTTAGTTAAGGGTTAAGGTCTCTTTTACCTGTAAAGGGTTAACAAGCAGTACCTGATGAACACCTGACCAGAGGACCAATCAGGGACAAGATAATTTCAAATCTCTGTGGAGGGAATTTTTTTTTCTGTTTTTTTTGTTTGTGTTGAGTCTCTCTTTGGAGCTAAGGGAGTCCAGACACCTTTTTCAAGTCCTCCAAGATTTCTGCAGTATTGTTCATCTATTCAGGCTAGTAAGTGTTAAACAGGCGAACTAGTATTATATTTTAATTTCTACATTTGTAATTGTGTGTTTTGCTGAAGGAATATCTTTATTTCTGTTGCTGTTACTTTGCTTTTACTGAGAAAGAAAGGGGGAGGGGGAAATCTCTCCAGATTTATAAGTTAGACCCTGTGTATTGTTCCATCCTGGTATTAGAGAGATAGTGTACTTCCTTTTTGTTCTTTTAATAAACTCTTTTCTTTTTAGGACTTGATTGATTCTTCTCTTGTTTGCATTTTCAAGGGAAGGGGAGGGGGAGGTGAGTCCCTCTTTGTGTTGAGTCAAGGATTTGACTCGGTGTGTAATCTCTCCGGAGCAGGCTGGAGAGAGGGAAGGTGGGGAGGGGAACTGGCTGTTTCTCTCTCTCTGGTGAGATTCAAGGTATTTGAATCTGGGTTCCCCAGGGGAAGTTTGGGGGACAGGCAGTGTGTGACCCACTTTAAACTTAACTGATGGCAGCAGAACCGGATCTAGACTAGGAGTAGTTTAAAGGAGCCCATGCAGGTCCCCATCTTGGAACCCAAAAGCTCCAAGTGAGGGAGAAGACCTATGACAACTCCAATGCAGAAACTACAGAGCCCAAACCACCAAAAAAGAAAATCAACCTTCTGCTGGTGGCATCTGACTCAGATGATGAAAATTAACGTGCATCAGCCCACACTGCTTTGGCTCATTATCGAGCAGAACCCGTCATCAGCATGGAAGCATGTCCTTTGGAATGGTGGTCAAAGCATGAAGGGGCATACAAATGTTCAGCACATCTGGCACATAAATACCTTGCAATGCCAGCTACAAAAGTGCCATGTGAACACCTGTTCTCACTTTCAGGTGATATTATAAATAAGAAGCGAGCAAAACACTATCGCCCATAAATGTAAACAAACTTGTTTGTCTTATCGATTGGCTGAACAAGAAGTAGAACTGAGTGGACTTATGGGCTTTAAAGTTTTACATTGTTTTATTCTTGAGTGTAGTTATGTAAAAAAAAATTCTACATTTGTAAGTTGCACTGTCACGATAGAGATTGCACTGCAGAACTTGTATGAGGTGAATTGAAAATACTATTTCTTTTGTTTACCTTTTTTACAGTGCAAATATTTGTAATAGAAAATAATAATGTAAAGTGAGCACTGTAGACTTTATGTTCTGTGTTGCAATTGAAATCAATGTATTAGAAAATATAAAAAACATCCAAAAATATTTAAATAGATGGTATTCTATTATGGTTTAACAGTGCGATTAAAACTGTGATTAATTGCTATTATTTTTTTTAACTTTGTGATTAATTGCGATTATTTTTTTTAATCAGTTGACAGCCCTAGTACGTATACACACACACACACACACACCTTTTGAAAATTTTCGAGAACAATACCATTTTCTAACTAGCTTTACTTCATTTTATTTCTGCATCAGGAAATTTTCTCTTTAAAAGTCTTCACCAGAAAAATGCCAACCCTCCACTGACTTCTTCTGTTACTCCTTCATCGTCCAGGATTCCTGACCTTAGTGGTATGAAGTTTCCACTGCAGAACTGGAACGATTCCACGTTGTTTCATTTCCATGGATCTGAATGCCAAGCAGAGATTAATTGGCAGAGTGAGACTCTACCTGTATGGATTTACTTGCAGGGGAGAACGAGACTCAGATGGTAGGGCTGTTAGGGCTTTCCCTCACCCCCTCACTTGGTTCTTGTCATGCAGACAGAAAGCAGAAGACCAGAGTCTGAAGTGCAGGCAATGTGATGTTTATTTGGGTTAATCAAGCAAGTACATCCATAGCTCTGCATGCCACAGAGCTTTTCCCTGTCCCCCTCCACTTTCTTAGCAGGCATAATTATACCTGTAGTGCATGCCCCTGGTCCTACCCCTTACCATTTATGGTCATGTTCCATTCTGGAGGGTTGTGAGTCTTGACCATTTGGTACCACATCTTTTATACCCCATGGGAGGGGTAGGGAGTAAGATTATGTACCGGCCAGGGTCACCTTTTCTCTGGCTTCTTAATGTTTCTTATGCCTCCCCTCCCCGCCAGCCCTCCTTGCCCCTCCTGACTGGTTGGTTGACATTTTCCCATTATACTGACAGACCCATCTGGTTGGGCAGAAGCAACACACAACATCTTTGTTTTTTGTTCACACATGTTAGTAAGAATATAAGAATATCAAATGACCCAACAAAATCCAAAATTCTATCTCAGACAAATATACAGGCCTGAATGTTATATTACCATCACTAACAGTGATTATGGAGGAGAGGGAGAACATAGTGAGAATGTAAGGATTACAATGAATTCAGCATGCTGATGATAACTTGTTTTGTCATCGACTCACGTGATCATTGACAGTTCAGTGGTACTAATGGTCCAGTGCTTGCAGCAGGACAGGATATACACAATAAAGGGGCGCTTGAGGTTCATTTCAGCAAATAGAGAAATTATTTTGGTAAATTGGGGGAAGCAACCAGGGGAATTGTTAAGCCTTTTGTCAGGATCCATAACTGACTGGGGCTGAACACCATTTCAAACACTGTTTAGAGGCTTGATTAGACCAAGGGTTGCTGCTGGGTGCTCAGGGAGCAATCAGACTCATGCTCCTGTGCCCAGAAGTACAGTCCCACTTGCCTGCAAATTAATTTCAGATCCATCGATAAAGCAAAATGAATATAAAGTGACCATTTCCAACCCATGTGTCCTTATGTCCTTTTCATAAGGCATTCCCTGTGGTGCAGCAGCATCCAGACTATTCCCCAAACGAATGTGCCCTTGAGAAACAACTGAACCGCGAGCACGGAACCCATGATGTGGGAAGGACCTTCTTCTGCACCAGAATGAATTCTACTCTAAATTGTAGCCATGTTCCCAGCTGGGTTCTGAAAATGGGTACCCTTGAAACCCGGTTGCTGGACATAACCCCTGCAAATTAATCTCTGCTTCATGTTCAGATCTAAGGAAATGATGTAACCAAGAATAAGAGATCAGGTATATTTAGAATACTTAAGTGACATATCAAGTATTAATTAATGTTGTAACAGGGGGCCTATGGGTCTCAGACCTGTAAGATATTTAGCTTAGCCAAACAAGGCCTTGGGCCTAAAAATAGGCTGACATGAATAGTTAGTTGATGAATAACACTGTCACAAGATAAAACAGTCAAAGGAATAGTTGTGTTATCTGCTGATATTTAAGAAATATATATTGCAATGTACAGGTTAAAACTGGTTAGAGTATTTGCAGACACCAGGGTGTCAGCAGTGTGCTAATCACTAGTTCTTATGGTGGCTCAGTAACATAAATGCTAATCAGTATAAGGGGACCTAACAAGTTAGCCTATGAGAAATGGGGAACCCCAAAAGTAGTAGGGTGTGGAAGTTCAAATAAGGAAAAAGGGTTGCAACCTTTATAAATTTGTCTGAACCCCAGTGGACATGAGCAGATCATCATCATCATGTTCCTATTACGCCTCTGGCATTTAGGGCAGTGAGGAAGCTCCTCCACTCCTATGTGTTTCTGGGAAGTTTTTCAACAGTTCCCCAGCTGTGCCCCAGGTTTTTCAGCTCAGCTTTCACAGCTCTTCACCAGGTTGTTTTCAGGTGGCCGTGTTTTCACTTGCTTCAGGCGTCCATCCAATTGCTACTCTGGTGATAGAATCAGTTTCCATCCGAAGCACATGACCAATCCATCTCCAACGCCTCCTGGCAATGTTGGTGCTCAGATCCTCTTGGCTGCACTGTGTCAATAGACTTTGGTTTGAGATTATTCTGGGCCAAAAGATACAGAGGATTTTTCTGAGGCAGGTTGTATGGAATGAAGACAGTTTGACATGTCATACTTTCTCATTCCCCAGCATTCTGCACTATAAAGTAGTGTTGAAAGTACACAGCTCTGATAAATCTTGAGTCTGGTTTTGGTGTTGTTTTTCTTCTTTAGGGTGTTGGGTATGTGATAGGAGAGCGACATCGGGATGAGAAGAGTGTCCATTTAATGCCACTTGGTATGTCTTCTGTTGTACGCCGCATTACCGAGTCAATGGCAATGTTGAAGAGGATTGCAGATATGACACACTCAGAAGTAAAGGTGGCAGTACTGCAATCCCCTTACAATAGCCAGATTTCATGGGTGGGGGGAGAAGTGCAAATTTCATGGTCTGACACAAGTTTTTCATGGCCATGAATTTGGTAGGGCCCTATGTATGATTGAAGATGACTGTATAATTGTTGCAATTTTATAACAATGATAGCAAAAAATTTTATACTAAGCATATCAGGTAAATTGTCAATGGAAAAGTTACAATCTGTCAAGTATGATTATCCTGGTGAAATCCATGTATCATCACTAGATCTGAAGTTATGAATATTGGCTATGTATCTGCATCTCAAACATGTGTTGTATTCCTGGGTGACACCCCCCGACAGACTTACTTCCAGGCTAGACAGTTATGTGTAGATGGCCCATTACGGACACTTCACTCTCACAAAGCTCCATTGAAGAAACTCATCCTGCCAGTAAGCCTTTCTCATGGATGCCTCAGAAGGAATATGGGCAATGGCTGCCCCTGTGACTCAGCAAAGCATGTAAGGACATGTAGTAAGGACATGTGACCATAAACTCTATCTTGAGTCAGTAACTTTCCATACACAGAGGCTTCAGGTTTTGTTTGGGACAATAACTTTCCATGCACATGGTAGAGGATATAAAAGACACCAGAGACATCTCCACATTGCCTCATTCCTGGTACAATTCTCTTGACTGTGGATTTACAACACAAAGGAGTATTTTGAACTGTGAACTGAGGATAGGGTGACCAGATGTCCTGATTTTATAGGGACTGTCCCGATTTTTGGAGCTTTTTCTTACATAGGCACCTATTACCCCTCACCCCCTGTCCCTATTTTTCACACTTGCTATCTGGTCACCCTAACTGAGGACCTTCCAATCTTCTGTCACCAGAAAGACTTTTGCCAGCCAGCAGTCTATTCCACCACTGCTATGATCCTGATCTATGAACACTGACAGTCACTTGTATGTAAATGATTCTTTAATCATTCAGTAACTCCCTTCTTTTCCCTTATTAATAAATCTTTAGTTAGTTTACTAAGGATTGGCTGACAGTGACAGTGTGATTGATATATATAGAGAAACCTGGAAGTAAGTGTCAGATACTTTGGAATTGGTAGAACCTTAGATATGGTGAAATGGTTTTTCATGGACCTATGTCCATATTTGACCAGTTTGTCTGTGTGGGAACCAAGGACTGGAATGCTTAAAGGGGACTGTGTTTTGCTTCTGATTAACCAGTGTGGTGTTAAAGGAGACCTTTTGGTTTGATGAATCTAATTATAGCATAAAGCACCAGTTTTGGGGGGTTGTCTGCCCTGTTTCTTCCAGTCTGCCCTGAGTGTGGCATTTTCAGTGTGGTCCATCCCAGGCACCCGGTCACACCAGTCATAGGGCTAAACATTTAGCCCTATCTCTCTATCTGCTGTTGTATTTCAGTATTTGTGGAATTATCTGTGTAGTGGTTTTGTTAACCACTTATCACAAGGGACTTGTGATAAATTGCAATTGTTTCTCATGTGCTTCTTGGGTGTCTCATTCTGATTATACTGGTAATAACCTTCATGATGCTGTAGATGCTCAGTAGACCTAACCCTTATGACCACTGTGGTCCAAGAAATTAATCAATACAGTAGTCCATCGAGATGATGAATCTACAGGGAATATTTTCAGTTCTGCAGTGAAACTGTAAAACTAGCAGCCGACAACTCCTACCTCCAGCCCACCCATCCCTGTGCCAATCTTCACATATAACATTCAAAAATATATAAGGAAATATAGATAACTGCAGAGTATTAAGAACGTACTAATTTGTCAGGAGAATCAATGCCTTTAAGGCCCCTTCTCTAACTGTTGCACTCAGTGTGCGTGATTTTAACAAATACAATTTTTGAACAATCTCTAACTTTCATAGCCTTCCCTCACTCAATTTGAGTTCTAAGCTAATATTTTTATGGTGAAGCAGATTCGTTCTGGCAGTCCAGCCGTGCAAAATGGCTATAAATTCAGAACATCAGGCCATAGGATCAACCCCTGAACAGAGAAACCCTATGATAGTTCAGAGCCACCCCAGCAGCCTCCACAGTACCTGTCTTCCTCATGCTGGCATAGGCAGCATTGCTGGGCAAAACAAAGGTCACCTGTTGGCAGCTGGGATAAAGTAGAGCAGCTCTGAGCCATTTCTAGTTTATACCTGTGAATGGCCTGGAGGACAGAGGTCTTCCAGTGATTGTCTAGGCCCCTGGAGGTTAGCCACTGTTACTCAGCATTGCAACACCTAAGTCCCTTCGTAGATCCCATCCTGGGTGTTAACCCCACCTATTCCATGAAAGGATTAATTGGGGCCTGAGAGGCCAATTAACCACCCTGCTGGAGGATGGGCCAGGCCTAATGAGAAATAAAACACAGGTGGGGGAAAGCAGGGTTGTTGCCACAAAGAGCTGTGTGAGCTCAGTTGGAGGAACGAGACCCACAAGAGAGGAGGAGGGGAGCACCCTCTCTCTGCGGAGCAGCCTGAAAGTAGGGAGAGATGAGCAGGCAGGATCGTCCCAGGGGGCTGAGACAGGAACTCTGCCGAGTGCTGCCTGAACCCCTGAGTGAGGGGAAGCTCATGCCAGCCCCTGGACAGTGGGGCTGTGGGAGTCACAGGAGCCTGGGATGAGGTGTGGGGAAGGTTTGGGGTTTGTATGCGTTACTTTAGGACTTGGGGACAGGATGCTGTGGCTCCAGAAGGGGCAGGACTCTTTAAAGCTGTCCAGCTTGAGGGCCAGGTCCCTTCTACAGCTGGCAGAGGCCAAAAGAAAGTGGAGGAAACCGAGGTGAAAGGTGCAGCCATGCTACAGCCAGCCAAGATGGGATGTGTTGGGGCAGCAACTTTGCCACAAGCACATACAGTGAAAGTCTATGAAGAAGGCAGTAAAGCACCAAAACCCTGGGAGGTGAGTATCAAAGGCTGGGGAAGGCTGAGGGTCTCCAAACAGCCAGGGTGGCCCTGCTCCCACTCTGCCCCCGTGCACCCTCCTGCTCTGCGGCTCTTCCTCCCCCATGCCAGGGGTGTGGCCTGGGCTGGGGCCACATCCCACGCCACCCACCCACCTGGCCGTCTGGGGCTGGGGGGGCTGAAGGTGCTGGGGCCAGGCTGCCCGTCCACCTGGAGCTCCAAGCCTGGGGCCATGCTGCCTATCCGCTACCTGCCTACCCAGTGCTCCATGGCTGGGGGTGCTGGCTGGGGCCATGCCTGGGTTGGGGGACTAGTGGCCACAGTGGGGGGCTCTGGGCTCCGGTGGGGAGTGGAAGGGCTGGGGGATGAGCCTTGGGCAGATGGGGTGGGGCTGGGGGCTAGCCTCCCCAAACACTCATTTCACATGCCACCCATGACCAAAATCATGACTTATTTAAGCAGATAGGGTTTGGAGGACAGAGAGGTCACAGGAGTTGGATGGAAACATGGGTGCTTTCCAGGGGACAATGGGGAGCTACCTAATTCAGAGGTGGCTGGCATAAGATTGAGCCTCCCATCACCCACCCCTCCTTTGTTTCTGAGTCCCACATGCCTGGCAAACATTGGCTTACCCAGAGTAAGCCAGAGGCAGTGCTGATCAGCTCCTAGGATGTGGTCCTGTGATTCCTGTTGACAGTCAGTTGTCCCAGTTTCATTCAACAAGGAGCCAGCAGATTCCCCTAGGATATTTATCAGCCAGCCTAGTTCTGTGTTCAAAAGGACACGGCTCACTTGATGACTTGGGCTGCCAGTTTGAACATGGACAGGTTCTGTGAGTGAAATTTCTTCTTTTGAAACTTTTGTGGAAGAATGGGGTACTTTGCCTTTTGGGGAACATATTACTTTGTCAATTGCTTAATATTTCACTAGTTTCTTGTTTCATAACTTTTTCCTCTCTCTATTTTTCTCATTATTGTATTTCTGTTTCTCTCTCTCTCTCTCTTTCAGTTGATTTTCTCCCAGAAACCTTTACACCTTGTTAAGTGTGGCAATGTGAATTTGGGGGAAAGAGCACCAATCGTGTATTTTTGGTTGCACTGTGACTCAAAGCTACACAGAAAGACCAATTTTATCATGGGTATAATAGACCTGCTCTGACTAAAGTTCTAACATGGCTCTTGCACTCAGTTGAAATATTAAGAGTGGACTGTATTTTCACCATATCAACAGACATCAATGTTCTAAATCAGTCCTATAATAAGTAACAAGAGAGCCCTGTAGGTTTTAAATACATTTACTCAAAACCAAGGTCCTGATCCTGCAAACCTCCTGCTGAGTGTTCTTAGAAAGAGCTTCTTTGAGTCACCATTGAGGGGTGCATTTCTGGCAAGCTAAGTTAATGTTAGAAGTGTTCAAAATGTGCAGTTTGAAAGAAATGGGCACAAAATGGAATTGATTATTAACAAATATGCATGTTGAACAAATCATTTGTAATGAAAAATTCAATATTATCAGTTGGTTGGTTTGTTTTTCCTTCAAAAACTGAAACGCTTTGGAAACAGCTTGGAAAAAAAATTACCAAAAAAACCCCCCAAACCCACAAAATTTCCATGAGAGTTTAAAAGAAAATTGTACACTTCCTCTGAAATATTTTCAAGGAAAATATCACTTTCTTATTAGTTCTGGCTCATTTTACTTCTGGATTGGGGAAAAAATATTGTAAAAAGATAAAGATAATACTATCACACAGCTGACTTCTTCCGTAGTAGTACATTCTCTCTCTGTTAATATAGCTAAACTCCAGAATCTGAAGTTATTAACCTCTTCCTAGACCTCAGGGGTATCACATCGGTGATGTTACTGAGCTCCATGATCTTAAAGAATGAGTTTCTTTCTCCATTTGCGTCGTCTGATTTCTTTGTACATCTGTCTCTAGCACTTCTTCAGTTCTTACTCCTTGTGGTAGCACCAAGCTTAGAGAGTCTCCCTAGCAAACTGAAGGAGTGGGAAAAATGCTTTACTGACCCCGACTATGAAGAGCTGGTGGATATTGCCAAAAATGGATTGGAAAAAGGGTGTAGTTCAAAGAAGGTGGTTATTGTAGGGGCAGGAATAAGTGGACTCACTGCTGCCCAACTGTTGCAAGATGCTGGCTGCAAGGTAATACTAATGATCGAGAGGAGCCAGAGACAGGCAAGGGAATCAGTGCTTCTCTGAAATGATCTGATTGTATTTACACAATGCTGAAGACAAAAACAAGGTGAATTTCAGTGGGCTGGGTGCTGTATGCACACAAGCAGTATATTACTCTCTTTTCCAGACACAAAGTTCATTGAGTTAAAGTTAAGGGGCTGGTTCACAAAAAGACTTGGGAGCCTAACTGCAACTTTAGGTGCCTAACTCCCAGAATCAGGCCACAGAGAGATTTGCAAAACCCCTGCTCAGTTGTCCCTGAACCTTCTAGATGCCTAAACTCACTTAATGCCTAACTCTGAGGGCACCGATATTTTTGTCTGTGAGCATGCGCACTGCAGCCTACCTCTAGGCACCCGGCACCCTTGTCCCAGTGGGACGCATGAACTGGGGGAAGGTTTCAGTTCATCTGCAAATCTGACACCATCAGCTCAGGATTAAACAAAGACTGTGAATGGCTTGCCAGCTACAAAACCAATTTCTCCTCTCTTGGTTTTCACACCTCAGCTGCTAGAGGAGGGCCTCATCCTCCCTGATTGAACTAACCTCGTTATCTCTAGCCTGCTTCTTGCTTGCTTGTATATACCTGCCCCTGGAAATTTCCACTACATGCATCCGATGAAGTGGATATTCAACCACGAAAGCTCATGCTCCAAAATGTCTGTTAGTCTATAAGGTGCCACAAGACTCTTTGCTGCTTTTCCTCATAAGTCATGTGCTTTGGCACCCTAATCATTTTTGTTGCCCTCCGCTGGACTCTTTCCAATTTGTCCACACCCTTTTTGTAGTGTGGGGCCCAAAACTGGACACAGTACTCCGGATGAGGCCTCAACAATGCCAAATAGAGGGGAATGATCACAACCCTCAATCTGCTGGCAATGCTCCTACTTATACAGCCCCAAATGACGTTAGCTTTCTTGGCAGCAAGGGCACATTGTTGACTCATATCCAGCTTTTCATCCAGCAGTAGGGCCTGAGGAGACTTATCTCAGATGGGGGTAAGCAGTAGACTATCAGCAGTTCTCAAACTTCATTTCACCCTTCTGACAACAAAAATTACTGCGTGAACCCAGGACGGGGGAACCGAAACCCGAGCCCATCCAACCCACGCCATCCTGGGCGGGGTGGCCATGCCGGCCAAGGACTTCTGTCTTGGGGAGGGAGGCATGTAACCTTAGCCTCCCTGTCCAGGGCTGAAGCCCTCGGGCTTTGGCCTCAGCCCCAAGTGGTGGAGCTCAGGCTTGGCAACCCCAGTTGAGAACCCCTGGCCTGCACTATTTGGAAAGGGGTAGGCAGCCTAAAATGTTTGAAAAGCACTGCATTACAACAACCACACCACAACTGAGTTGTAAAGCGAAATTGAAGGTAGGGTGCACATATCAACAAATGAAAATTAAAATCCGGCTAGACCATTGCAGTCGGAGTGGAAATAATTAATAACTCAGGGAATCAATAGTTAAGGTTGAACTTACAAGAAGCCAAAGTATTTGGGACCATATAAACCAGGGGTGGGCAAACTATGGCCAGTGGGCCGGATCCGGCCTGTCAGGGCTTTGGACCCAGCTCACAGAATTGCCACCCCCATGGTGCTGCGGGCCCTGCGCTGCTCTCAGAAGTGGCTGGCACCACGTCCCTGTGGCCCCTGGGGAAGGAGCGGCGGAGGGCTCTGTGCACCGGCCTTGCCTGAAGGCACCGCCCCCCATTCCCATTGGCCGGGAATGGGGAACCGCAGACAATGGGCGCTTCAGGGGAGGTACCCACAGGTGCGGGCAGTGCGCGGAGCCCTCTGCTCCTCATCTCCCAGGGGCTGCAGGGATGTGGTGCCGGACACTTCTGGGAGCGGCGTGGCGTAGGGTCAGGGCAGACAGGGAACTTGCCCTGGCACAGGTGCGTGCTGTTGCCACCCCAGAGCCACTCCAGGTAAGCGGCGCCAGGCCGGAACCTGCAACCTGAACTCCTCCTGCACCCCGAACCTCTCCTGCATCCTGCACCCCAACTCCCCGCCCTGAGACCTTGCCACACCCCTCCTGCACCCCAAACCCTGCCACATCCCAACCCCCTGCCCTGAGCCCCCTGCCGTACCCCTTCTGCACCCCAAACACCACCACACCCAATCCCCCTGCCCTAAGCTCCCTCTCACACGCTGCACCCCCTCCTGCACCCCAACCCCCTTCCCTGAGCCCCTCGTACACCCTGCACCCCTCTCTGCCCCAACTCTTTGCCCTGAGCCCCTTTCTGCACACCGCACTCCCTCCCACACCCCAACCTCCTGCCCCAGCCCTACATTCATGGCCCTGCATGCAATTCCCCCACCCAGACGTGGTCCTCAGGCCAAAAAGATTGCCCACCCCTAATATAAACTCCCAAAGTATCCCTGCTCTTGCTGTGGCTTCATTCCCCAGGCCCACCCTGCTACTTGCCTCTTGACCACAGCGCCCCCCCTGACCACAGCACCCTGGGAGGTTGCCTGCATCACCCACTTGTAATGCTGGCCCTGATGCCACCTCTCAGAAGAGTGCCCTGACTACTGGGCAATGGGATAGTCTGATGTAGGTGTCCCTTTCTCTGACCATGGCAACTGAGTTGAGCCCTGCTGATGAGCTGTGTAGAAGTACACCGATCTTCTCCCAGTTCATAGATGGCTCTGGGGCATAGGTGTTCTGACACCTAGAGGGAAGCAGCATTCCATCACATATCTCCCTTTAAATTTTGCATTTCTACTCATCCCCAGAGTAGAACCTTAGGTACTTAGGGAACTTTGACAGTGAAAATGTAGGCACTGAGTGACTTTAGATGCTTGAAAGATTCAGTGGCAGATGAGCGGTAGGGGATTGTGAATGCCAGTGGCACCTACATTTGGGATTTAGGCACCTAAGTCCCTTTGTGAATCTCACCATTAGCAACCGGCAAGTGAAAGAAAACCATGGCCTATGTTTTGTTTTTAGGTTCTGATTCTGGAAGCCAGTGATCGCGTGGGAGGACGCATCATGACCTATCACAATAAGGACAAAAGCTGGTATGTGGACCTTGGACCCATGCGTTTGCCCGAACACCACAGGTAATACATTTACCCCTTATCAGCCACCAATAACTGTTCATAAAAGGAGAAGCCTCAGTTTTAAGATTTTTATGATCATTCCTAGAAAAAAAAATAATGAAAGGCTTGTATCTGATGAGCTTAAGGTGCCTCCTTCCTGCCTTGCATGGACCACCTGCATTGCCTCACATTGTCAGTTTGTGTACAGGAGAGAGAGATATCTTTGAGGGGCTGTTACTCTTCCAGAACAGGTGGGCTGCAAATGGGTGAGGAGAAGCAGGGAGTGGACTGGAGCGATGGCTCTACTTTGCCAGCCACTGTATCTAAACCAGCTTAGCGGGGCAGTGCCTAGGATTGGCCCAGAAAAATTCCCTCTGAAGCAAAAGGATTAATTCCCCCTTAAGCAAAGGGGTAGCCAGAAATTAGAGTTACAATTTGCTTCCTGGTATGCTCTTGGAGTACACAGCTGTCACATACCAGCTATGGACTGGTTACAGAGGTCCCACCCCAGAGAGATCCAGAGATGTGGACCCTTTATGACAGCGATACTCAGACCTCAGTGGTTCAGAAGCCAAACTAGCGATTCACATTACCCAAAAGAGCCAAAGTAGTGTTATTTCATTGTTTCATTTACTATAGTACTACTCATATTTAAACAATAAGATGGGAAATATTTAGTATTTTTTTATAAATTTGCTGTGAGAATTATATATATAATCTTAATTCTCTCAGCAAATAAGTTAATAATGTATTGCAAGTCGATCATTTAATTTGTTAATGGCATAAAAATTCGTTAATAACTTAGATTGGTTAATAATTAAATCACAGTGTTTTAATATCATGTGCTGCAAAAAGCTACAGGAAACACATTAAAGGCCCACTTGCGAGCTGCAGTCTGACTATCATTGCTTTAAGACATCTTTAATACACTGCCAGCTGTGGCTATTCTCAGCTCAGGTAAGATGTGATACACACCACACCACATACTGGCTAAATATTTTAGTACAGTTCAGCATTCCATCACATCTCCCCTTTTATGTCTTACATTCCTGCCATTGCAAAATTTACACTATTGTGCTATCATTAAAGTTTGGTATGGATCAGTCTGTTATGTATCTCTGAGTCATACTGGCTTTCTAATTACACAATCCAAAAGCATCACAATTTGATCATCTGGCTGTTCATTACTTGCATGACTGGCTGTGGTTAGTTAGGTAACTTCGAGGCTTCTTCTTGTTCTGAGTCTGATGAGTTTGCTCTGTTGTTTACTCTTTCTATGGGATTAACTGTACATTTTGATGGTTTCAGTTGAACTCTCCACTGTCAGCCTCAATCACATAAGATCTGGGCAATTAATTCTTTTTTTCATTTTGATAGCTGAAATTCTTCATCCTTTTCCTCTATTAAGTTCAGCCAAAATACAATCACCAGGTTCTAAACGGGCAGTTTTCTAACTAAGTGACATGTATTGTAAAAGTGTTTGCCTTTTTGTCTGACTTGGCGACTTTCTTTCTGGCCATTTTGAAGACAGGTACTTTTTCAAAGTCAAAACAGTAGTTTTGAGTTGTCTTCCCACCAGGAGTTGAGCTGGACTATATCCAGTAGCTGTTGTTAGTGTTAGCTCAGAAGAGCACAGAATGGATCTTCCCGCTATGGGATTTTCTTGGCTGTCTATGCAGCTCTCTGTCTCTCCATTCACTTGTGGGCAATGTGGGCTGCTAGTAATATGATCAAAATCATATTTTGTTTGAATTTCTTTAAATTCCAAAGCAGTGAATTGTAGCCCATTGTCCATCACTACTGGAATACCAAAACAAGTAACAGTGAACTTCAGTTTTTCAATAACACTCTGACATGTTATGTCTTTCTTTAAGTACATTATTTGTATGTACCTGGAAAAATTAGTTCACTCAACTAGATAATGATGTCTTCTAAATCTGCATAAATCTACAGCTAGTCTGTTCCAAGGTCTGTTTGGTAAACGTGCTGTTATTCTATATGATTTAGTATTGTCTCTTAAAGTTATTTCTACTGGATTTCCTTTCAAAAGTCCAATAGCATCAAATACTCCATTGAGTTCTTCCACCATTCCCACTAGGCCCACCAGGGGAGGGATAGCTCAGTGGTTTAAGCATTGGCCTCTTAAACCTCAGGTTGTAAACTCAGTCCTTGAGGGGGCTACTTAGGGATCTGGGGCAAAATCAGTACTTGGTCCTGCTAGGGATAAACCCCATGACCTTCTAGGGTTCCTTCCAGTTTTATGAGATAGGTATATCTCCATTTATTTTATTATTATTATTATTATTATTTTTAATGGCTGTCACACTGTGGCTAAGAAGGTTGTTGGTCTTTGATCCTTTGATCACATGCAGTCTAGATTCATAACTTTTGTCTTTGTAATTTGTTTCTGTGGTGAACTGGCGCATGCAGTTCAGAATACCTCCACGGCTAGTCAGACCTGTATCAGGTGATTTCAGCTCTCAGGGGTTGAAGGTGACTGTATGTCCCTTCTGATATGACTGTCATGTGCGCTTCTGAGTCAATTTTAATGTCAGTAGTCTTGCCATGAATATTTGGTTTCACTCTCAAGGCACACTCTGTGTCATTGCTCATGGTAGATCCCCAGAAACACTGGTTTTTGATTGTCTGCAATACAAGCCAACCCCCTGACTGCTTTTGTGTGGAAAACAGCAGCAAAATGTCCGTATTTTGTGCATTTATTATATCTTGCTGTTTTGTCTGGACATACATTTCTTGGGCTATGAAATTTTCCACATCTTGTGTATGCAGTCTTGTCATTTATCTGGAATTTGTCCCTCATATCCTTAGGATAAAGACTTGTAGAACTTATGCTGTTTACCACTTCTAAGCTATTGTGACAGGTTTAAGAGTGGTAGCCGTGTTAGTCTCTATCAGCAAAAAGAACGAAGAGTACTTGTGGCACCTTAGAGACTAACAAATTTATTTAGCTTTTGTGGGCTAAAACCCACTTCATCAGCTGCATGTAGTGGAAAAATACAGTAGGAAGAGATATATATACACAGAGAACATGAAAAAATGGGTGTTGCCATACCCATTATAACAAGAGTGATCAGTTAAGGTGAGCTATTATCAGCAGGAGAAAAAAAACCTTTTGTAGTGATAATCAGGATGGTCCATTTCCAACAGTTGACAAGAAGGTGTGAGTAACAGTAGGAGTTAAAAATAAGCATGGGGAAATAGTTTTACTTTGTGTAATGACCCATCCACTCCCAGTCTTTAGTCAAGCCTAATTTAATGGTGTCAAGTTTGCAAATTAATTCCAATTCAGCAGTTGCTACGAGGAAGCTGGCACAGCATAGCTTTCAAATAAGTCCCAGTTCTCTGAGGTATAAAGTATGCATCAATCATAAGCAGAACCATTTCATAGTCAACTTTGCATCTGTCTTCAGCACATGATGGCATATATCACATTGGTAGATGTGCAGGTGAACGAGCCTCTGATAGTGTGGCTGATGTGATTAGGTCCTATGATGGTGTCCCCTGAATAGATATGTGGACAGAATTGGCAACAGGCTTTGTTGTAAGGATAGGTTCCTGGGTTAGTGTGTGTGGTGTGTGGTTGCTGGTGAGTATTTGCTTCAGGTTGGGGGTCTATCTGTCAGTGAGGACTGGCCTGTCCCCCAAGATCTGTGAGAGTGAGGGATCATCCTTCAGGATAGGTTGTAGATCCTTGATGATGCGCTGGTGAGGTTTTAGTTGGGGGCTGAAGGTCACAGCTAATGGCATTCTGTTACTTTCTTTGTTGGGCCTGTCTTGTAGTAGGTGACTTCTGGATACTCTTCTGGCTCTGTCAAACTTTCTTCACTTCAGCAGGTGGGTATTGTAGTTGTAAGAATTCTTGATAGAGATCTTGTCGGTGTTTGTCTCTATCTGAGGAGTTGGAGCAAATGCGATTGTATCTTAGAGCTTGGTTGTAGACAATGGATTGTGTGGTGTGGTCTGGATGAAAGGACAGTCCCCACAAAGAAAGTAACAGAATGCCACTAGCTTTCAGCCCCCAACTAAAACCTCTCCAGAGCATCATCAAGGATCTACAACCTATCCTGAAGGATGATACCTCATTCTCACAGATCTTGGAAGACAGGCCAGTCCTCGCTTACGGACAGCCCCCCAACCTGAAGCAAATACTCACCAGCAACCACACAACAAAAACACTAACCCAGAAACCTAGCCTTACAACAAAGCCCATTGCATCAATCATAGGCAGAACCATTTCATAGTCAACTTTGCATCTGTCTTCAGTAAAGAAGAAAGATTTGAAAGCTATGCTGTGCCAGCTTCCTCGTAGCAACTGCTGAATTGGAATTAATTTGCAAACTTGACACCATTAAATTAGGCTTGACTAAAGACTGGGAGTGGATGGGTCATTACACAAAGTAAAACTATTTTCCCATGCTTATTTTTAACTCCTACTGTTACTCACACCTTCTTGTCAACTGTTGGAAATGGGCCCACAAAAGCTTATGCTCAAATAAATTTGTTAGCCTATAAGGTGCCACAAGTACTCCTTGTTCTTTTCACTTCTAAGCTAGCTTCTCAGGTTTCCCATTTGGCATGTTTGTTTTGCGTTTTTTTAAGGTCAGACTGTTTTGCTATTTGAATAGCTATGTGTAGGGTTAAGTCTGTTTTTAATTGTAGCTGCTGTGAATGACTTCACCTGTAAGCCCTGTGGTCAATCTATCTCTGATATTTTCAGATTTTACAGTCCCCAGATCAGTTTTCTGCCAATATATGGAAAACTCTGATAAAAGATTCAACATTTTCCCCTTGTTCTTGAATTCTCTGGTGAAAATATGACCTTTCATAAGTCCCATTTCTCTGAGGTATAAAGTATGCATCAATCATAGGCAGAACCATTTCATAGTCAACTTTGCATCGGTCTTCAGTAAAGAAGAAAGATTTGAAAGCTATGCTGTGCCAGCTTCCTCGTAGCATAAATTAAAAAGAAACCATGAATATCATCAGTTTCTTTGTGGAGTTTGGTTGCAAAGCAAAACCTTGCATCCAGTATGGCCATTCTGAAGGTTTGTCAAAGCTGAAGTTCTCCAGGGCATTGAGGAGTGACATGTTGATGTGAGTGACCCTGCAACCTTTGCTGCTGTTTCTTTTTTTTTTCTTTACTTTTTTTCGGCTTGCAACTTTTGTTGCTGCTTCCGTTTTCCTCTGGCACCAGTTAGACTGCCTTAACATCTGACCCATGTTATGTACCCCGGAGCAAGCACAGGAATTTAAATTCGGCCCCTTTTGGGAGGCACAGAAGCTTGCTGTCCCCGCTCCCCACCCAGCCCCGGGAGGAGCATAAGAACATAACATAACAACATAAGAACGGCCGTATCGGGTCAGACCAAAGGTCCATCTAGCCCAGTATCTGTCTACCGACAGTGGCCAATGCCAGGTGCCCCAGAGGGAGTGAACCTAACAGGCAATGATCAAGTGATCTTCCTCCTGCCATCCATCTCCATCCTCTGACGAACAGAGGCTAGGGACACCATTCTTACCCATCCTGGCTAATAGCCATTTATGGACTTAGCCACCATGAATTTATCCAGTTCCCTTTTAAACATTGTTATAGTCCTAGCCTTCACAACCTCCTCAGGTAAGGAGTACCACAAGTTGACTGTGCGCTGCGTGAAGAACTTCCTTTTATTTGTTTTAAACCTGCTGCCTATTAATTTCATTTGGTGACCCCTAGTTCTCGTATTATGGGAATAAGTAAATAACTTCTCCTTATCCACTTTCTCAACATCACTCATGATTTTATATACCTCTATCATATCCCCCCTTAGTCTCCTCTTTTCCAAGCTGAAGAGTCCTAGCCTCTTTAATCTTTCCTCATATGGGACCCTCTCCAAACCCCTAATCATTTTAGTTGCCCTTTTCCGAACCTTTTCTAGTGCTAGAATATCTTTTTTGAGGTGAGGAGACCACATCTGTACACAGTAATGGATTTATATAAGGGCAATACTATATTCTCCGTCTTGTTCTCTATCCCCTTTTTAATGATTCCTAACATCCTGTTTGCTTTTTTGATCGCCTCTGCACACTGCGTGGACATCTTCAGAGAACTATCCACAATGACTCCAAGATCTTTTTCCTGACTCGTTGTAGCTAAATTAGCCCCCATCATATTGTATGTATAGTTGGGGTTATTTTTTCCAATGTGCATTATTTTACATTTATCCACATTCAATTTCATTTGCCATTTTGTTGCCCTATCACTTAGTTTTGTGAGACCTTTTTGAAGTTCTTCACAATCTGCTTTGGTCTTAACTATCTTGAGCAGTTTAGTATCATCTGCAAACTTGGCCACCTCACTGTTTACCCCTTTCTCCAGATCATTTATGATTAAATTGAATAGGATTGATCCTAGGACTGACCCTTGGGGAACACCACTAGTTACCCCTCTCCATTCTGAGAATTTACCATTAATTCCTACCCTTTGTTCCCTGTCTTTTAACCAGTTCTCAATCCATGAAAGGACCTTCCCCTTTATCCCATGACAACTTATTTTACATAAGAGCCTTTGGTGAGGGACCTTGTCAAAGGCTTTCTGGAAATCCAAGTACACTATGTCCATCAGATCCCCCTTGTCCACATGTTTGTTGACCCCTTCAAAGAACTCTAATAGGTTAGTAAGACATGATTTCCCTTTACAGAAACCATGTTGACTACTGCTCAATAATTTATGTTTTTCTATGTGTCTGACAATTTTATTTTTAACTATTGTTTCAACTAATTTGCCCGGTACCGACGTTAGACTTACCGGTCTGTAATTGCCGGGATCACCTCTAGATCCCTTTTTAAATATTGGCGTTACATTAGCTAACTTCCAATCATTGGGTACCAAAGCCGATTTAAAGGACAGGTTACAAACCATAGTTAATAGTTCCGCAACTTCACATTTGAGTTCTTTCAGAACTCTTGGGTGAATGCCATCTGGTCCCGATGACTTGTTAATGTTGAGTTTATCAATTAATTCCCAAACCTCCTCTAGTGACACTTCAATCTGTGACAGTTCCTCAGATTTGTCACCTACAAAAGCCAGCTCAGGTTTGGGAATCTCCCTAACATCCTCAGCCGTGAAGACTGATGCAAAGAATCCATTTAGTTTCTCCGCAATGACTTTATCGTCTTTAAGCGCTCCTTTTATATTTTGATCGTCAAGGGGCCCCACTGGTTGTTTAGCAGGCTTCCTGCTTCTGATGTACTTAAAAAACATTTTTTTATTACCTTTGGAGTTTTGGGCTAGCCGTTCTTCAAACTCCTCTTCGGCTTTTCTTATTACACTCCTGCACTTAAGTTGGCAGTGTTTGTGCTCCTTTCTATTTGCCTCACTAGGATTTGACTTCCACTTTTTAAAGGAAGTCTTTTTATCTCTCACTGCTTCTTTTACATGGTTGTTAAGCCATGGTGGCTCTTTTTTAGTTCTTTTACTGTGTTTCTTAATTTGGGGTATACATTGAAGTTGGGCCTCTATTATGGTGTCTTTAAAAAGCGCCTATGCAGCTTGCAGGGATTTCACTCTAGTCACTGTACCTTTTAATTTCTGTTTAACTAATTTCATAATTTTTGCACAGTTCCCCTTTCTGAAATTAAATGCCACAGTGTTGGGCTGTTGAGATGTTCTTCCCACCACAGGGATGTTGAATGCTATTGTATTATGGTCACTATTTCCAAGCGGTCCTGCTATAGTTACCTCTTGGACCAGCTCCTGCACTCCACTCAGGATTAAATCTAGAGTTGCCTCTCCCCTTGTGAGTTCCCGTACCAGCTGCTCCATGAAGCAGTCATTTAAAGTATCGAGAAATTTTATCTCTGCATTTCGTCCTGAAGTGAAATGTTCCCAGTCAATATGGGGATAATTGAAATCCCCCACTATTATTGGGTTCATAATTTTGATAGCCTCTCTAATTTCCCTTAGCATTTCATCATCACTATTACTGTCCTGGTCAGGTGGTCGATAATAGATCCCTAATGTTATATTTTTATTAGAGCATGGAATTTCTATCCATAGAAATTCTATGGAACATGTGGATTCGCTTAAGATTTTTACTTCATTTGAATCTACATTTTCTTTCACATATAATGCCACACCTCCCCCCGCATGACCTGTTCTGTCCTTCCGATATATTTTGTACCCCGGAATGATTGTGTCCCATTGATTGCTCTCATTCCACCAGGTTTCTGTGATGCCTATGCCCGATGCCTCCCCTCCCCACCCAGCCATGGGAGGAGCTTGATCTTGCCTCCCTCCACCCTGCCCTGGCCCCAGCCCCAGCCTCGGCCCAGGCTCGATCTTCCCTCCCTCCACCCTGCTTCAGCCCCAATCTGGTAGGAGATCGATTCTCACTCCCTCCACCCAGCCCCAACACCAGTCCCAGCCCAGCCCCGGCAGGAGCTCGATCTGCCCTGCCTCCATGGCCCAGTGGCTGGAGAAGTTCTGTGCCCCCAATGATTATTGGGGTGGGACTGTGCCTCTGCTTGCCCCCCCTCCCCCCCGAGCATACCCCGTGTACCAGATACAAACTAGTTACAAAGCTTCCACCTCAGAGTTCCAAGAGATGTGGGCCCTTTAAGAGATCTTTAATATAATGCCAACTATGGCTGTTCCCAGTTCTCATAAAGTATGGTACACACCTCACCACCTAGTGGTTAAACTTTATAATACAGTTTAACATTCCATTATAACAGTGGCTTTCAAACAGGGGAATGCATACCCCTAGGGCTACCCGAGCTCTTGTCATGGGGTATGGGCGAAAAAATTCTTTAATGGTGGACAGACCAGGATTGGGAGGGGAGGGGAGAGATGCACACCTGCAAACTCCCCTGTGCAGGCTATCAGGCAGGGCAAGTAGATGCAGGGCTGGCCTTATGGGTGTGTGACCACCCAGGGCACCATGGCCAAGGGCATCAGGGTCAAGAGCAATGATCCCTCTTAATTTTTCCACCCATATGCGGAATAAATTTTGTTATGTGCACCAATGTAATGTACAGATGTGTGCCACCAGTAGAAACAAATAACCTAGATATAATATATACTTTTAAAAAGTTACCAGTAGGGATAATTACATGAGCCAGGACAAGTTAGGCATTTTAGAACTCACTACTCAAATAATTAACTTTAAGTGTAAGAGCGAAATAAAAATGATGAAATACATAGACCAGTCAAAACACTAAAATAACACACTTTGAAAGACTAAAATTACAGAGAATATATGTTTCAGAGTACCAGCCGTGTTAGTCTGTATCCACAAAAAGAACAGGAGTACTTGTGGCACCTTAAAGACTAACAAATTTATTTTAGCATGAGCTTTCGTGAGCTGCAGCTCACTTCTTCGGATGCATAGAATGAAGTGAGCTGCAGCTCACGAAAGCTCATGCTAAAATAAATTTGTTAGTCTTTAAGGTGCCACAAGTACTCCTGTTCTTTTTTAGAGAATATATGTGCGTTGCAGGAAGTACCAAGAATTAACAACAACAACAGAAGTGTTGGGAGGTGTGTGACACAGACAGTGTGTGTGTGTCTGTGTGTGTGTGTGGTGACTCACAGACTGTGTGTGAGACACACAGAGACTGTGTGTGTGTGACACAGTGTGTGACTGTTTGTGTGTGCATGCATGCATGCTGGCTGCTGGGGAACTTTCTGAGAGACACTCATCTGCCGTCTCTTTAAGGCACTCACTGAAAGCTCTCCTCCTCCTGAACCATGTCCCCTCTCCCCTGCTCTGCAGAGATTGGGTACATGGGTAGCGAGTGTGAGTGAGTGTGAGAGAGATGGTCCGACAGAGACAGAGATTGTGTGTGCTGGCTGCTGGGAAAGTCTCTGAGAGACCATACGCTATCCCTTTAAGGCACTCACTCACCCAAAAGGTTGTTCAGACCTCAGAACTGCTGCAAGTCCTGAGCCCTGTCCCCTCTACCCTGCTCTGTGGAGATGGGGTACAGGGGCTGGAGATGGGGGACACCCTGACACCAGCATCCTCCTTTCCCCATGCCCCACTCTGAACAACCATCGGGAGGGTTCCAGGAGCAACTGCAGGAGCAACATGGCTGCAAAGCAGGGGGCAGGGCGGGCACCTGAACACATGCTACCATCTGGATGTGCGGGGCTCTGCTAATCAACTATGTGGCATTTGAATCTCTCCTGGAAGGCCACCCAACCATGTGGCTTACAGGGAATGCTTGATGGAGATTTTGTAGGTCCCTGATCATGCGTTGGAGGGGTTTTAGCTGGGGACTGTATGTGATGGCCAGTGGAGTCCTGTTGGTTTCTTTCTTGGGTTTGTTTTGCAGTAGGAGGCTTCTGGGTACACGTCTGGCTCTGTTGATCTGTTTCTTTATTTCCTCGTGCGGGTTTTGTAGTTTTGAGAATGCTTGGTGGAGATTTTGAAGGTGTTAGATTTTGTAGGTGTTAGAGCAGATATTGTTGTATAACCGTATCTGCTCTAACCCCTCAGACAGAGATCAACACCTACAAAATCTCCACCAAGCATTCTCAAAACTACAATACCCGCACGAGGAAATAAGGAAACAGATCAACAGAGCCAGACATGTACCCAGAAGAAAGAAACCAACAGGACTCCACTGGCCATCACATACAGTCCCCAGCTAAAACTCCTCCAACGCATCATCAGGGATCTACAACTCATCCTGGACAATGATCCCACACTTTCACAGACCTTGGGTGGCAGGCCATTCCTCGCCCACAGACAACCTGCCAACCTGAAGCATATTCTCACCTGTAACTGCACACTGCACCATAGTAACTCTAACTCAGGAACCAATCCATGCAACAAACCTCGATGCCAACTCTGCCCACGTATCTACATCAGCGACACCATCACAGGACCTAACCAGATCAACCACACCATCACCGGTTCATTCACCTGCACGTCCACCAATGTAATATACGCCATCATATGCCAGCAATACCCCTCTGCTATGTACATCGGCCAAACTGGACAGTCTCTACGGAAAAGGATAAATGGACACGAATCAGATATTAGGAATGGCAATATACAAAAACACTTCAACCTCCCTGGCCACACAATAGCAGATCTTAAGGTGGCCATCCTGCAGCAAAAAAATTTCAGGACCAGACTTCAGAGAGAAACTGGTGAGTTTCAGTTCATCTGCAAATCTGACACCATCAGCTCAGGATTAAACAAAGACTGTGAATGGCTTGCCAGCTATAAAACCAGTTTCTCCTCTCTTGGTTTTCACACCTCAGCTGCTAGAGGAGGGCCTCATCCTCCCTGATTGAACTAACCTCGTTATCTCTAGCCTGCTTCTTGCTTGCTTGTATATACCTGCCCCTGGAAATTTCCACTACATGCATCCGATGAAGTGGATATTCACCCATGAAAGCTCATGCTCCAAAATGTCTGTTAGTCTATAAGGTGCCACAAGACTCTTTGCTGCTTTTCCTCATAAGTCATGTGCTTCGGCACCCTAATCATTTTTGTTGCCCTCCGCTGGACTCTTTCCAATTTGTCCACACCCTTCTTGTAGTGTGGGGCCCAAAACTGGACACAGTACTCCGGATGAGGCCTCAGCAATGCCAAATAGAGGGAAATGATCACAACCCTCAATCTGCTGGCAATGCTCCTACTTATACAGCCCCAAATGCCGTTAGCTTTCTTGGCAGCAAGGGCACATTGTTGACTCATATCCAGCTTTTCATCCAGCAGTAGGGCCTGAGGAGACTTATCTCAGATGGGGGTAAGCAGTAGACTATCAGCAGTTCTCAAACTTCATTTCACCCTTCTGACAACAAAAATTACTGCGTGAACCCAGGAGTGGGGAACCGAAGCCCGAGCCCATCCAACCCACGCCATCCTGGGCGGGGTGGCCATGCCGGCCAAGGACTTCTGTCTTGGGGAGGGAGGCATGTAACCTTAGCCTCCCTGTCCAGGGCTGAAGCCCTCGGGCTTTGGCCTCAGCCCCAAGTGGTGGGGCTCAGGCTTGGCGACCCCAGTTGAGAACCCCTGGCCTGCACTATTTGGAAAGGGGTAGGCAGCCTAAAATGTTTGAAAAGCACTGCATTACAACAACCACACCACAACTGAGATGTAAAGCGAAATTGAAGGTAGGGTGCACATATCAACAAATTAAAATTAAAATCCGGCTAGTCGGAGTGGAAATAATTAATAACTCAGGGAATCAATAGTTAAGGTTGAACTTACAAGAAGCCAAAGTATTTGGGACCATATAAACCAGGGGTGGGCAAACTATGGCCAGTGGGCCGGATCCGGCCTGTCAGGACTTTGGACCCAGCTCGCAGAATTGCCACCCCCATGGTGCTGCAGGCCCCACGCCACTCTCAGAAGTGGCTGGCACCACGTCCCTGTGGCCCCTGGGGAAGGAGGGGCAGAGGGCTCTGTGCACCGGCCTTGCCTGAAGGCACCGCCCCCTGTTCCCATTGGCCGGGAATGGGGAACCGCAGACATTGGGCACTTCAGGGAAGGTACCCACAGGTGAGGGCAGTGCGCGGAGCCCTCTGCCCCTCATCTCCCAGGGGCTGCAGGGACGTGGTGCCGGACACTTCTGGGAGCGGCGTGGCGTAGGGTCAGGGCAGGCAGGGAACTTTCCCTGGCCCAAGTGCGTGCTGTTGCCACCCCAGAGCTGCTTCAGGTAAGCTGCGCCAGGCCGGAACCTGCAACCTGAACTCCTCCTGCACCCCGAACCTCTCCTGCACCCTGCACCCCAACTCCCTGCCCTGAGACCTTGCCACACTCCTCCTGCACCCCAAACACCACCACACCCAAACCCCCTGCCCTAAGCTCCCTCTCACACTCTGCACCCCCTCCTGCACCCCAACCCCCTTCCCTGAGCCCCTCGTACACCCTGCACCCCTCCTCTGCCCCAACTCTTTGCCCTGAGCCCCTTTCTGCACACCCCTTTCTACACACTCCCTCCCACACCCCAACCTCCTGCCCCAGCCCTACATTCATGGCCCTGCATGCAATTCCCCCACCCAGATGTGGTCCTCGGGCCAAAAAGGTTGCCCACCCCTAATATAAACTCCCAAAGTATCCCTGCTCTGGCCCCATAGAGACCCCAGCCTGCCATCTTCCAGGCATGATTCTTTTCATACCTTCTTTGTAAGCTATTCTGGTTTTGGATCATGGATTTTCTTGAGTGATAACCATGTGTGCAAATGGTTTAAAATGCTTCCCCTGGAATAGAGCAGTAGGCATGAGCTGTTTAGGTCATGGAAATGCCTCGGATGGTAGGAACACACCATTAAGAACTGAGCTGGAATCAACACAGCTGAGTGGAACATCCTACAGAGACAATGGGAGCCTCAGTTACCGAAAATTAACCTGTAGCTTCAGAGGCAGCTGCATGTACAACCACAACATGGCTGTGTCTGTAGATCAAAGATGAGAGGTGTCAGAAACCTGTGAGAGGGAGAGGACATTGCTGGGAGAGGTGGTAAAACTTTCTCAAGCAAACAGTTTTGGGGGTTTTTTTTGCCTTTTTTCCAAAAGTGAATTGTTTTGTGAATTCAACTTTTGTTCAGTTTTGACATTTTTCTGTTTCCTCCACCCCTTTCCTTTCTCTTTAGGGTTGTGTGTGAATTTGTTACCAAATTTAAACTGAAACTGAACCCATTCTACAATACTGATGACAAAGCTTGGTATTTAGTTAACAGCATCAGGGCAAGAGCTGGAGAGGTAGAAAGAAACCCTGATGTCTTGCAATACCCCTTGCACCCTACAGAGAGAGGAAAATCAGCTAGTGAGTTTTATCGTCAGACACTGGATAAAGTGTGTGTGTGTTGTGGAAAGGACTTGTGCACGTTGGGTTTCTCTTCATTAGCCTGGACTTTTACTTGTTGGTCCTAAGCCCCCTTCATATCCACACACACAGCTTTCGCTTTCAAGTTTAGTCGTCCTTTCAATCCAGGCTAGCTGGCATGATTGGTAGTATGCATTATAGCCTGGGCTCTGCTTTCACTTGAGCTATTAACCTGTCCACTTGGCTGTGAAGATACAAGCTAAAAAACACTCAAGTGATGATATTCCTCCAATGCCATCTCACAATTCCCCCACCACCACGACCACCGTGTGCCAAGAAGAACAAGGGAAAGTCTCATAAAGCGGCTCAGTTTACTGCCTCACACAGAACCATGGAACCTGGCCCCAGAAGTCCTAGAGACATCCATGGGAGAATGTAACATCATTAAGGACACAGTACTTCAGGTTTGGCTTAGCAGTGTGGCTCCTCACACCCGTGGTAGGCTAACCCAGGCACCTGTCAACCGAGTTAGCTCTCCAGTGAGGACATATCCTGGGAAGCTGATTCTGCTAGGTGCTGAGCGCATCTGGGAAATGCGCATGCGCACACACATGCACACACCGTTACATCTGAACTCATGAGATTTAGGCTCTTAAAGGACAGATTTTCAAAGGTGTTTAGGTGCTCACAGACATAGGCGCTGACTCAGGGGATGATCAAGGGCTCAAGCACACATAGATAAAAAATAGTGGCTGCTCAGCACTCATCAGCCACAGCTCTTTGTGGGTGCTGCCCATCAGCTGTTTGGTGCTGGGGGAGCACTTAGAGGGCAGAGAGCAGCGAGCAATGGATGGGCGGGAGTCTCTGGGTTGGAGTTGGAGTTGGAGTTGGAGTGGGGACAGGAAGAGGCAGAGCAAGGGCAGGACCTTGGGGAAGAGGCCTCGAGACAGAGCCAGGGTGGAGCATCCCCAGGGAGAAACAAAAGTCAGCCCCTATGCTCATAGATGCGGAGGCCTCTGGGGCCAGATTATAAAAAGAGACAAAGCAGAGAGCAAGTGATCAGGACTGTGTAATCCAGTGGTTAAGGCACTCGGCTGGGACACCCTGGATCCAGTCCCTCTGCTCCAATGACTATCTGTTCATCCCAAATGGAACAGCTTCAGCGCGAGAGAATGGGACTACCCACTAGCCCAGCAGTCAGGGCATTTATGTAAGAGGTGGGGAGACTCCTGTTCAAATCCTTCCACTTCACCAGGTAGAGGGGGGACTTGAACTGGTGGTAAGGGCAGGGCCAGCTCCAGGGACCAGCATTCCAAGCTGGTGCTTGGGTCGGCAATCTGCAAGGGGTGGCAGTCCCTGTTGTTTTGCCCCCAAGCAGTGCGCTGAATTGCCGCCGCAGACAGCGGGGGCTGTCCATGTGCCCTTAGGGCGGCACACACGTTTCTGCGGTGGCGGCAATCTGGCAGCAGCTTCTATGTTTAGCTGTCTGTGGTGGCTTCAGCTAAACATAGAAGCTGCAGGCGAATTGCCGCCGCCACGGAAACGTGCCTGCCGCCCTAGGGGCACACAGACGAATCACTGAGTAGCATAGTGGATGGGTTTGACTCCTGCTCATCCCTTATGGATGTTGAATAATTCCTATGTTCAACTGAAATGAGATCTCTCTTTGCCTGTCATTCTCTATGGGGATATAATATGCATGCACCTTCCACCCTCTCCACTCTTCCCCACCCAGGATTATTTGCTTAAAGAAGGAAATTTAAGTAGATGAGCCATCGACATGATCGGTGACTTGCTGAATGAAGATGGTGAATTCCAGATGTCATTTCTTCACTCTGTCATGGACCATGTTACATTCTCTGAGAAGGGGTAAGGAAAAAGGAATCTTTATTCAGTTGCTTTATATGTGGAAGAGACATGTACTTCTGGTAGGATCCATCCATCTTTCAATACATTTAACTGTCCATCAACCTCATCTTATCAATGCAGCTGGTTGCCTTCTTTAAAGTAAGCACTGATGGTCTGACTTATCATAAAGGATAGGTGTTCATTGCTATACTTCTCTAGCCATTAAAAACCAGGATCACTTTCACAGTGTCCATAGCTTCTAACTGGGTCAGATCCTATGGAATTCAGTAATTAACTCCAGAGTGTATGTGTTATGGGCATACTGGGGCATCACTCTGTTGTATCTCAGAACCACCTAGGTCAAATGACGCTAAAGTAGTATCATTAATGCTTCCCAGTACCCCCATGAGGCAGAACTAATTCCAAGGCAATCTGAGTAATCATGCAGATTGTTGAGCATTTAGCAGAGTCAAGCTTTAAACAGATAGCTGATCTTAACCTTAACAGCAGCAGACCTGGTGCTCTACCATAATAAAAGAAGTTGGAGTTGGCACTCAGTAGGGGCTAGATTGTATCTTCAACTATGCAGCTCCTTACAGCTCTCTTTGTTGGTCTTGCGGCATTCTCTCAGATAACTGTTGCCCAATGATGTTGTTGCCTTACCATCCTCTTTTCTTCCCCTTTCTTTCAGTTATGATGAGATCACTGGGGGATTCGATCAGCTTCCCGATACTTTCTACCAGTATATTCATGGGGGCGTTCTATTTCACTTCACAGTAGTGAAGATAGTAAACGAGGATGACCAAGTGAGAGTGTGTTTTACCAGAGGCCAGATGCATTGGTCCCCTCGGCTGTGACGTCCGACTACGTTCTTGTCACGGCCATGGCAAAAGCCACATGGCTTATTCAATTTTCACCACCTCTTTCGACTAACAAGGCCCATGCCCTGGGCTCCATTCACTACTCAGAAGCCACTAAGATTGTTTTGGTCTGTACTGAAAAGTTTTGGGAGAAAGAGGGAATACAGGGTGGGAGGTCAATCACTGATCGTCCATCCAGATTCATCTACTACCCCAGCCACAATTTCTCCAGTGATCCTTGCTTCATACATCTGGGGTGATGATGCTGAATTCTTCATTCCCCTCAGTGATGAAAAGTGTGTTGATGTGGTGCTGAGGGACCTGGCAGAAATCCACCAGGTGCCCAAGAATTATATCCAGAGTGTCTGTGATAAGTATGTGATCAAGAAATGGAGCCTGGACAAATATACGATGGGATCCTATGTTTCATTCACCCTGTACTAGTTTGTCGACTACTCCGAAGCTTTGTTTCAGAATGAAGGGAGGGTCCATTTTGCAGGAGAACTCACAGCCCAGCCTCATGCCTGGTTCGAAACCGCTATGAAATCTGCTGTGAGAGCAGCAAGGAACATCCACGGCATTATCAATGCATCACCCAGGTAGCAGCAGCAAGAGCTGAGGAAAAGTAAAATATAATTGATGATATAATAATAATAAGGATGCTTGGGGAAGGCTCAAATGCATCAGCTACTGACTGGGGGCACCGCTAATCAGCGGGCATTACAGGATTGTTACTTTAGGTTTAGCCCTGGTGGGGGGAGGCATAAACCGTCTGCACTGGCATTAGACTGCTACCCTTACACTCAGAGAGAGAAGGGGGTGAGGTAATTATCTTTTATTGGACCAACTTCTGTGGGTGAGAGAGAGACAAGTTTTCAAGCTTACACAGAGGTCTTCTTCAGCTCTCTCTCACCCACTGAAGTTGGTCCAATCACAGGCATTGGCTTCCTCTGGGCCCTGCGGGTGCTCAATACCAGTAGCATAGTTGGTGGGATTCAGCGGAAGCAGCTGCTTCTGCTCAGGCCGGAGGAACTGCGGGGCGGCAGCAGCAGCCCGGTGCAGAAGTGGCACCTGCTGACCGCGCTGCTCGCCGCATGGCCGGAGGAGCCGCGGGGCAGCAGGCTGGCTCGGAAGCACAGGAGGGAAGGTGAATGGGTGGTCCGGTCTGGGGGCGTGGCCAGAGGGGGGAGCCAAGGGGGGGCACCTTTTTATGTTTTGTGCCCCCCCAAGCACAAAACCTGGCTACGCCACTGCTCAATACCCCTGCTCCACCCAAGGCCCCAGCCCCAACTTACCCCTTCTCCCCCTGCCCCACCTCTTCCTGCCCCTGTTCCACCCCACCCCACCTCTTCCCACCCAGTTCTGCCCTCTACTCTGAGCGTGCCCAGTCCCTGCTCCTCTCCCTTACCCCCAGTGCCTCCTGCACACCGCAGAACAACTGATCCCGGTGGGTGGGAGGCGCTGGGGGGAAGGGTGAGGAGCTGATCAGCCAGGCCTCTGGCAGATGGGAGGCGTTGCAGGGGATGGGGAGAGCTGGCTGCCAGTGGCTGCTGACCACCCACTAATTTATTTCTGTGGTTGCTCCAGCCCAGGAGCAGTCATGGAGTCGGTGCCTATGGGTCCCATAAAAGATATTACCTCACCCACCTCATCTATCAGTTGTGCTGGGGCCAACCTAGCTACAACAACTCTACATGCCCTTACACTCAGCCACTCTGCTCAGCCACCACAGGGTAAAGCCAAGCCTACTCCTAAGAAGGGAAGGAATGAGTGAGTAGCCCCAGTAACACCTAGCCGCCCTACCCTCAAGGTCTAGGTAGCCCGTGTCAGAGTTTGAAGGCGGTTCTTGCTTCTCTGATGAGGCAAATAATCTGCTTCACAATCTACCCTCATCCTAAATGGTAGGCGAACAATGACTATTCTGTCTCCCGCTTCCAAAGCCAACAAGTCCAGCCCTTGCAGATCCTATCAGCCACGCCAGCATTCCCAAAATGGGAGGAGAGGCAGAATTGGAAGGCTGCAGTCAGCAGTACGTGCCTTGATCTCCAGTCTGGGAGCAATGCTTCTTCTGCACTTCCTTAGAACGCCCCGAGGCAAATTTTCACAGGCGGCTTCTCCTGGGATGGGGTAAGTCCCTTGTTCAGGGTTGTGCCTCCATTGCAGTCTGTCCACCATCTTTGACCCTGATTATGGTCATTCCATGATCAACATGGATGGAATCAGGAGTGATGTGTAGAGATATCAGCTATCCCTTGAATATATTGTTAATTACCATAGTCATTTCTAATGTGCAAGGTTAAAATCTGAATCAGACATGCCAAACCCATGGAAAAAATGCAGAAATTGGGCTTGTTTTTGGCTTAATTGACTTGTGAGTTGCTTATTGGCTAGTTTTTGGATTTTAGCTTGTTGTTTGTTTGGCTTGTAACTTGTTGCTTCTTTTTTTTTTTGATCGGCTCCTAGCAAGCAGGAGCAAGGGGGGCAAGCAGGGGCAAGGGGCAAGCAGGGGTGCACAGCAGGCCCGCTACTGTCCCAGACTGCACATCGTGGGGATCTAGTCACATAGAGCGTTGGGGTTCTTAGGGATTGGCTTGTTTTGGCCTTGTTTTGAAATGGGATTAACTTGATTTTTGGCTTATTGTGAAAGTCGGGGTGCTTATTTACCATGTGAAAGTTTGCAACTGTGATCTGAATCTGTTCTCCTCTCAGTGACACAGCAAGAAACTCGCACCCTTCTCTGTTTACCCAAAATAGTGCCTATGTCCTCCCCTGCTCATCCCCGGCTGAGGAATAAAACCTGGAATGTTTAACTAAGATCATCAAACTATGACAAGACTCTCTCGGAAATTTAGGGGAATCCTTTCTCTCTTCTGTAGTTACTGAAGCACCCTCCTGGAAGACTGACAAATAAGGGTAAAAACCTTATTTCCTGATCCTTCTGACTGAGAATACCTGTAATAGTGATATTGGAGCATCACTCTGTTGTATCAAGGGAACCCTTTGGTCAAATGACCCCAAATTAGAGGGATACTCAGGGAAGTTAAAACAAAGTTACTGCAGGTATGATGTTAAAGTCCATTAAGATGCATTAAACAGCAGCGTGGACACACTCATTCAGAAGTAAAGTAGCGTTAGTTCACTGTAGCTTAATCTGCTTTTGTTTTAACACATTCTGGAAGGCTACTAGGTATCACTGAGTAACCTTTAGTTTGCATTAACAAAGTTTTAGGGCATTTAATATCAGTCCAGGTTCTCTGTATATATGGTAAGTATAGAGAAAAATCAAGAAAGTTCAATATAGATATGCTCAAAGAATGTGGGACAGCCACATTTTATAAATCTAATTACATTCCTTAATAAATGTTAATACCTAGCTCTAATTAAGTGGTTTTCATACCTATATCTCAAAGTCAGTAAATATTATTAACCACATGATACAGATGGGGACACTGAGTTCCTGGGATGTGATGTGAGAGAGCCAGGAATAGAATCTAGCTCAAATTCTTCCAGGGTGTTCCCCTTACACAGAAGGCATGCTTCAAAGAGACACATTTCCGCTAGCAGTTTGTATAGTATAATTTTACAAGTCACAAAACTCTTTATGAGTCACCAAAATCTAGCCCTCCAGTTTGACCCAGTTCCTAAATTTGTTGTTCTGTATCTTCCCTATCTCTGTTTTGGATATTAGGATTTCAGGTACTGGAAGGTACCTACCTATATTTCCCCATATCTTATTTTGAATTCTAAATTCCAAGTGCTGATGAGACATAAAACTACTCTCTCACAGTTCTTGGTACAAAGGATTCCTGCATCTTTACTTGGACAAGTTTCCTGTTTTCTAATGTCAAAGCTGACTTCAGCTTTGCAAAGTGTTGTTGGGATTACGTAACTTGATTAACAGAATTGTAGGAAGAGCATAATTCATTTAGTTAATATAACTTCCCAACACTTTATTTACATATAAATGTTAATACCATGCACATAATACCTATTAGCATGGTGTACACCAGGGGTAGGCAACCTACGGCACACATGCCAAAGGCGGCACGCAAGCTGATTTTCGGTGGCACTCACACTGCCCGGGTGCTGGCCACTGGTCCGGGGGGCTCTGCATTTTAATTTAATTTTAAATGAAGATTCTTAAAATTTTAAAAACCTTATTTACTTTACATAAAAAATAGTTTAGTTATATATTATAGACTTATAGAAAGAGACCTTCTAAAAACATTAAAATATATTACTGACACATGAAACCTTAAATTAGAGTGAATAAATGAATACTTGGCGCACCACTTCTGAAAGGTTGCCAACCCCTGGTGTACACTATGCCTAACATACATGTGTTGACTAATACAAGGTAGCATTGGAGTATCTCAACTGCACATTAGTAAAGGCTTTCAAGAGGAAATATGGTCCAGTATTTAGGGTACCAGCATATACTGTAAGAGCTCTAAATTCAAATCTTTGATCTGCTCTAGCCTTCCTGTGTGGCATATACAAGTCCCTTCAGCTCGCTGTACATCAGTTCCCCATCTGTAAAGTGAAAATAATAGTATTTCCCTTCCCTGGAGGGCTGCTACGAGGATCAATATATTAAAGATGGCGAGTTGCTCAGATAATGGGGAACTTATCTGCATCTTAGACAGATAGATTTTCCCCTGGGGACATCAAAAGTATGGTCTATAACCCACTTAAATCCTGCTTCAAACTCAAAATAGCCTGGCTCTCTGGGGAGTGGTAAATTTCACTCACAAGTGCCACATTGACCATAAAAGTCTTTCCTGGAAGCTTTTGTATTTCTTTTTTACTGTCTCTCCAGCCCTTTAACTTTACCCAGTGAAACTTCCCAGAGTGACGAGTTACTACAGGTCTCAAAACCAATGACTAATGAAACCCAGTGCAACTTTTTTCCCTTTAGCAACAACTGCCAATAGAACAGGGAACCAACTGAAGCCGGTGGAGCTGAGCCTGCTTTGGTCAGAGTTGAATTTAGTTCCTGAGGTTTTTGCTCTTCAAGTGCTCTATTTATGAAGTAAATGCCAACAGTCATCACATTTACTTCAATGGGATTAGTCATGTAAGTATTGTTAAACAAGTATTAACATCACCTCGCTGCAGGCCTGTGCACCGCTGGAGTAGCACTCGGTCCTGCAAAACAGGGCTTAAGGGGTTACATAACAATCCGCCATGTGCTGGGTGAATTTCCAGTGTGCAGAGAATGGGTTCTACAGATAGGGTGGACTGGAGACTGGGGTACAAAATGCTCAGTAGCACTATCCCCTTCCAAAACCCTATTGGGATATTTTCTAAGACTGTAAGGAGGAAGGAACAGAGAGGTTAGTGGGGGAACAGGCAATGTGGGAACTGCTGATAACCCAGTGGAGCCTGGCTTTCAACATTGGGGTAAGTGGATAAAGCTGAGAAGTATTCTGATGTCAGGAGGCATCTGCATGGATGACTCTGGTCTCTACAGAGAGCTAATGTCCAAGCAAGAAGCAGCTAATTGGAGGCTTCCGAATTCTACCCATCTCCCAACATCCATGTGAATCTCCAGAGATCTGTGAATTGGGCATATCTGTGTGTGGTTGGGTGAGAGCAGACCCCTCTACTGACTCTGAAAAAGAGGGCCAACTCCACTCCCTTCTTTTGAGGTCTCTGAACCCCATATGATCTCATGGCAGAAAAATGCAAAGGACTACAAGCAGAAACTTATCAAGTTTCAAAGCACGTTCATGGGGGAGGGGGCAACAGCTCAGGACTACATTTCCTCCTGTAACTGCAACTTAATTAAAGACTTGGTAGAGTATTCCCCAAAGCCTGGTAAAGTTTAGATACATATTTCCCCTTAGATTGTTAATTTTGATCTACTGGGGTGATGTAATGGTACCAACCTTAACTCAAACTATTTAAATATTGTACTTTCTTCCACCAGTTATTGTTCCTTTTTCTTCAATAAGGAATTGACTGGGGTAGCTTTAGACCTAGGTTAGAGAGACTTATTTAAAGTGTCTCATGCAATATTTTTAGTTAGCGATTACAGACTGCAGTTATTACACATTGGGGTTTCAACTTGACATTTTTAACCTATTTTTAAAAAATCATTACTTTTTTCATTATTATTATTATTATTATTTATTGGTGAGAGAAGGCACGAATATTTATGGTATTATTTATTTTTTTCAGTATAAATGGACTACATGTCCTAAAGATTTTTAACTAATTTTCTCCCTTAGAATAATATTATTGCCCTATGCTAAAGGAATGCCATGTTAATTGGAGTGCTCATTACATGTGCCTATTATAAAACAGTATTTTCACATTTCTCCAACAGTAAATATAAAGGTGACAAAGAAGAGATTTATGTGGATTGCTTATTTATTTACTTTTTGCAACCATTTTCAGTTCATAAATGTGTGTTGGTTATGAATGACCATATGCTGGAATTATGGGGAGGCAAATACATTCTAAGAATATAATAGAATGCAGTAGAATACAACAACAGTTTGCTTTAAAACAAATAGCGGCATTTTTCCAAAAGAGGTGAACATTCTTTCCTTTCTAGATTACTCACACAACAAGATGGGATAGATGGAGGTAAGGAGTCACTGTCTTCTTACGTTTCTAGGTTATATGTGTTCAAACTTTCAAGGCTTTGGCAGTTGTTTTGTTCTTTTGAACAGCACCATTCTTGTACAGAAAATTTCTCACATCAGACTAGCAGAGGTGAAAGTATACAATTTTTTTTATCAAAAGACATTTTCAAGTAATTATTTTCATGATGATGATGATGTAGCATACACATAACCTCAGAGATAAACCCATTATGTTTTTGAACATTCAATATTTTTATTTATATCATTAAAATTAGAAATGCTACATAGAATAAATTAATCATTATAATTATCATTAATTGTAGTAGAAACTGATTACATATAGGGCCTTAAAAGATATTCAATACATATAGACTACTTTTTATGATATGCATATCATGCATTTTAATTTCTCATTCATTTGAAATCTGGTCCTGATGAAGGGAACACAGTGGAATTTATATGCCTTACAATTCTGCTTCTTATAGCCAGTCTGTGCTATTATTATCTGCCTGTGTTGAAGGAGGGGCACACAGAATGCTGTTCCAGCTCCCGAAAAGTGACGGAATGGCATTCCACATGAGTCGAGCGTTGCTTCATTACTGTCTTGTCTGAAAACTCTCTCCTCATATTTCTAATCCAAGTGGACTCCTGGTCTCGCACCCCCATCTACTTTTTCCTCAGTCCATTGCCCTTCATGGGTATCTATCAAACCCTAGTCATTGTCCCTAAAATGGATAGGCTTCCAGTCTAATCACAGATCTTTAAGAAAAAAGAATTTTGTGCCCAAATTTTTCATTTTCATTCAGGCATTTGGGGTGTTTTCACCCCTTTTTTGGTATTTCTTTTTATACTTTCCAAATTTCAATCAGAGCACCATTTTGAATCAAAAAGTCTGAACAAAATGTTTCAATTTTTTTTCAATGAGAGATTTCAGAATGAACCAGTCAGAATGAAATGGTCAAAACAAAATGTTTTCACTCTTTCATATTTTTTTCCAGCTGAAATATCAGACCTTCCAAAATGCATTTCTCAGTGAAAGCAGCAAAGAGTCCTTTGGCACCTTATAGACTAACAGACGTATTGGAGCATGAGCTTTCGTGGGTGAATACCCACTTCATTAGATGCATGTAGTGGAAATTTCCAGCGAAGACATTTCATAAAAAAATCACCCAACTCTCTCTACTGCAGGGTTTTATCAGGAATGAAAAGGTTAAACAAGTGGTTTGCTTGGCAGAAGGCTTTTGCTGCTCTGTCAGTTAACCCAGCTGGGACATTTCCTAGTATGATACAAGCCAGTGAGCGAGCTATAATTTCTCCAGTAGGAAGAGAAAAATTCTTTGTGATTTAGGCAGTTCACATGTTTTAATTTTTATGGCTGCACTTTCTTTCCTTGTTGTAATGGAAGCACTTTTCCTGGGGGGCTAAGAGGAGTTTCTGTTTTATATACAGCCAGTAGAATTATTCTGAGCAGAAATATTTTTGGGGTAAGAGGAGATGGTTAAAATGACCGTATAAAAATTAAAATGTTTTATTTTTTGCTGAAAATTCAGTGGCATTTTAATTGAAATATTTATTGAAATCTTTATCAAAAACATTGTACAACTAGTTATCAAAACATTTTGTTTACATGACATCAGCTTTTAACAACACTTCTGATAATGTTTTCAATACATAGTGAAATTTTTTTTGCAAAAGTGGTAAAATTAAAGTATTTTCATATAAATGATCATGTTTTTGTCACAATCCAGCCTTATATTTTGTTGTTTATTTATTTGTTTTATTTATTTAATGGACCAAGCCTCACATTTGCAAATATTACCTCTGATTATAAGTGCCTCAATTTTTGGGTGTCCAATGTGTTCAGCCTGGATTTTTTGTATATGCTGAGCACCCAACTCTCCAAAGTTCAGGTGCTTTTAAAGTGTCTCAATTTAAGCCCCTCTAATTGAGACACTAAAAAATTGAGCTCGTGGAAAAATTTCTGTAAAAACTGTTTTTGATGGACAACTGGGTTTTCTACTAAACAAATTTTTAGAGAAAAAAGTTTTGATTTGTTGTCAAAAAACTAAATACTTCAAAACAAAATATTTCAAAGAGAAAGCAAAATAGTTCAGATAACACCAGTTTTCAAGTCAAATATTTCTCTTTTTCACTGAACATTTTCTGTATTCATATTTTCAAAGAAAAATCAAAATTATTTGTGGAAAATGTAGATGATTTGTTTTCCATTTTGGCCAAAATTTGCTGCATGAAACAAACCCGTATTTTTCAATTCGTTCTACTAATGTCACTGTCAGTTTTGAAAACCTGGCGATTTGCTCATCAACTGGAAATGTTCATTGTGAGAATATTTTCACTGTATTCACACCTTAAATATATGTATTCAGGGGGGAGGGATAGCTCAGTGGTTTGCACGTTGGCCTGTTAAACCCAGCATTGTGTGTTTAATCTTTGAGGGGGCTACTTAGGGATCTGGAGCAAAATCAGTACTTGGTCCTGCTAGTGAAGGCAGGGGGCTGGACTCCATGGCCTTTCAGGGTCCCTTCCAGCTCTATGAGATAGGTATATCTCAATCTGATATATATATATTATTTTCTCAAGGAAAATTCCCAGCGGTGAATATGATGCGCGAGCAAGATTTCCTGTTTTTAGAATTGATTTATAAAAGCAATTGTAAGATATTTGGGGCAGGGACTGTTTCTTATCATCAGTAGGCATGTCTACGCAGTCTGTGGCAGGAAGCTTCCCAGTCCAGGTCAACAGACGCGGGCTACTGGGGATTGTGCTCTAAAAATAGCTGCATAGACAGTGTTTTGAAGTTGTGGCTCAGGCTGGAACTCAAACAAGGAAATCCAGCCTCCCTCACAGGCTTCCGACCTCAAGCCCCAGCCCCACCTGCAATGTCATCACAACTATTTTTGGCATAGTAACATAAGCCCTGCAGGCCTAAGTCTGTCAGCCTGGGCTAGGAGGCTCGCTGCCACGGGCTGCATAGACCTATCCTGTATGTTCATTGACTAGCACAAAAAGACCATGATTTTAGTTGGCTGTCTAGGTGCAATTATAAATAAGTAAATAAATAAATAACATGTAATTATTCTCATTATTATATCATGTGACTCAGGTTGAGCTGCAGTCATTGGTCACTTTAGAAAATCTTTCCTTTGAGGCAGGTCCTCAGAGGTTTTGAGCATTGGGTATTTCCCAGTGACTTCAGTTGGACTTATGGATGCTTATAACATGGGAAAGTCAGGCTCAAAAGTCCCTCTGGCCTTATTTATAAATTACACTGTTTTAACTTGAACTTGATTTAAAAGCTGGTGTAGTTGAACTGGGACAAAAATGCCGTGTGGACTGCAGCTGGTCAGAAATGATCTGTTGAAACATTTTTTTTCCCAATGGAAGATGGCTTTTTGACTGAAGGAAAATTCCCATTTTCATCTCAAGTATGCTGTCCCCAGACAAATTTCAATTAAAATTTTCAAGGAAAGTGGGAAAACAATCTTTGTTGTTAATTTTTATAGCAGAAAAAAATATATTCCCAACAGCCTACAGTCTGGAGATTCTTCGTTCAATTTAAACCAAGCTTATATTGCTTTAGTTATAGTTGATACCTTGTGGACTAGAGTTAAATTGACATAAAATTGTTTTAAATCAGATTAAAATTGTCTACACTGAGATTTACACCACTTTATCTAGATGATTGTAAAATCACACTTTTAGTTCAACTACGGCAGCTCTATCTGTAGAAAAGACCTGAAGCTAAATACCTTAATGCTGAGATTTCCAAAATGACATGTTATTTAAAAAACAAACAAACTTTAGCCTCAGGCCTGGGCTACACTTAAAAATTAGGTTGACATAGCTACGGAACTCAGGGGTATGAAAAGTCCCCAACCCTGAGCGATATAACTATGCCAACCTCCCCATAGCACTGACACATCTAGACTGATGGAAGAATACTTCTGTCAACCCCGCTACTATTGATCAGAGAGATGGTTTCCTACACCATTGGAAATACTCCTTCTGTAAGTGTAGACTGCATCAACACTACGAGACAATGCCGGTATAGCTACATCTGCCTGTAGTGTAGACATACTCTAAAAAAAATACAACTTCCCGGGAAGTGAGAGAATTTTCATGTTAACCAAGGTATTTGGCATTTCTTCCATCAAAGGGAGAAGCTGACTATTGTATCAGACTCTGTCAGTGTTACCCCTACACACATGTGCATATTCCACATATTTTTTGTTCTAATCTCTCTTCTTGTGCCATCAGGCCAAATCAAATGAAGAGGAAGTGGAGAGGACTAACACAACATTGCCAACAGAATTTATCCTGCTGGGGCTCTTTAACCAAACAGAGACACATACCTTTCTTGTGGCCATGATTTTACTTGCCTTCATTACGGCCTTGTCAGGGAATAGTCTCCTAATATTTCTAATCCAAACGGATTCTAGCCTTCACAGCCCCATGTATTTTTTCCTCAGTCACTTGGCCTTCATGGATATCTGTCAGATCCTGATCGTTGTCCCCAAAATGGCAATGGACTCCCTGATCCCAGGGAACACCATTTCGATAGTTGGATGTGGGACCCAGATATTTCTCACGATGACCATGGGAGGAGCGGTGTGCCTCCTTCTGGCAGTCATGTCATATGACAGGTATGTGGCGATATGCAATCCCTTGCAATACCATATCCACATGAGGAAGAGAACCTGTCTAAGCATGGCAGCTGGCGTCTGGTTTGGAGCATCTCTAGATGCCTTGATTCACACAGTTTTTATTCTTCAACTGCCCTACTGTGGCTCAAAAGAGATCAACCACTTCTTCTGTGAGATCCCAGCCCTGCTGAAATTGTCCTGCTCTGACACCTCCACTTATGAGACGGTCCTCTTTGTGTCTGGCATTGTATTGCTCCTCATCCCTTCCTCGATTATACTGTCTTCTTATACGTGCATCCTCTCTTCGGTGCTGAGGATTAGCTCAGTCAAAGGAAAGCAGAAGGCACTAGCCACTTGTTCCTCACATTTGACCGTGGTGGGGCTATTCTACGGAGCAGCCATCTTCATGTACATGAGACCCACTTCCTACCACTCATCACAGCAAGACAAGATGGTGTCTATGTTTTACACCATTGTCACCCCAGTGCTGAATCCCCTCATCTACAGCCTAAGAAACAGGGACGTTTTAAGAGCCCTAAGAAAATTGGTTGGGAAATGCAGGGTCTGTCTGAAACTTTGATATGAAATGTCATTGACTGTTGTGTCCTAGGTTTGATAATTTACTATTTGGCCACAGACTGGGTTTCCTAAAAGATTTAGTTGCAGGGCAAAATTTTCAAAATTCCTTAAGCGCCCAAGTTCCATTGAAAATCAGTGTGTCTGAGGCTTTTAAGTTTCTAAGGCACATTTGACATTTTTGCACATGTGGCTAGATTCACAAGGGGCACCTAACTGGCCGTTAGCCGCCTGAGTCCACCATTGAATTCACAAAACCACTGCTCAGCTGCTGCCTTGCCTTGGAGGCACCTGAATTCCCTAAGCCCCAGATTTGTAAAGGCGTTTGGGCATTGCTGCACTCAGCATTGCAACCCTTACCTGATGGAGGAGCTGAAATCCCATTTTCAAAATGGAGAGTACTTTGAAAATGAGATTCAGGCTCCAACTCTTGAATTCCTTTTTAAATCTGGGCCAAAGTGATTTAGGAGCCTACATTCTACTGACTGTAAGTAGGATTTTGGCTCTTAAGGACATGGGCCCTTAGGAGCCAAAATCCTATTGACTGCTGAGATATGCCCTTAGGAGCCAAAATCCCATGGACAGTTGATGGGATTTAGGCCCCATAAATCAGTTAGGCATTGAGACACTGAGCACAACAATCGTGAAATATCTTTAAAAATCCAGGCCTACGTACCTGAGTTTCTACTGATATAGTCCTCTAAACACCTACGTTTCTGTACATGGGCATGCGCCTATGTCCTAGTGGCAGAGAGCGGCTCAGCACCTAGCTCTTACTGAAGCCCCCGTGGGATTCACAGTTGTGTAGGGATTCTTTGAGCACACCTAGCCAGAAAGGAGGAGGTTGTTCCCCCCACTTATACCCAACAGTTCATTGTTTAGGGCACTCATCTGGGATGTGGGAGACCTGGATTCCAGCACCTGCTCCATATTAAGCAGAATAGGGATTTGTGCACGGGTCTCCTAGATCCCCGGTGAGTGCTCTAACCACTGGGCTATTGAGATAATCACCCCTCTGCTCCTCCTTGGTTTATTGTGAGAAAGGCTCAATCTGACCTAGGCGCCTAACTCCAGGAGAGGGTTCATGGCTGTGAATCCCCAACAGAGACAGTGTGTCCCTCCGGCACAGACAGGGCTTCGAGACATTTCTTACTGGCTCACTTAGGCAGCTCCCTTCGCAGAGTGCTGCCTTCTGTGGGTCATTTTTTTGGCACCTTACTCATGTAGCTCAGAGCTGTGATTTCTGTTAGGTGGCAGGGCAGCAAGAAGTGAGGTTTTGTAATGCTCATCATTGTAACAGTTAAGCCCCCCCCCTTGTTAATCTAGTCCCTAATGTGTTCTACTTTTATAGTGTTTCAAACCAGATTTTATGTGCATCGCTCAAAATAGAGCTGAAAAGGGGACTATAAATGTGCAAAGGCCTCATACCGGCGCTCTGCCGAAGGCTGAATTTCTCCCACAGGAAGTAGGACCAGTGCTAAGAAGGGAACATTGTTAATATTCACTCTTCAGAGTGTGATGCCACTTTGGGCCTGATTCTCCCCCCACATTGGTTTTAAACTGGTTTAGGTCCATTGACAGCAGAGGTGTTACCCTTGGTTTTAATTGGTGTGTAGAAGGATTTGGTCGGGTTCGTCCCTCTCTGGGGCGGCGGGGAACCAGACCGCCTCACTACATCCATCGGGTTATTTCTCAGGAACTAGCCTGGCCGCGGGGCTTCACACTGTGGCAACGGTAGAGGCCAACAAAGAGCTCTATTCCTCAGACCCAGGCCCTAGAGCAGGGCGGGGCAGTGGAGAGTCTATGACTCAGGCCCTTAGGCAGGGGCTGAGCAAACAGTTTAACACAGGCCCTAGCCCTGGGTCAGGGCGGGGCAGTGGAGAGTCTATGACTCAGGCCCTTAGGCAGGGGCTGAGCAAACAAATGAATTCAGGAGGCGCCTGGGGAGAGGGGGAGACTGCCACCCCCATGTTGGGTGGCAAGGAGGATGCAGGCCCTCCCACTCCACTGCATCCCAGCCCGGGGCCCTGGCAGTGGCAAATGGCCTGCTGCTGTGTCAGTGGGGATCCTGGCAGCAACACACCGACATTGGTTCTGGGTGTGCTACAGCCAGATTAGGGTCAGATGCCCCGGGCTACTTCCTACCTCCCCCTCTAGAGGTACCTGCATCTGGATTGTGTCCTCCACGGAATCAAGCACCATGGGCTCCTCAGGGTACTCGGCGAGCGGTAGCCTTGGCAGCTCCTCTGGGTAACTTGCCACAGACAGACTTAACAGCTTTCCCAGATCTGGTTGGCATCAGGCCTCAGCTGGTCTGGCCAGTCCTCAAGTCGGTCGCAGGCTGCAGGAATCTCCCCAGTGGGAGCTAGGACACAGGCGTCTGGCTCCTCTGCTGGCCGGGGCTCTAGTGAGCTCTGGGGTTGGGCTTTTGTACTTCCTGTCCTGTGTCCTGACCTCTGGGGGGTGGGCACAAGCTCCACTGGCTCCACCCACTTTGGCGTCTGGAGGGGCTCGTCCCTCTCCGGGGCAGCGGGGAACCAGACCACCTCATTACATGGTGCAAAGTATGTTCTTTGCATTCTCTCTTTAGCAGCTCTAGTTATGTAAAGTAGGAAGTAACTATTAATCCAGCCTGCGTGTAAATGTTGTGTAAAATAAATTAATATGATTGATTAGAGAATCATAGAAATGTAGGGCTGGAAGGGACCTGGATAGATCAGCTAGTTCATCCTTCTGCCCTGAGGCAGGAACAGGATAATCTCTGACAGACATTTAACAATACTTAAAAACTTGTCAATGGAATATCAAGATAAATGGAAGGCTTCCTTAGTTTAAATTCAGACGAAGACTGCACGGGAGGAAGTAAAAAGGACATGGGATTCAATCATTTATTTTATTATGAATGGAAGAAATGGGGACTCAAGACTTCTGAATGGTAGAAAAGTTTTACTAACCCAAAATTGACTGGAAAAATGAAAGAATTGTTCAATGAACAAATATATTAAGATAGAGATTGAAAATGAACTGGTAAATAATATAATCCTCTCATCCATCGATCATATTTACAGTTTGTCAGTCACCGTAAATATTTAGGCATCAGTACCCACTGAAATGATGCAATGATTTTTCAAAGCCACAGCCTCTACCTTCAACTTCCCAATAACCACACAAATAAAGTAAAATGCATGAGCCGGTTGGGAAGATTCATTCCACATGTAGCATTAGTCCATCTATTTTTGGGTGGTAATTTATTATATTAAATTTCTAGTCAGTGTCAGTGCACTGGGTCATATTATCATTACAATACACAAAACTGAAACCATGGATGTTACGGGTCATATTTTCCTTCATCATGCTTGTTGGTGCATCGTGGGTCATATTCATTGCTGGCATAGTATATTCACTGATGTCAATGTGGTTATCTCAGGTTTGAATTTGCCCATAAGGGTGTATTGAATTTGCCCCACGTGCGTTTGGTGGAGGTCTGACTATCTTCCCCCAATTTCTGAATTGCTAGATGACAGAGGCACATCCCTGCTACCTAGACTCGAGCACCTATGTTCATGAGAGGATCAGGGCTCAGCACACCCCGCTCCTTGGCATCTCTCATTGGCTTGCTAAGGCGGCTCCCTAGCTAGCATGCTGCCTTTAATGGATTCCATTCTAAGGCACCTATCGCTCTCCATTCACTGTACAGAGATCCTAGGTACCTAGCTCAGGCTTTGTGGATCCCCAGTGTTCTTCCTGTGATTTTCTGGGTGCACTTGTGGACCTGGGCAGAAAGATAAACACATTACAGTTGTTTAACTATCAGATACTATAGTAATGGGGACCATATAAGTACTACAGACAGATGGGTATGCCCCTATCTAGATGGACATCACAATTATGGCTCTTAACTCACTTAAATCCCACTTCAAGCTCAAAACAGCCTTGTGCTGACTCTCTGCTTTCACTCTTAAGGGGCCCCATTGACCATAAAAAAAATGTTTGGAAGCTTTTTTATTTCTTCTCTTCTGTGTCTCAAGAGCTATAACTTCACCCACTGAAATTTAACAGAGCAACCAGTTACTATAGGTCTCAAAAGCAATTACTGATGATGTCTAGTGCAACTTTCTTCTAGTTAGTTAATGGTGAACGATGAAACATGGAACAAACTGAAGCCAGTGGGATTGTGCTTTCATCATAACTGAATTTAATTGAAGACATTTTTGCCCCTAAACTGTTTTTCTTTGTGGGGTAACTTTGGTCAAGGCTAGTCCCATTCATTTCAATAGGACTAGTCATGTGAGAAAAGATAAACAAATGTTAACATCATGTCTCTGCAGAGAGTCAAGAAAAAGGCTGTTCACCACTGGAATAACACTCAGTCCTGCAAAACAGGGCGTAACAGGTACATAACAGTCGGCCTGGTGCAGAGGGAGGGTGAATTTCTGCTCTGCAGAGGATGGGTTCCACACATGGGTTTACTGGAGACTAGGATACAAAATGCTCAGTAGCATCATCCCTTTGCAAAACCCTATTGGGATATTTTCAAAAACTATAAGGGGGAAGGGACAGAGAGGTTAGTGGGGGCAATAGATAATGTGAGAGCTGGTGATAGCCCAATGGAGCCTGGCTTTCAAAGTGTGGGGTGCGTGGATAAAGCTGAGAATTATTCTGAAGTCAGGAGGTGTCTACATGGATGACCCTGGGCTCTATAGAGAGCTAATGTCCAAGCAAGAAACAGCTAAATGAATGCTCTTGGACTCCACCCATCTCTCAAGATCCATGTGAATCTCCAGAGATCTGTGAATTGAGTGCGTGGGTGAGTGTGTGGTTGGGTGAGAGCATAATCCTCAACTGACTCTGGAAAGGAGGGCCAACTCCACTCCCTTCTTTTGGGGTCTCTGGACCCAGTCCGATGTCATACAGAAGAATGGAAAGAACCACAAGCAGAAACTTGCAGAGTTTCAAAACATGTGCATGGGGGGAAAATCAGGGCTACATTTCCTCCTGTAACTGTAACTTAGTTAAACACTTGAGAGAGGATTCCACAAAGTCTGGTAAAGTTTAGATACATATTTCCCCTTAGAGTGTTAATTTTGAGCTGATGTAATGGTCCCAACCTTGACTCAAACTATTGAAATAATGTACTTTCTTCCACCAGTTACTGTTCCTTTTTCTTTAGTAAGGAACTGACTGGGGTAGCTTTAGACCTAGGTTAGAGAAACTTATTTAAAGTGTCTCATGCAGTATTTTTGGTTACTGATTACAGACTATAGTTCTTACAGATTAGGGTTTTCCAAGTGGCATTTTTTAACCTGTTTTAAAAAAATCATTAAATGCTTTTTCAGCCTTCAGGCATGAATATTTATGCCTTAACATTTTTAAACTAAATGAATCCCTGAGAATAATATTACTGCCCTATGTTAAATTAATGCAACATTAATTAGACTGAGCACTCTATGTACCTATTATTATGAATTATTTTGACTTTCTCAGCAGTAAATGTAAAAGTAGCAAAGAAGACTTACATCGATTGCTTATTTATGTACTTGTTGAAATCATTTTCAGCTCATAAATGTGTGTTGGTTATGAATGACCATATACCACAGTGATGGGGAGACAGAAAGATTCTAATGTGGAAGTAGAGCAAGAACTGACAGGGATTTGAAGGGGATTTCAATGCAAATAGTCTCTTCTGTGAGCAAGAGACAGGCTAGCTGTAACCCTACTAATGTGAGATTTGTAGAAGCGAGGATTGTGTGAGGCGAATGGGAAAGAACTGTGTGAGAAGTTGTTGTGACCTTGTGTTAGATATGGAATGTAGACTGTAGTCTAAATAGAAGTGAGAAAAATAAGATGTCAAGATGACCTATGTATAAACAAAAGTCAGCTGTTGCTTATTATTGTATGTAACAAAAGGTATAAATGCTTGCTGTAATTGTTTACCTGGAGAGAGACCTGCCTAGGAGCGGGAAACCCTGTGTCCTAGTGCACTCTCTCCATCTGTGCAATTGCTTGAGAATAAAGTATCTGACTTTGCTGCACCCAACCAGAAAGTGAGAACTGTGTTTTTCTCCGACACTAAGAATATACCAGAACAGAACTATAAGACACACAGTTTGATTTCAAACAAACAGAAGCATTTTTCCAAAAAAGATAAAAATTCTTTCCTTTCTAGATTGCTCCCAGAACAAGATGGGATAGGTGGAGGTAAGCAGTCACTGTCTTCTTGTGTTTCTAGGTTACATGTGTTCAGTTTTTCAAAACTTTGGTTGCCTTTTTTTATTTTTAAAAGCATAATTACTATACATAAAATGTCTTACAACAAGATAGCAGAGAAACAAGTGTATATATATTTTCAGTCACTATTTTAAATAACAATAATCATTAATAACAGATCACACATATAATCTGACAGACTCATTTTCTTTTTAAACATTCATTTATAAAAATAATAAAAGCAGATTCCCAAAATTGAACAATTACATAGATTATAATTTCCATTAGTCATAGTAGCAAGGTTTTTTTTACATATGAGGCACTTTTTAGTGCTGGATATCAGATACATAGATTACTTTTTATAATATTAGATCATACATTTTAGCTTTTAATACACTTGAAATTGCACCCTGATGGAGGGAACACAGTGGATTTTATACACTTCACAATTTTGCATCTTGTAACCAGCTCGTACTATGAGTACTATAAGTATCAGCCTGTGTTGAAGGAGAGGCTGTGTAAAAGCCCTGATCCTGCAAAAGCATATACAGCTGCTGCATTTACACACTGTGGGGAGTCCCATTGACTTCCATGAGTCTGTTCAAACGTGTAAAGTTTCTCTTCTTGTTTACAATCATCTAAGGCCAACATTTACAAATATTGCCTCAAGTTTTGGATGCCTCCAGTTTTGGATGCCCAGTATAATGCATGTGTTAGAGGCCTGATTTCAGAATGATCTGACCCACTTGCCTTCTGAAACACAAGTTTCTTTAGAAGTGTTTCAAATCTGGCACTGGTAAACTGAGGCACTTAAAGTCATAAATCCCTTTTGAAAGCCTTAGCCAGCTGGCCATTGTCACTGTGCAAACCCTTTTTGCATGGGTGGAGCATGAACTGCCTGTTCAGGGAGGCTACCCCCAGCCCCACTCCTTCTGAAAGAGGCCCTGCCCCTCACCTGCCCCTCTCCTGCCCCTTACACAAATACCCGCTGGAGCCCAGACCCCCCCTCCCACTGTGGCCACCACCCCCACCCTAACTCCAGCCTCAGGCTCCCAAGTGCCCCCAGTCCCGGAGCACCAGGTGGACGGTGTGGCCCCAGTGCCCCCAATCCCAGTATCCCCAGCCCCGGAGCACCAGGCTGTGTGAGCACCAGCTCCATCCCCATCCCCCTCACCTTAAGTCCCGGCTGCAGGCCAGCCTGCCCCAGCCCCAGCCCTGGTCATGGGGGAAGAGCAGGAAGCAGGAGGGGGTCTGGGGGCAGAGCATGGTCTGTTTGGGGATGCTCAGCCTCCCTCGCCACCCATGCATTTTTACACCCTGAGATATCTTTCGTCAGAAGAAATTTCAAGGAGAATGAGAGAGCAATGAGCAGCATCTGCAATATTTAAATCTTATGTATACAAAGAATTCACCGTAGGGGGGTTGTCAGCTCTTGGGGGCGCAGACCGCATGTGACTGTGTAACCCACAGGGACTCTGATTTTGGTGGCGGCATCTAGGTTCCATTGCAAGACTGTTATGCTGAAAGGTTCTAACGCCTTGCCTAATAGGGGTCATTGATGTATAGTCAGTTGCTCAGCCACACTTTGGTTCATTATGAAATATATCCAAGAGACCAAATAACCAATGGCGGCTAAGATCCGTCTAAGCTGTGCGGTCGTGCAGCAGCCACGCAGGCACTCAGGTCTGCGGTAGGGAGAGATTCCTCTCCCCCAGCGCTGGACCCAACCGAGCCCAGCCACGGATCTGCTGCAGCTCCTCCCCTGGCCCCAACTCAGGCTGGCCCAGACCTGCCACAGCTGGGAGAGATGTGCCTCTCCAGAAGCCACAGCCCTGAAGTTGCCGGGGCAGGGAGAGGCATCCCTCCTCCATAGCCCAGGTGCTGCTTGCAGGGAGAGAGCACTTGCGGAGTCCTCTCTCCCTGCCATATCCCCAGGGCAGCCTGTACCTCAGACCCGTCATTCCCAGCCCCACCCTGGAGCCCACACCCTCAGCTGGAGCCCTTACCCCCTGCATCTCAACCCCCTACCCCAGCCCCGAGCCCATCATCCCCAGACCAGGCCCGGAGCCCTCACCTCCCCACACCCCAATCTTCTGCCCCAGCCTTGAGTCCCTTATCTCTGCCCCTACCCCACAGCCCGCATCCCCAGCCAGAGCCCTCACCCCCCCTGCACCCAAACCGTCTGTCCCAGCCCTGAGCGCCCTCCCACACTCCAAGCCGCTTGGCCCCACGCCCACCACACATCACCTCCATATTGGTGCACATAACAAAATTCATTCCGCACATGGGTGGGAAAAATTAGAGGGAACACTGAATGGCAGTCGGGTTTATTGCTTTAATTCAATAACAATATAGAAGAGAAAGGTTTAATATGATACCAGTCTATGGGAAACCATCTTATGCAGTGTTGATACACTGACCTTACAAAGAAGGGGTGCTCCCAAAATTACACCCATAAATCTATCATTTTCTACAAGTGAAAGGTACTGTGTAGATAATCTGAAACTAGATTTAATCAATCATATTTCTACTTTGTTTTTCTGGTACATTTGGGAACTTTCCTCTGCACCCCCCCCCCACAGTTTGGGCACCTCTGGGCTAATGGAAGGTGTTATGGCATACTTAGCATAAGTGAACAGAATTGTAGCAAAGGTATAGGCCAATTTAGGTTAGATAGAATCATAGAAGGTTAGAGTTGGAAGGGACCTCAGGAGGTCATCTAGTCCAACCCCCTGCTCAAAGCAGGACAATCCCCAGACAGTATTTTACCCCAGTTCCCTATATAGAACCCTCAAGGATTGATTTTACAGTCTTGGGTTTAGCAGGCCAATGCTCAAACCCCTGAGCTATCCCTCCCCATCTGCTATACTGTCTGTGCTTAATGGTATTGGTGCTTAATGCATAGTAACAGATCTATGGGGTGGATTTTATATATATATATATATATATATATATATACTGCTAGCCAGGATACAGTGGTCAACAATTTGTATTACCATAGTGCCTAAGGGTTTACATTCATAAATTAAATCGTGTCTTGTGTTACTAATGCTCACATTTTCCTTCCTTTTTTAGATCATTTATTTTTCAGTGACATTAATGAAGGCCATAGTCCTCGCTGGTGCTGGGAACAAAACTACATTGTTATCACTGGAGTTATGCCTTCTTATGCCAGATTGCAGTTTATCCATAGGCGTGTGTGTCTCACTTTCACAAACAGGTGCCAATACCTTTTGCCAAGATCTGTGAACATAAACATGCCACACCTTACCTCTACCTGTAGCAGCTAGTTTGCCCGGATCTGTTTATAAAATCCCATTGATACCTGCCGTGTTACACCCATAATCTCTGTTATTACAGCATAGAGTGTCAAACATTATTAAGGCAGTATCTCTATACGATAAATTCATTTGACTTTCATTGTGGCAGCACATGTGAGTAAGTCAGATTAAAAGAGAGGACATGCTAACTGCCATCTGTTAGTGTCTCTAAAGCACCTTTTGCCCTAATATCTTGGTTTTGTACATTGCCATTGGGAACAGTCCCTAAGGCAGTCAGTTTTACCCTCTCGTTCATGCGGGAGAGGGTTATACCTAGAACTGGTTTGGGTGGATGATATTTACAATATTGTTTTGTAAAATGTTCTCCAAAATTGAGATTCTGGAGGTTTCTTTTTTGATAGTGGTGGGAGAGGAGGGCGACAGGTAGAGAGACACATGCATGAAGGAAATAACTAGTTCTACAATTGGTTGGGTTTAAAAAAAAATGAAACAAAACATCTGCATATTTTACCTGATTTCTTTCTGCAGTTCAGCAGTAGTAAAATAAAAACTGGCCAAGTTCAGTTTTTCCTTGCTTGTCCATCTGGCTCTTTGCTCTTGAGGTTATTCAAGTTATTCATAGAATTTAATGCCTAAGGGGACTCAAATGAGCATCTGGTCCAGTGGTTCTCAACCTATGGGCTGCTTGTGGCCCAGTCAGGACACAACTGCGACCCATGTGACATCCTCAGGGCCATACCTGTCATAGGGGGTATAATATAATAGGCCATGGCCCCACCCACGCTCCACCCTGAGGCCCTGTCCTCACTCCCCTTATGCTCCAAAGCCAGCGGGGTCTCAGCTTGGGCTGGCCAGCATCTGAGGGGCCATCTGGGGGTCTGTCTTGGGGGACAGGTTGGGCAGCGTCCCAGCATCCCAGGGCTCAGGTGAGGCCAGGGTCCCAGGACTCAGTGCAGTCAGCAAGGCTGGGGCTGGCCAGCTGGTGGTCCGGGGCTCGGGGCGGCTGTGGTGGGCGGGCTAGTGCTCAGATCGGTTCGGCCAGGGCTCCTCTAGACAATGGGGGGGGCACCTCAGGGCTCTGGTGGGTAAAAGGGGTGGGGTAGGGGAGGGGCATCGGGTGGAAGGGGTAGGGCCAGGGGGCTAGCCTCCCCGAAGGGAGGAGGTTCATGCACTGCCCATGATACAAGTAGCATATATAGTGTGTGGATGCATCCCACATAACATATAGAGATCTGCCTATGCGGCCCACAATGGTCAATAGGTTGAAAACCACTGATCTAGTGTAACCCCCGGTATATCACAGGACATGAAGTTCCACCCAGTTACCCTTGTGGTTGGGGGTTGTGTTTATTACTTCAGAGCTAAAGTTTCCTGGAACTATTGTCATTTGTATTAAAATCCTGGTTAGGGCCTCTGGGAACTACTGGAAGACAAGTTATAACTGCTTGGGTTCCAACCTTAGTTTATAGCGTCACACAAGCCCATTAAGAGGGGCTGTGTCACCCTGCCCTCTACCCTTGGATGCCTCACAATGTTTTGCTGTTGTAGCTGCCAACTTGGGTCACTCACAATCAGCCTGCCAGTATGCCGGTCACATCCTGGGTGTCTGTGTATAGCCACAACCCTGGTCCAGCAACTCTAATCCCAGCAGCCCGTCCGCAACACAGCAGACACATTCTTGCTTCCAGCAGCCCTTGTTACCACTTGCAGAGTGACCCCAACACATTCCCCATCTCAGATTTTCCCCAAAGACGTGTATTCTGCACTGTCCAGCCAGGGGCGGCTCTAGGCATTTTGCCGCCCCAAGCACGGCAGGCAGGCTGCCTTCGGCGGCTTGCCTGCAGAGGGTCCGCTGGTCCCGCGGCTTCGGTGGACCTTCCACAGGCGTGCCTCTGAAGGTCCTCCAAAGTCGCGGGACCAGCGGACCCTCCGCAGGCAAGCCGCCGAGGGAAGCCTACCTGCCGCCCTCACGAAGCTGGCAGAGCACCCCCCTCGGCTTGCCACCCCAAGCACGTGCTTGGCGTGCTGGGGCCTGGAGCCGCCCCTGTGTCTAGCTCTCTCCTGGATAGTCGAGGTATATTCGGTCCATTGCCTCTGTAAGGGGATCGACATACAGCAGTTGGCTACCTGAAATGGAGTTACCCAAACAATTCACAACCCAGGATTCATTTTGATTGAAGAATAAAATAAGTTTATTTAAGTATAAAGAGAGAGATTTTAAGTGAGTACAAGTTGTGATGTTTCACTCCATATTCTTTATGAAAATATGCTTATGATATGAATATGACATAACTGAGAATCATAGACTATCAGGGTTGGAAGAGACCTCAGTAGGTCATCTAGTCCAACCCCCTGCTCAAAGCAGGGCCAATCCCCAACTAAATCATCCCAGCCAGGGCTTTGTCAAGCCTGACCTTAAAAACCTCTAAGGATGGAGATTCCACCACGTCCCTAGGTAACCCATTCCAGGTTACCTTATGATACACTTTATGCAAGATGGCTCATGTAAGAAATCATTGGATAGGTTATGATTTACTGAATGTTATGTCCAATTTGTATGCCTGTATCATTTCTGTATCTGAAGTTAGGAATATTAACTATGTATCTGTATTTCAAATGTGTTACTTTGGGTGTAAGTCCCAACCAGCCCTTCAGGAAACAATGAAAAAGCCAGATGGGGCTGATGGGCCATTAGCAGAGACAATGGACTGTTAAGAGCTTATTCTTCCTGGGGATGCTGGAGGCAGCCTATGAGCAACATCTGCCACAGCCATGTAGAGATGTGGGCCTGAGTCGCCTTGTATTGGATACCCTTCCTCCCCTTTTGGAATGCCTCTCAGGGCTGGCTTTAGCCAGTGCGGGCCCGATTCGTGGGGCATGTACTCTCCTGGCGGCACTTCAGATTTCCGCGCTCTGGCAGTGGAAGCGGGGCCGCCGGGTTGCGGGGCTCTGGCTGTGGGAGCGGGGCAGCTGCACTTGCTGCTCTCGGGCCGGGGGACCGGGGCCGCAGGGATGCGGGGCTCCGGCCGGGAGAGCGGGGCCATGGGGATGTGGGGCTCCGGCCGAGGTAGCAGAGCCACTGGGCTCCGGCGGGGAGAGCGGAACTGAGGGGTTGCGGGGCTCCGGCCGGGGTAGCAGGGCCGCCGGACTTGCCGCACTCGGCCGTGGGAGTGGGGCCATGGGGATGCGGGGCTCTGGCCGATGTAGCAGGGTCACGGGGTTGCGGGGCTCCGGCCGGGGGATCGGGACCTCGGGGTTGCGGGGCTGTGGCCAGGAGAGCAGGGCTGCGGGGTTGCGGGGCTCCGGCCGGGGAAGCAGGGCCAAAAGGCAAAAGCTGACATTAACATTGTTTCAGTCTCTGTGTTACTTGACATCGTGTATTCAGTGTCACCATAGAAGGGAAGGGCTCTGCATAGACGGAAATTTGCCTGGGCATCAGTAGAAAATGTTAAGTAAAATTTGCTTTAAAAAATAAACCTGGCACTTTGCCATCTTGTGTCATCATTTTTATTTCTTTGCTTTCAGCTATTTAAGTGAACTCTAAAACTTTCAGACTGACTGTTTACCATCTGACATTGTATCTCTCTAATCTCCTTCATAACCATCATTGACTTTTTTCCATTTTAATACTATCCCATAGTATCAGAGACAGTGAGAAAAATAGCAAATAAAGGTACATGACTCTCTTTCTATCTCTATAGAGAATGATAGATATACATGCATCTGTCTCACATAGAGAGATGTGATGTATTCCCTGCAGCCAGGGCCGGCTTTAGGAACTGCGGGGCCCAATTCGAACAGTTTTGAAGGGCCCCCAGCAGGGATGACTAAAAAAAACCAAAAACACATGTAAAAAAACATGTGTGGCTTGTACTCACTGGACAGTGCTCCAAGTCTTCGGCGGCACTTCGGCAACAGGTCCTTCACTCGCTCCAGGTCCTCGGCGGCACTGAAGGACCCGCCGCCGAAGACCCAGAGCAAGCGAAGGACCCACCGCCGAAGTGCCACCGAAGACCCAGAGCACTGCCAGGTGAGTAAAAATTAAAAAGATGTCTCTGGCCAGGGAAGGGATTCTCACTGGGTGTGGGGCCCTCTTAGGCGCGGGGCCCGATTCGGGGGAATTGGTGGACTAGGCCTAAAGCCGGCCCTGATGCCAGTGGTTTTCCACTAGAAGACAAAGGGTTCCTGCCTTACGCAAGAGCTATATAAGGCAGGGGAGTGACATCATCATGGTTCTCCTCTGCCTCCCCACCCAAAGAGACACTGAAAAAACACCTGGAAGCAAAAACCGAACTCAGGGGAGAAGGGTTGAACCCAAGCTGGAAGAGTGCCTAGATTGTGAGTAATAATACCTGAGGTCTCAAGAGGGAGACCAGTGCAGATGCCTTTCAAGACTTTCTGTAATCTGCCTGCAACACTATCTAGGGTGAGAAATACTATTTGTAACCGATTTCTTTAGTGAAGACTCCTCGTTAGCTTAGTTTGCATGTTTGATTTCATTTGCTTAGTAATCTACTTTGTTCTGTCTGTTATCTCTTATATTAACTTAAAATCCATCTTTGGTAGTTAACAAACGTATTTCTTATTTAACCCAGTTTATGCAATTTCTAACCAGGGGGTGGGGGAAGAAGTGTGCACATCTCTCTTCACATTGAGGAAGAGGGTGGATTTTTATGAGCTTGCACTGTGCAGATTTTTCTATACAGCACAGGACAGTATTATTTTGGGTTTATCTCCAAAAAAAAGGGTGTGCACGTGAGTGCTGGGTGAGTCCTCTCACACAGAGCTGACTTCAGTCTCTGTCTGCAGCGGGGTGTGGCCCTACCTGTCTATGTGTGTTGTGTGTTCCAAGTCCAAAATGCACTCCTCCTCATCTGGCTGGAGAAAGAGGAGAGAGAAACACTGGAGAGAGAGAAGGAGAACTTGTCCCAGCTTTGCCACCAAGAGGCTACCCTGACCAAAATGATAACAGAGCTGGTGAAGAAGTACAACCATCAGGAACCATAATTGCTGAAGGGTGGTGGGGCAGGGGAGATGGGAGGGAGACATTCAAGGCTGGCAGCTGAAGCAAGACACATTCAGGCTTTTTATAAGGCACAATATTTTAACAGTGAGAGAATAAACCATTGGAATAATTCACCTAAGGATGTGGTAGATTGTACATCACTGAGAGTCTTTCAATCAAGACCGGATAGCTCTTCCTAAAAGATCTTTAACTCAGCTATAAGTTATGGGCTAGAGACTGGGTATAACTGGCTGAAATTGTCTAGCCTGGGCTATGCAGGGGGGCAGACAAGATGATTAAAATGGTCCCTTCTGGCCTTATAATCGATGAAGAATTGGTGAGGAAAGAAAAAGCTGCTGTCTCTGTGTCTTTATCTAAACCACTGATTTAGCACATAGAATCATAGGACTGGAAAGGACCTCGAGAGGTCATCTAGCCCAGTCCCCTGCACTCATGGCAGGACTAAGTATTATCTAGACCATCCTGACCATCCGCCCTCTAATGGATTGTCCCAAAAGAGGATAACAGCCTACAGCTGCTTCAGGTGAATGGAGTTACTCCTTCAGCTCAATGCATAGAGTTCTGTGTGGTTGGATCTAAGGCTCCATGCTAGGTTGGGAGTGTCACTGGGTGATCCCATATAGTGCCTCCCTAGACACGAGTGGGGTGATATGGGTATGAAAACCTAGGTAGCTAAGAAAGCCTCTTATGTTAAAGGTGAGCTGCTAAGGAGACAGTGGAGGGGAGGCAGAGTGTGGTTGTGCCCATTTGTTTTTCTTCTTTATGGTGGAGAACAGAGGCCTGAGAGATGTCATTTTAAATAAAGTTAATTTTCTTTACATCCTGGGTTATTTATATCTCTGCTCCCAGATGCTCCCTATCAGAAGCAATCAATCAAAATGCTAAAGAGAGGGGAACGTACAGATCACCAGAAAAGGAAGCACAAGGATCCACTTTCAAATGGAAACTGAGCCCAGTAAATCCAGGGATCAAAAGTTCATTAGAGGTTAGGAATGGCCCACTGTGGTTACTGGGTGTCATTGTTTTAAGGGGACCCTTCAAAGAGGGGGGGGAAGCGGCTGTTTGAGTGTGTGTGTGAATGGTGCTTTCCACCTAGTGGGCCCTACTGTTCTATTGTTCCCCTATTTAGTAGTAGAAAAGAAGGTTTGAAAGGGTCTTTTACAATTAAATATTCAGGCTTGTCCACTCTGTTTTTCCTATAGGTGACTAGAGAACTGCTATCGAAATATTGTGCAAGTGACATACGGGGAGGCTATTTCTCCTCACATCATTTACAATTATTTGTGCTTTTTTTAACCTTGTTTTATTGTTTTGCAACCCTGTCATCAAACACCTGATGAGCAGTTGAGAGAAAAGCTTTCACTGATGAATATTTGTCACCCCTGCTTCTTTAATTAATGTTCCCCATTCACACCTTGGAGCCAGCAAAAATTTCTCACTTTGATCATCCTAATTTTTGTTTGTTTTTTAAAACCAGACCTTTTGGGGGAAAGGCAAAAAGTTTCCATCATAAAGAAGCACCAAAAATGCAAATAAAAATGGCACAAGATTATTTCCCTTTGCTTTCAAAGATGCTTTGAAGAATGATCTAACTCAGGTGAATTTTTCGCTACAAATGTATAGAAATCACAGGCTGAAATTTCCAAAGCTGATTAAGGCAAGGAACAATACTGAGGAAAGCAAGTAAGCACATGCTCAACTAATCATTGGAGTCAGTGGGACTTAAAAATACCCAACTCTTTTAGGCCTTGGCTACACTTGCAAATTTGCAGCGCTGCAGCAGGGTGTGAAAACACACCCTCTCCAGCGCTGCAGATTGCGGCGCTGCAAAGCGCCAGTGTGGTCAAAGCCCCAGTGCTGGGAGCGCGGCTCCCAGCGCTGTACGTTATTCCCCACAGGGAGGTGGAGTACGGACAGCGCTGGGAGAGCTCTCTCCCAGCGCTGGCGCTTTGACTACACTTAGCGCTTCAAAGCGCTGCCGTGGCAGCGCTGCAGCGGCAACGCTTTGAAGTGCAAGTGTAGCCATAGAGCCCTTAACAACTGTAGATCTCAAAGCACTTCACAAAGATGGAACAGTATCATTACCCCCGTTTTATAGGTGGGGAAACTGAGGCACAGAAAGGGGAAGTGGCTTGCCTAAAGTCATCATGTAGCTTAGCTGCATAGCTGGGAATAGAATCCAGAATTCCTGACTCCCACTCTTGTGCTTGGTCCACTAGATCACATTGCCAGAAGCTGGGAATGTTTGACAGAGGATGGATCACTCCGTGATTAGCTGTTCTGTTCATTCCCTCTGGGGCACCTGGCATTGGCCACTGTTGGAAGACAGGATACTGGGATAGGTGGCCCTTTGGTCTGACCCAGTGTGGCCATTCTTATGTTATGTTCTTATTGCCTCTCAAGCACGTGTTTTAGAGCTTTCCTGAACAGAGATGATATTGAAAATACTACATGATGCTGAGTTTGGATGAGATGGGCCCCCAGTGCAGAGGGCCAATGCATGGCCTAGGCAACCACTTAAGTCCCACATAAACTCTAGTTTGAGATCTTGAGTGGTGCGAAATTAACAAATTAATGTTGTTATTAATTTGATTTGTATTTATTATTAGGTTTTTAGGCCATTCAGCCCACTCTGTGCAGATCAGTCTATACTTTCACCCTGTTTTATTGGTAATCTGAAACAAATATTGGTAATGCATTTGCACGTTGCACTGCTTTTAATATGTCTAATGGACTCATATGCTTAGGTCAGAGAAGGTGACAGGGAAAGAAGGAGACGTCTTTTCTGTAAAGGATGAAAATACACTGTCCGGCTCCCTCCTGGTACATCTTGCTCTGAAGAAAATGGAGAAGAAATCCAGGAATGTTCACCCAGTTATCAACAATGCAAAGGGGTAGAATGGACGAGGGAAGACGGAGGGAAAGAGAAGAGAATAAGAAAAAGAAAGAAAGGAAGAAATTAGAGAGAGAGAGAGAGAGTGAATGACTCAGTGAATGATTAGACAAATGTAATATAATCTCCCATTATAATTAAACAGAGTAATTCTCTGAAAAGTTATGAGCAACCATAAATCTGTCATTAAAACAAACAAAACAAAACAAAAAAACCTGACCTAACCTTAAATGTAGTACAGTAGCAATTAATGAAGCTAGTTTGCATCATAACAGATAACTACAGATAGCTAGAACGCAAGAGAGAGAGATTCTCTGCAAGCAGAGTTCAGTGTGCAAATGGCTGTAGATTAAAAAAACCCAACCAAAATAAATAAATAAATCCCAACTGATGCAATAGTATCCAGGGATTTCAGCACTTACAAAACAGTGACACAAAAAGGCCACAAGATGGCACTCGATGGTCATGAACAAGCAAGCGGAGGCTGTGTTGTGAGTTACTGTGAGCTGTTCCCATGCTGTGCATATGTTTTGAAATGCAATCAGCGATGGGAAGGGGATGGTAGGTAATGTTGCAGACCAGAGGGGAGAACATTGCCAGGAATGAGTGGCTGGTGCATTCACACACATCATCATCATCGTTGGACCGTGGGGAGCTGAGAGCACCCAGGCCTGCGAGTCCACAACAACTTGGGAACAGCGAAGTGATGGCCTATCACCATCTCCTTAAGAAGGACATTGTAAACCTGTACAAAAAGAGAGGGTTACACATTGGAAAGTTCAGGAAAACACAGTTAATCGTGCAGCTGGAGTGGTAGCCAGGCATCCCCAAGACTCCTCTCCCCAACCAGACGGGGGTCTTCACCATCCGGTTCCCCATCAAGGGCTCAGAGAAGGATGGGACTGGAGCTGAGTCTGAGATAGCTGGAGGACAGTGAGAAGGAGCGAGAGGACTGTGAGAGACAGCAAGAGCCCAAGAAAGAGCTGCAGAAGAAGCAGCAGCAGCATGAACTGGCAATGGTGGAGCGGAGAGGCGTAGGGGACTTCCCAGGGGGGAGTGAAGATACACCCCGGGATGCCAGTTGCGCAGGGAACCTTAATACTAAATTGCTGCCCCTGGTTAAGGAAGGGAGGATGTGGGTGCCCACCTCACTGCCTTTGAGCAGGCTGGCAATTTGAAGCAGGGGGACCCTGCCGAAAAGCCCCGGTATCTAGCTCCCATGCTGGGTCCAAAGGCCATAGACGCCGTCAGCCAGATGGGTGGGATGGTGGACAGGCTTCCACTCCTGGCCCCAGCCTATATGTCTGAGTAGACTCTCCTGGGCTCACACCCATTGGGCCCTCAGTGGGAGCAGAAGGTGATGGTCAATGGGGAGACATGCCTGGGGTGGCGAGATCCTGGGATAGAGAGAATTGTTGTCAGGCCCTGGGTGGTTCAGCCTCATCAGATGCTGCAGGGCTGTGTGACCAGGGTGAAGGGTTCTAGGGATGAAGCCCCTCACCCTGCCTATGGCCCAGATCCCTCTGCAGACACAGTAGGGGTCAGGCTGGATGGTAGTTGCAGTTTATAGAATCACAGATTATTAGGGTTAGAAGGGACCTCAGGAGGTCATCTAGTCCAACCCTCTGCTCAAAGCAGGACCAATCCCCAAATAGCCCCCTCAAGGATTGAACTCACAACCCTGGGTTTAGCAGGCCAATGCTCAAACCACTGAGCTATCCCTCCCCCTAAACCCAGGTGTGATGTCCTGTTGGGGGATGACTCTTTGGGACAGGATCCAGGCCCTGCTCCTGTAACTGCCAAGGATTTGAATTTGAATCCAGTGAACCAATTGGCTGAGCCTGAAATTGTCAATGAAAATGCAAATGACCTGGCTGGCAGGGAGGAGGAGCTGCTAAGCTCCAGATACCCGCTGGCCTATAACCAGACCCCTGGAACTGAGTGGGACGGAGAGATGCTCCCCACTCCCTGCACACCAGAGAGGGGGCTCACGCTAGCTCTGATGCTGTGACTAAAGCAGTGAGCTCGCTGCCTACCCCCACTGGGACAGCAAGGGCAGTGCTGAGCATGGTGGGAGCTGAGACCCCAGCTGAGGGGGCGGGGAGGGGGGACACAGGCAGGGCAGGATGGCTGCCAACCAGGTTTGCCTTGTCCAGACCTGCTGCTGGGAAGTGATTCCATGGCAGGGAGAGAGCTACCAGGGACAGGGCCCAGCGGGGTTGTGACCCCAGGCCTAGGCAGCGAGAGGGAACAGATTTCACTTCCTTCTCCAGCAGCTGAATTCCAGACCGAGCTGCAGAAGGATCCCTCCTTGGAGAAGCTGAGGGAACTTGCTGGCCACAGCGCTGCAAACCCCCTTGGGGAAGGCTGCAGGGACAGATTCCTGTGGGATAAGGGATTCTTGTACTGGGAATGGGCTCCCTCAGGGGAAGTAGAACTGTGGGGAATCAGGAGGCAGCTGGTGGTGCCCCAGAAGTACCACCGCAGGCTACTATACCTGGCCCACAATGTCCCTCTCTCAGGATACCAGGGGATCCAGCGCCCCAGGCAGTGGCTGCCACAAAACTTTTACTGGCCCGGAGTCTGTGACACAGTCCAGCAGTACTGCAAGTCCTGCGATCCCTGCCAGAAGGTGGGGAAGGCCCGGGATAAGGGTGAAGCTCCCTTGAGACCCCTGCCCATTGTGGATAAACCTTTCCAGAAGGTGGCTATGGACATAGTGGGGCCCCTCAGCAAGGCGGCCTGGTCGGGAAAGAAATACATCTTGGTGGTGATGGATGTTGCCACCTGCTACCCAGAGACAGTGGCTCTGTCCTCCACCAAGGTGGACACCATTGCAGACGTGCTGCTGACCATCTTCAGGAGAGTGGGGGTCCCCAGTGAGGTCCTTACAGACAAGGGGTCCAATTTCATATCAGCCCTACTCCAGGCTTGTGGGCCTCTGCATATCACCCTCAGTCCAACAGGCTGGTGGAGAGATTTTATGGGACCCTGAGGATGATGCTGAGGACTTTTATGAATCAGCATCTGCAGGACTGGGACAAGTACCTGCCCCACCTGCAGTACAGGGAAGTGCCCCAGGAATCCACAGCTGCTATATGGGAGGAGAGTGAGGGGACCTCTGGACCTGGTAAGAGACGATTGGGAGGAGAAGGAGGAAGACCCTCTGGTGGATCTCTTCCCTGAGATGGGAGCCAGTCCTCCCATCAGGTGTCCCCTGTTCAGAGTCACTGGGAAAACAGCACAGAACCTGGAGAGAGAGGTCAAGGACATGCTGGCTTTAGAGGTGATCCAGCCGTTCAAGCTGGTCCCCAAGAAAGATGGGTCGATCCAATTCTGTGTGGACTATTGGAAACAGTGCCACCACCGTGTCCAATGCCTACCCCATGCCTAGGCCTGGTGAGATTCTAGACAAGTTGTGGGGCTCATTACCTCTCTACTATACATCTCACCAAGGGCAACTGGCAGGTGCCTTTGGACCCAGATGCCAGGTTGAAATCTGCCTTTACCACTCCTTTGGGGCTCTTTGAGTTCCTGGTCATGCCTTTCGACCTCAAGGGGGCATCGGCCACCTCCCAGCGCTGGGTGGATCGTTTACTGAGGGGGGTGCAGAACTTGGCCCTGGCATACATTGATGATATGTCTTTAGCCAGACCTGGGAGGAACACATGTCCCAGGTGAAGAGGGTGCTGGGCTGCCTCAAGGAGGCAGGACTGATGGTAAAAGCTGGAAAGTGTAAGGTGGGGATAGCAGAGGTGTTGTATCTGGACCAGAAGGTGGGGAGTGGCTGCCCAAGCCCAGAGCCAGCCAAATTGGAGATGATCAGCGATTTGCCCATTCCCCAGACCAAAAAACAGATCCAGGCCTTTATTGGGATGGCAGGGTACTACCAGAGGTTTGAATCCCACATTAGCTCCCTAGCTGCCTCCATCACTGAGCTATGTAAGAAGGGTAAACCAGATGAGGTGGTCTCTGTGTGCTGAAGGAGGCTCTAATCCAAGGCCTGGTAAATCTGGTAAACACAGTCTGTTTTAGAAGTATCCATTTATTCTTTTTGCGTAGAGACTGTCCGGTTTGGCCAATGTACATGGCAGAGGGGCATTGCTGGCACATGATGACATAGATCACATTGGTAGATGTGCAGGTGAACGAGCCTCTGATAGTGTGGCTGATGTGATTAGGTCCTATGATGGTGTCCCCTGAATAGATAAAATCAAATGTCAAGAATTATAACATTCAAAAACCAATCAGAGAACACTTCAACCTCCCTGATCACTCAGTTACAAACCTAAAACTCACAATATTACAACAAAAAAAACTTCAAAAACAGACTTCAATGAGAGACTGCTGAACTGGAATTAATTTGCAAACTGGACGCCATTAAATTAGGCTTGAATAAAGACTGGGAGTGGATGGATAAAAACTATTTCCCCATATTTATCCCCACCCCCACGGTTCCTCACAACTTCTTGTCAACTTCTGGAAATGGGCCATTTTGATTACCACTACAAAAAGTTTTTTTTTCTCGCCCTGCTGGTAATAGCTCAAATTAACTGATCACTCTCTTTATAGTGTGTATGGTAACACCCACTGTTTCATATTCTCTGTGTGTATATCTCTTCCTACTGTATTTTCCACTGCATGCATCCGATGAAGTGGGTTTTAGCCCATGAAACCTTATGCTCAAATAAATTTGTTAGTCTCTAAGGTGCCACAAGTACTCCTGTTCTCCCCATACTGTTACTCACACCTTCTTGTTAACTGTTTGAAATGGGCCATCCTGATTATCACTACAAAAGATTTTTTTTCTCCTAATGATAATAGCCCACCTTAATCGATTAGTCTCATTAGAGTGTGTATGGCAACACCCATTTTTTCATGTTCTCATATATATATCTATCTTCCTACTGTATTTTCCACTGCATGCATCTGATGAAGTGGGCTTTAGCCCATGAAAGCTTATGCGCAAATAAATATGTTAGTTTCTAAGGTGCCACAAGTACTCCTCGTTCTTTTTGCTGATACAGGTTAACATGGCTACCACTCTGAAACAGGTCTGTGATGGGGTCCACTTAACCCTGTCTGGGCTAGTGCGGGGTAAGCCCCAGGTATTGACATCAGAAGTCCTGCTCCCCTGGCAAGACTGGGCATGCTCCAAGTGCTCTAGTAGTATAAAGAGAGGGAGACCAGCTCATTCTGGGCTGGAGGCCGCAGGGGAAGAACCTGCCTGGGAAGCTCCAGCGGAGGGCCAGCCTCTGACTGCGCTGGGAATCAAAGCCGTCCACAGCCCGCCTGCACCCCGGCGACTGGAGGAAACCCTGGAGATGACCAGCCCTGCTGAACACAGAGGACCCGACATCACATGGCAAACCCCAGCACAGACTCTGGTAGGAAGTGACCCAGGGAGGGTGATGGAGTGGTACCTCCCGCCCGGGGAAGCTCAACGTGTTTCAATACATTGAGTCGGTGACAAGCTGCTATGCCACTGTTAGGGCTCTGGGTTGGGGCCCGGTGGAGTCGGGTGGGCCTGGGCCCCCCTACCAGGGCTGCCACACTCCAACGCTGTAGAGTCTGGCCATTAAGCCACGTTGCCCTACGCCAAAGGGTTGCTTTATGGACTTTGGCCATCAGGCCCCACTGCCGTGTAGCAGAAGACGGCTCTATAGACTCTGGCCGCTAGGCCACGCAACCCTGCCCCGAAGGGGGCGCCATAGACTCTGGCCACTAGGCCACACTGCCCTGCCCCGAAGGGGGCGCCATAGACTCTGGCCGCTAGGCCACGCTGCCCTGCCCCGAAGGGGGCGCCATAGACTCTGGCCGCTGGGCCACGCTGCCCTGCCCTGAAGGGGGCACCATAGACTCTGGCTGCTAGGCCACGCTGCCCTGCCCCAAAGGGGGCACCATAGACTCTGGCCGTTAGGCCATGCTGCCCTGCCCCGAAGGGGGCGCCTTAGACTCTGGCCGCTAGGCCACGCTGCCCTGCACTGAAGGGCTGCTCTACGTCCGGTGACCGATAGCCCACGCTGCCCTGATCCGAGGGGCGTTGACTATGACAAGGTCATTTAGTCCCCTTCCCCAGCCCCAATCATTGAGGTTGATTTTCCTCTCACACTGACCTCTAGATGGTAAGTTCTTTGGGGGCAAGAACTATTTGTTCTGTGGGAGACAAGGCAGGGGAGGTGATATCTTTTATTGGACCAACCTCTGTAGGTGAGAAAGACATGCTTTTGCGCTTACACAATTTGAAGAAGAGCTCTGGATAAGCACCGAAGCGTGTCTCTCTCACTACTACAAGTTGGTCCAATAAAAGATATTACTTTACCCATTTTATCTCTGGGACCAACACAGCCACAGCAACACTATAGGCGAGTCTCATCTCACGCTGGGGTTACGTTCTGCTGTCAGTGCGTAAAGCAAAAATCGCGTATAGTCAAAATTACATTGAGTGTAATGACAGGTGGAATCGCTGGCACTACAAGTACAAGTATTTAAATTGTTATTTTTCTCTTTTTTTTGTTTTGTTTTTTCCAACCACGCAAAGCTGAATTTGCGCATGTTAAATGCACGTAAAATGAGACTCACCTGTATTTATTCTGTGTTTACCATACCTAGCACTGGTTGTGAATATGGGTTCTAGACCTATGATGATGACTAGTACTATAACTACTACTACTAAATGGAGAGTTTAATAATTTAGCCCAGTGTAAATGAGATCATAATCTGTTCCAAAGGCTCCCCTTTTTTACAATGTATTTCTTAGCCACTTTTTCTTTTGCAACATTGTAATCTAAATACATATGTAAACAATTTTCCAGGATATTACTGTGGAAAGATAACTTTGACTCATCTGTTGTAACTTGATTGAGACCATTTTATAAGTTCAAACAGCTCTTGAGATTGCATAAAAAAGAGTATTTTGTAGGCTCTTAAAAAAGAAATGTTATTAGTTTAAGACATACAAGTAAAGTGACCTCTGCAAAAAGAGAGAGAAGTGACTATGTTTCTGCCTGGTTTCAAGCCAGGGACCTGTCACATGTTAGGCGAGCATGATAACCACTACACTACAGAAACCCACCTGCTTTTTGTTTCTACTCCTCTGTAGTCAAACCTTTGTTAATGGGATAGGTTAAGCTCAATTGTGTGTGTACTGCCCCCTTCTGGATGAAGTTAGACCTGGTATATGTGTGAAGCCTCTTAGGGCTAGTCTACACTTACGAGCCGGGTCGACGCGGTGAGTTCGACTTCTCGGAGTTCGAACTATCGCATCTAATTTGGACGCGATAGTTCGAACTCCGGAAGCGATAGTTCGAACTCCGGTACTCCACCACTGCAAAAGGCGGTGGCGGAGTCGACCTTGGAGCCGCGGACTTCGATTCCGCGGCGTCTGGATGGGTGAGTAGTTCGAACAAGGGTACTTCGAATTCAGCTACGCTATTCACGTAGCTGAATTTGCGTACCCTAGTTCGACCCCGCTTCTTAGTGTGGACCAGCCCTTAGAATGTGAAATGGAGTGGGCCCTCTCTTTTTTGATTTTTTTATTGTATTCTTTCTCCAGGTGTAATTTTGTGTGAGCATGAATCTGAGAGTGCATGACTTCAGGTGTATTTCCAGGGAGACACATGAAACCGTGTGAGATGAAGTGGTGGTACTCTGGAGATTTAGCTACCCATACTTCAGTGCTGCTGCTGGTGCTGCCGTCACAGCTAGGTGGCTGGAGAGTGCAGCCGCTGGCCAAGAGCCCAGCTCTGAAGGCAGAGCCACCGCCAGCAGCAATGCAGAAGTAAGAATGGCATGGTATGGGATTGTCACCCTTACTTCGTGCTGCTGCTTTCAGAGCTGGGCCCTTGGTCAGAAGCCCACACTCTCTGGCTGCCCAGCTGTGGGAGCAGTGCAGAGGTAACGTTGGCAATACCACAACACCCTTATAATGACCTTGTAACCCCCCTTTCTACTCCCTTTTGGGTCAGGACCCACAACTTGAGAAAGACTGGTCTCACCCATGAAATCTATATAGTATAGGGTAAAAGCACACAAAACCAGATTTCATGATCCGTGACATGTTTTTCATGGCTATGAATTTGGTAGGGCCCTACTGATGATGCAGCATCCCTCTGTCCACCCACTTCCTCCAGAACCCCAGAACTCTCCGCTTCATCTCCCCACCGGCCTTTTCCTACAGCCTGCTTGCATAATTCCTCCATAATATTCAACATAAAAACAAGAACAGCTAGACTGGGTCAGACCAATGGCCCATCTAGCCCAGTATCCTGACACTGTTGCCTGACAGTGGCCAATGCTAGGTGCTCCATGGGGAATGAACAGAACAGGTGTGCTGCCTCTTAAGTTTTGTAAGGTTCTGTTCCAAAGTCTCCCCATCCACTACAATGGGTTTTGGCTGAGGCACCTCTCTCACAGCTCCTCTTCTCTGTTCTAACCCTCTCTCCCTCACCTGTGCATTTTATGGTGGGGGGGAGACACCTCCCCCCATCCCACAGGTTCTGAAACAAAAAGGAATCACCAGGTCACACCAGCAGACAGCTGGCTTTGATAAGAACAGCCAGACTGGGTCAGATCAAAAGCCCATCTAGCCCAGTATCCTGTCTGCCGGCAGTGACCAATGCCAGGGAATGAACAGAACAGATAATCATGTTGCCCTGGTCTGTTTCACAATCCCCTGCTACTCCCCTTTTTTGGCAGTGGGAGTAGCAGATGACTAGCAAGCAGTGGCAAAGGGCCAGCAACTGAGAGAAACAGGATCTTGCAAGGCACCAGGAAACTCAACCAGGAGACTCAACCAGGAGAATAAACAGCTGCTCCTTTCTTCAACCGGGCTTGAAACCCCAATCACTTTTAGCTGTGTGTAGCCTGGGAAGATTTAGCTTTTTAAAACCCCAAATCAAGGCTCATGTAACTTGCACTGAACAGACACACTGCTCCTGTATTGTCACTATCAGCCCACTAGGTTTTATGGTAATAGGGATTGTGGAAACTGAGCTGATCAGTTAGAAAATAACAAAAAAGAAAATGTTCTAAAGACAAGACCAGGATTTTCTTTGAAGAAAAGAGGGCTCGTCCGGGATTTGAACCCGGGACCTCTCGCACCCAAAGCGAGAATCATACCCCTAGACCAACGAGCCACCTGTTTAGAGCTTTTAGCTGAATGGTTCTTGTCTCTCACTGCTGTTTTAGTTTTGTTCACTTGTAGGAGTGATAAGATGATTGGAGTAGTCGCTTTTATTGACCCAACTTCTGTTGCTAAAGGACTTGAAGAACAGCTCTGTGAAGCTCAAGAGCTTGTCTGTTCACCAACAGAAGTTGGGCCAATAAAAGGTATTACCTCACCCACCCTGTCTCTCTCTTATGACTTTCTGTGACTTCAGTTGTCTGTTTTCCATGTTCACCTTTCTACTGCCATTTATTTCTTTTTGACTAAGTGGCTCCATTCTCTGGCCAGATTTCCTTTTCCTAGAACCTGCCTTCTCTCCTCTAGCTTCTCCTCCAACACCCAAAAGTGCCCAAGTCCTTCAGGACTAGAAAGCATCTTCACTTTCTGAACCTCTTCTGTAGTTCTTCTTTTAGACTTGTCCTTTCAATTTCAGCTCTCCCCGACAGCATGCACAGTGTCTGTGAGGAAGCCTAAGTGGTGCTCCAGAATCTTCATTCTGAGGATTAGTAAATAAGACACTTTCATCATGGGATCCCTTTCCCTTCCAACATACCACCTCCCAACGGATTCATCCTTAGATAAAATCTGTCCATCGATACATGGATAAGGTGATAGCGTAAGATGGCAAATCAGTTTTCAATACAAAGCCATATTTGTCTCGCTAATTAAAACCTACCAAAGATAGAGACGGGCTCCTGCAATCATATTTTTTAAAACTTTATCTTACAAAGATGTCAGGAACAGAGGAAACAAAGGAAAATAGGCGATTTGTGTCATTGAAGAACTAAGCTACCTTGAGTTCCTTAAGACTTACAGACTTTTTTGTACTTTTAATTTCAATGCACAATTTCCCTGTCTTTTTAGTGCTTTAAAAGTCCAACAGTCATGAAAGAATCTTATAATCGTATATTTGCAATTCCCAAATCTATCTTTCTTTCTTTCTTTGTTCTTACAGAGCCTTTAATATATTATGAGACCACATTAGAATAAAGCAGTGCTCTTACACCAGTATAAAATTCTAATCAGCAAAAGGAGAATGGTGTCCATGCATGCATTTTCAAATTTAGCTCCGATTTAATTCATTATAACGATTATAAAAAAAAATCAGTGCAAAGTCAGTCACTGTCACACTTATATGAGCAATTTGTTCTTTGCATAACAGAGAACAGAAGCTTTGAAACAAAGTTTTGTTGACCTGTTATTGCCACAATGGCTTATCAGTTTTCCTACAAAAGTGAACAAGAGCTACCAGTACACTCTTCTAGCCTGCCATTTTTTGAAGTCAAATGACAGTAAATTTGCATCTTCCACAAGTCTACTAGTTACAATATTGTCTACCTAGAGTACATTACCTCATTTTATCACAGCTGGTGCTAACTGTAGTTTATAATATAAATCCACTCAAAAACATCACAACTATTTTTTCTTTTGGACAGGAATAAACTATGTTCTTGGAGTTGATGTGCTTTATGTTGAATAAAAATGCATCAGCCTCATAGTCTTTGTATGTATATAATGCCCTATTATAGCTACAAATTTGTTCACTCTGTCTATTTGATCCACTCCTCCTTCACCCCAACAAAACAAACAAAGAAAATTCTTTATGTGGAGTTAAATTTGAAATTGCAAGGACATAATTCTCCTTTTACTGATAGATAAGTCACCCTGCTGGGAGCTTTCAGGGCACCTAGGACCCAATTCATGCCTCAAGCAGACATTACTCAAACTTTTGGCCGTTGGTTTCTCCATCACTAACAATCAGAGGATTTCTAACAGAGAATAACATATGATATACTAGGATGCTTGACACTTAAAACAACAACAACAACAACAACAAAAACAGCGGCAACAACAACAAAACAGGTCAAATCAAACCTTTCAGTGACACTAAGGAGCTGTGCCTAATCCAATAACGTGAACCGTAGAAAGAATCTCTCAGCTAAAGATAGCATAACATGATAACTATCAGGGAAACTTGCAAACAGACCGTTACTTGAGCCCATGTGCTTAGCTGTAGGCAGAGGAATGGAGGGTGAAATAAGAAGACGCGGAGGGGGCTAGAGAAGAAAGTGTGTGTATGGGGGGGCAGAATATTCAGAATGTGGGTGAGTGGAGGACAGTGGGTAGCGTAGGGGGCATGTGAAATGCAGAGTGTGAATGGATTGGCTGCAGATAATGATGAAAAGGAGTGGAATTTCCCCCACTTTTTCGTTTAGTTACCACTTAGCAAAATCATTCAGGTGTTAAAATAGTTTGCCATTGATATCTCAGACAGTTTCTACTGGAGGGGGGAAAGAGAGAGACACAGGATGAGAGTAGATATCATTCTGTTCTGTAGGAAAACCGGTAATTAATAATAATAATATTTAATAATTAATAAAATAATAGTAATTATTTATTATTATCTGCTCTCTCTCTTCCTCTCCTACTCCTTCTTTTAAATACAGTCAGTAATAATTATGTCAAAAGACAGATCACTGCCCTTCTAGTTCAAGAGTAAGCTCCCACATCTGAAAGAATGTAACTATGGGTTAGCAAGGAAATATTTTATTACTTCAGTTGTTTGGTTTTCATTGTGTGCCAATTTGTGTGCCAATGTACCTTACACACGAGCAGGGATATAGTCAGCAGAGTTTTGACATTAAAATAAGAGCAATAAATGGCTTCTGTAATTAGAACTATACTTTTTTTATTGTGTATTAAAAGTGAGATGCATGCAGCACGCTGTCAGATTGCTTTTGACACAAACTATTCTTTTCAGCAGTGCAGAGAGCTCTATACCAAGGAAAGATACATACAAAGGGGCATGTTTTCAGCGGGGTAGCGTGGCCGAGCGGTCTAAGGCGCTGGATTAAGGCTCCAGTCTCTTCGGAGGCGTGGGTTCGAATCCCACCGCTGCCAGAACATTTTTACGTCTTTCCTTCAGGATCCATTTTTTACATAGCTAAGTGAAGACTTTAAATGTCGTGGTGCTAATTAAGAGCTATGCTTTTGCACTTGCCTGATAGCCCCCTCCCAGAGAACCTGCACTTGCCTGAAGAGAGGGTCAGTTTTTAGGAAGGTGCTGTTTGTAGACGGTTTTCACAGCTCTAAAAACATCCGAAGTGGAATATCCCTCTGTGCATGACAACTATTCAGGGCATTAGCAGGGGGCTCTGTCTGGATCCCTGCAAAGCTGCTCTGTCTGTCACTTCTTCATGACAGCCAATGCTCCCTCCCTTTGTCATTATAGGCAAAGCAATTCACTGCAAGATAAATGTAGGAGAGAAGACTGAGTTCTTCTTTTCCACCCCTAAAATAGCTAAGTACAAATGGCCTGTATGCAATGTGCTCGGTGTGTCAGACCGATTATTAGAGAAACTAGAATCAACGGGTGTGACACAAGTGTGTAGCCTTAATCTTCTGCGAAACGGGTTCTTATAAGCTTAACCTGCTTTGGAAACACTACCCTATGACAGTATTTACCACATCAAAATTATCAAGCTTGTTTCTGCCTGGTTTCGAACCAGGGACCTTTCGCGTGTTAGGCGAACGTGATAACCACTACACTACAGAAACCCACTGGAAAAAGTCGCACTCCTTTATCTCCTAGATATTTCTAAGCTATCAGTAGTGCTGCTTTGTAGATGTCTTCATGTAACTGTACTGGTTTTTGTTAATTAATGGTTTTGTGTTGGCAGATGGTTGTGACTGTTACTTTGGTCTGTATGTGTGTTTGTGTATGGTAAAACTGTGTGTCCACAAACGTTCCCTAACTAACTGCTGTGATATTTGTAAATGTGTATGTGAGCTCATGATTATGTGATTTGTTTGTGAATGTGCACATACATACATGAAGCTTTGTGAATGCTTATGTATGACAATGCTTCTGTCTGTGTACGTGTAATCATTTTAAACGTATGCATACATGTGTATGTTTATGGTCTTTATGTGCCTATGTATGATTTTGCTTTTTGAAAAAAGTATCTGGGCTTGGTTCTGTTTCTTAATCTGTGGTTTGTACCGTCCTGTGCACTTATGAATGATTGTGACGTCTATGTCTCTGATAGATGTGTGTGCACACTTCCACGTGCGATTTTTCTATTTGCATGTATGTTGATGAATATGACAGTTTTATTATTACTATTATCCTCTACTAAGATAATGTCTGGGGACTGACCAAGATGAGGATCTCATTGTGCTAGTCAGACTAATAGTTTGTGTGTCGAATACCTTCCTGTGTGCACGCAAAATAACGTGATTAGTGTGTGTGTTTAGTATTGTGTGGTTTATGTGTACTTGCGCTTAAATGTGTTTTACTGTGAGTGTTGTTTCTTTGGGTGCTACATAATTCCATTGCACGGAGCTACATCCTGGCAATTTGTAGGCAGAATTTATAGGGTGAAAACACTGTGGTGCATTTATCCTGCAGTTTTGCAGTGAATGGCATTGCCTGCACAGCCCGTATATGATTAGCGTGTGACTGTTAGTGTGAGGGGGGTTTTTTTGTTTGTTTTTTTTACTATAAACCACATAGTGTGATTTGTGTGCCTGCACCTCTAGGAGCTGTTTGCACAAGAGAGTGATTTGCCAAAGTTTATGTATGCAACAATGCTGGTGGGTGGGTGTGTTGATGCGTTCTTGTGTGTATGTGCGGGTGCAGTTGTATTGCTGTGTATAGTATCAGAGGGGTAGCCGTGTTAGTCTGGTTCTGTTGAAGTAGCAAAGAATCCTGTGGCACCTTATAGACTAACAGACGTTTTGCAGCATGAGCTTTCGTGGGTGAATACCCACTTCTTCGGATGCAAGCAGTGGAAATTTCCAGGGGCAGGTGTATATATTGCTTCTTGCTTGCTTATATATACACCTGCCCCTGGAAATTTCCACTGCTTGCATCCGAAGAAGTGGGTATTCACCCACGAAAGCTCATGCTGCAAAACGTCTGTTAGTCTATAAGGCCTGGTCTACACTAGGACTTTAATTCGAATTTAGCAGCGTTAATTCGAACTAACCGCTCAACCGTCCACACCAGGAAGCCATTTAATTCGAACTAGAGGGCTCTTTAGTTCGAATTCGGTACTCCACCCCGACAGGTGGAGTAACGCTAAATTCGACATGGCTAGCTCGAATTAGGCTAGGTGTGGATGCAAATCGATCTTAGTAGCTCCGGGAGCTATCCCACAGTGCACCACTCTGTTGACGCTCTGGACAGCAGTCGGAGCTTGGATTCTCTGACCAGCCACACAGGAAATGACCCGGGAAAATTTGAATTCCTTTTCCTGTCTGGGCACTTTGAATCTGACGTCCTGGCTGGACATCGGGGCGAGCTCCGCAGCACCTGCAACGATGCAGAGCTCTCCAGCAGAGGAGTTCATGTTATCTGTGAATAGAAAGAGGGACCCAGCATAGACTGACTGGAAACTCTTTGATCTGATCGGTGTGTGGGGCGAGGAGTCTGTGCTTTCGGAGCTGCGCTCCAAAACACGGAATGCAAAGACCTACGAGAAGGTCTCCAAAGCCATGATACAGACAGAGGATACAGCCGGGATGCAACGCAGTGCCGCGTGAAAATAAAGGACCCCAGACAAGGCTACCAAAAAATCAAACTGGCAAACGGACGCTACGGAGCCTGCCACCACTGCCCCACCAGTGAGCATGGACTCTGATGATGGGACAGTGTCGACGGACAGTTCCTCGGCGATGTTCGCGGACGGGGAAGATGAGGAAGGGTTTGTGGAGGACGAGGCAGGCGACAGCGCTTACAACGCTGGTTTCCCCGACAGCCAGGATCTATTCATCACCGTCACGGAGATCCCCCAACAACCCTCCCCGGCCATGAACCCGGATCCTGAATCAGGGGAAGGAGCAGTCGGTAAGTGCTTTAACCATGTTAACTTTTATTCTTAATATAACAGGAATCTTAAGTGTGTGAAAAGGAGGGCTCTCTATATATGGGGATAGAACAGAAATCATCCTTGGAGATCTCCACGAAGCTCTCCTTGCGTTAATCGAAAAGCATCAGCAGGAGGTTCCTGGGGAGAGCTGCCTTATTGGGTGCTCCGTGGTAGCACACTTTTCCGCGCAAGGCTTTCATGAGGTACTCAGGGAGCACTGCCTCCCCAAGCACGGCTGCATCGGTCCCTGGTTTGTGCTAGCTTTCACGCAGCATGCGCTCTCTATCTCCTTCAGTGACCGTCCTCAGGGTGATCTCGCTCGGAGACTCCTGCATCTAATTAGGGTAATTACTGTAATTTTATGCCTGGTCCAAAGTATTTTTAAAAAATCTACGGACAGACGGCATAGCACAGACTCAGCACGCAGCTGCGTGACGAGCGTAACAGAAAGCCAAAGAATATAATGGACGCTCATGGAGGGAGGGGGGAATGAGGACGCAAGGTATCCCACAGTTCCTGCTGTCTCCGAAAAGTATTTGCATTCTTGGATGAGCTCCAAATGCTTCTAGGGTTAAACACAGTGTCTGCGGTGGGTCAGGGCATAGTTCGGCAATTTGCGCACACACCCCACCCACCACCAGAAGTGAAAACAATCCTCTGTTGACTCTTTTACATGTCACCCTATCTTTACTGAATGCTGCAGATAGACGCGATGGTGCAGCACTCAACACCAACATCCTTGCTCCCCCCACGCTATGGATGGCTGATGGTACAAAACGACTGGTATCCGTCCTCATCATCAGCCTATTGGCACATGGGGCAGTGCAAAAGGACTGGTAACCATGCGTAATAGCATCTGTGACGTCGATCAAGGACGCCTGGCCCTAATTTTTCATGGTAGATGGTGCAGTATGTCTGGTAACCGTCCTCATCATTGCAACAGGGGGCTGAGCTCCATCAGCCCCCACCCTTCCTGTGTAAAGAAAAGATTGAATTGCCCCTGGACTAGCAGAGGGATGATGGGCTCCTTCATCCACAGTAATTAATGTCCCGCCTGGACTATCATTGCAGCTGGAGGCTTCCTTCCACTCATTTCTCACAAACAAGTCACTGTGTCTTATTCCTGCATTCTTTATTACTTCATCACACAAGTGGTGGGACAATGGTATGGTAGCCCAGGAAGGCTGTGGGAAGGCCGGAATGAACAGGTGGTGTTGTTGCAGGAGCACCCCCTGTGAATAGCATACAGCTCCAAATTTATGCAGGATCGGACACAGAGCAGCTGTGCTCTCTGGTTCTATGATACAGTGGTTCTCTAGTACACTTGCCCATAATCTAGGCAGGACTGATTCTATTTTTACATACCAAAAAGGAGGGATTGACTCAGGGAGTCATTCCCAATTTTTGCTTTTGCGCCCCTGGCTGCTTGGCCAGGGGCACTTATGACAGCACCAAATGGTGCAGTGCAAAAGGACAGGTAACCATGCCCATCTTATTACCATCTTATTACCAATTTATGGTATGGTAGATGGTACAATATGGCTGGCAACCATCTCTGCTGTCATGCAAAAGCAAAAGCATGCTGCTGTGTAGCGCTGCTGGACCGCCTCTGTCAGCGGCATCTAGTACACATACGGTGACATACACAAAAGGCAAAACAGTGTCCATGGTTGCCACGCTATGGCGTATGCCAGGGCAATTCTGGGAAAACGGGCTTGAAATGATTGTCTGCCGTTGCTTTCCCGGAGGAAGGAATGACTGGCGACATTTACCCAGAATCCACCGCGAAAATTATTTGTGCCCCAGCAGGCACAGGGGTCTCAACCCAGACTTCACAGAGACAGCCTACACTCAGTTAATTGTTCGCAAAAATGTATCTTTGCAAGGAATTCACTCCCTGTTTCCCATCTCACAGCTTCCACTGTCTCCAGACCTGCCACAGCATCCCCCTCGCAGAGGCTGGCAAAGATTAGGCGGCGAAAGAAAAAGACAAGGGACAAGATGTTCGAGGAAACGTATGGGCTGCTACCTAGCAGAGGCGGACCAGCAGAGCCAGTGGAGGGAGACCGTCTCTCTGTGCCAGCGCTCACACAGCGAACGGGAGGAGAGGTGGCGTGAGGAAGACAAGCAGGCGACTGAAACGCTGCTTGGACTAGTGAGGGAGCAAACGGACACGCTCAGGCGCCTTGTGGATGTTCTGCAGGACCGCAGGAGGACAGAGACACCCTGCAGTGTATCTGCAACCGCATTTCCCGTGCCACAAAGTCCCATACCCCCCTCACCGAAAATAATCAGGAGGAGGGGCGGCCGGGGACGTGAATACTGTCACTGCACCACAGCACAGTGCTCAAGTACCCAAAAGCTCTCATACCCTACATTTGCCGAAGTCCTTCACTTCCAGACTCACAGTAGTCCCAATCCCAGTCCCATCCCCTAACTGTCTACTTAATTAATAAAAATGCTTTGCTGTTAATTACTGTTTCCGTTATGGTTTTTCAAAGAAGACTGTGTTTGAATGGGGGGCGTGGGGAAGGGGGTGGTTAATTGCATAGGACAGTCACCTTTCCCAGGGTACAGACACGGGGGCAGGATCAGCAGCGGGTCACACACACGGTGCAGTCAGTAGGCACCCTGGTCGGTATGGGAGGTGGTTTCCAGGATCTGTGTGGGCGGGGGAGATGTGACTTTGCAGCGGGGGAGGGCGGTTACAGATCTTATACAGCGGTCCTTGTCCTGGACCGCTGAGTCACGCAGCTGAGGAATCTGTATCCATCCTCCTCCACCACAAGGTCACATATCCGCCCGCACACAGAATTCCATAAAGAGGGATGGCAGGCTCCGTTGAAAGAAGCATTCCGGCACTGCGGACTGCTCTAGGAGCAGGAGCCTGTCATTCCTTGAGTTTAGAGGCGGTCTTTACATCACCGCACACCCTACCCAGCACAGTCTGCGTCCCAGTTTCAACCCTTTCACGAAAAGTCATGAATAAAGAAACCTTTGTTAAGTAATAATGGGACATGTATTTTATTTTTACACATGTGCTGGAAGTGGGGGTAACGGGGTGAACGGGGTATGTAACCGAAGAGGAGAGTCAACAGTCAGTGGGTAAAGAAACAGGGGCAGGTTCAGCTTCTCTGTAAAGAAACTGAACAGTCACAGGTCACGCTGCTCGCTGGTATTTGAAGAGTTCCTTGTCGCTGTCCCAGGCGCCTGTATAGGGCTTCATGAGCAAGTGCATTAGCGGGCAGGCTGGGTCCCCGAGGATGACTATAGGCATCTGCACATCCACAACAGTTATTTCGTGGTCCGGGAAGAAACTACCTTCCTGCAGGCGTCTGAGCAGCCCACAGTTCCTGAAAACACACGCATCATGAACCTTGCCCGGCCACCCGACGTTGATGTTTGTAAAACGTCCCCTATGGTCCCCCAGTGCTTGCAGCACCATTGAAAAGTAGCCCAATTTCTCAGCAGCTGACTGTGGAAGAGGTGGACGATAAAGTGCGAGGAGGAGAAAACGGCGATGATCGCAGCGGGCTCCGTGCTTGCAGTGCTGTGGCGTCCGCGCTGTCACTGACCAGAAAAGTGCACGAACAGATTGCCCGCAGGCGCTTTCACGGAGGGAGGGAGGGAGGTTGTGATTGACGGTTCAATGACGACACTTACCCAAAACCACCCTCGACACATTTCTCCCCCCAGCAGGCATTGGGGGCTCTACCCAGCATTCCAATGGGCAGCGGGGACTGCGGGAACTGTGGGATAGCTTCCCACAGTGCACCGCTTCCAAAGTCGACGCTGGCCTCATGAATGTGGACTCAGAAATTCGAATTAGTGTATTTAGTATGGATACACAAATTCGACTTCATAAGGTCGAATCCACAAATTCGAACTAAGTTGATTCGAAATAGTCTTGTAGTGTAGACAAGGCCTAAGGTGCCACAGGATTCTTTGCTAATTGCTGTGTATGTAACAATACGACTGTGAATGTTGTTTCTCCATCCGCGTGCGTGCAAATGGGAACGACTTAAGTCGCCTCTCCTCCTTTGCCCCGCCCAACCCAACCCCAGCTGTCTGCTACGCTTTGTCTGGGTTTCTCTAGAGCTATAGCAGAAATAATCAGTCTTGCTTCCCCACCCCCACCCCCAAAAAGCAACACTCTTCCGCAGCAAAGCATCCACTTAATTATGCGCTGCAGGTCTCCATTCAAGCGACCCAAATTCCTCCCTCCTTAGCGTACCAAGCAGCCCGTTCAGGCAGCCCAGCCCCGCACCCCTTTCCCAAAAATAACCCTGCTACTGATCGTGCCCCTCTTTAAACACCGCCTTCCCATGCCGCGCTCTTTGCCAGGAGTCCTGAAAACACTTCCCACCGCCCGCGCATTCCCCTCTTACAGAGAGAGTTTCCCCCCAGGAAATCCCACCTGGTCCCCCTCCTGGCAGGCTGCGTGCCCCTTCGGCCCCCGGTTCTATGCCCTGCTGTTCGGCCACTTCTAGCTTTTCAAAGCCCCCTTTGGGGAGCTAAGTTGCAGGGCGCCCTGCGCTACGGGGTACATGTCACCCTGGAGAAAGGTTGCTCTAGAGGGGCTGTTTTATCCACAGCCTCCTGACATAGCTTCTTGATTCCTTCTCCCCCACGATCTCTTCTTCCCCACTTCCCCACCAGCTTGGTTCTCCCTGGTTAACTCCTCCCCCGTTTGTTTTGTTTTTCTTCCTGCTATTCCCTTGTCTAAATGCTGCCAGGCTCAGCAAAAACTCATCAGACCACCTGGCAAGTTTCCAACCCCAGAGAGACGCAGGCAAGCTAAGGATCTCGCTGCCTTATCCCTGTGTGTTTGTACAACTCACCCTGAGAAAAGATCTCCTACGCGGTAGAATTAAGTCAGGACATATTTTGTACTGTCCAGAGGCAAATTGTGCATGTTTTTTAGAGTGTCAATAAATATTTAACAAAAAAAAAAAAAAACGGGGCTCGTCCGGGATTTGAACCCGGGACCTCTCGCACCCAAAGCGAGAATCATACCCCTAGACCAACGAGCCGTATGTATAGAGTGTCGGTGAGAAAGTACTTGAGAGCTGCCACTAGCTAATGCGTTGCATGTGGATTTTGCTCTTTCGGATTTACATTTTTCTTCCATTCTCTTGCTTCAACTCACTTTCGTCTCCCTCTGCCAACACTTCAGCGTCCAGTTTTGCTCATTTTTCAACGAAAGCGAATTGACTTTAATTCCTTTTTTCCCCTTTAATCCCTTCCCCTCTCCAGTCATTCATTCTTCCTTTCCAACAACATAAGTGAAAAACGTATCACCCATCTGATCTGCCAGTTCCTAAATTTCTGGTAACAGCTGTAGAGAGCAGCAGATTTTTATCCTACCGATTCCCACCCCCCACTCATTCTTTTTGTAATGTAAACAAAGGCAGCAACTGCTTCCAGTTAAAAACCTTCCAAAGGAAAAGGGACTATAAGGTACTAAATTTTAAAATCCATGATTGCAGGTGCTTAGATGATCCAACATTATCTATCTCTAACCTTTCTAAGAATTTACCATTTGCAGTGTGGCCCCAAGGATATTAGGGTGACAAGGGGGGTGAGTAACATCTCGTGTGGGACCAACTTCTGTTGGTGAAAGTGACCTGAAGAATAGCTCTGCTTCAAAGTTTGTCTCCTCAAGACACCGCTTGACATTTGAAAGAGTCAAGGAATGTGACTGATCTCCTGGAAAGCGAGATAAAAGCTTTTGTTGAAATAAATAAATAACAATTTTTTAAAATGAAAGGGAGGGATGGAAAAAAAGACACATCAGGCCCCAGCGAGATTTGAACTCGCGACCCCTGGTTTACAAGACCAGTGCTCTAACCCCTGAGCTATGGAGCCTCTTGCTGAAAAAAACTTCTTCTGTCTTGCCCAGATTGGTGAAGATCTTTTGACTTGTGCTTTGTTCAGGATCTGGATCAATGTTCTGTCCCCAAATAAAAGTATCTTTATTCACCAGGAGTCGATGGCAATGTAAGGAGAGTGATCATTGCACCTAGATTTGCATAAAAAGCCTCCTTCTGATCGTCCTCCAACCTCTGTAGCCAGCTTTAAGAAACAAACAGAAAAAGGGACTTGCCACATGCACACTGCTGGCCAGCTGCCTCTGTCCCTGGAAAAAATGTGTGGTAACGCTACCACCTGCTGTACTGAATCTGTATTGCACCCCGAAGATTAGCTAAATTAAATACCTCTTGCCAGAAGTGGAAATCAATAGTTTGCGGTGCTGTGTGTTCACTGCACTGTATTTGCATACAACAAATGAAGCAGATCATATGTCATCACATTAATTGCTTAGCACTTTTCTTTTTTCCCCAAAGCACTCACCAGACTTTGATTAAAGAATGTATTAAATGGATTAGATGTATTAAATTGGTGATGGATAATGTCATTGTGATACCCAGGAATAAAATCCAGGATGCTGTTTCCCACTCCCCTTTTCTAACCCATACACAATACTGCCTCCGCCTAGATGTTTGCTGCATGTGCATGGTTTAGTCAATGGCATCCAGCATGGCATGCACTTGCATTTCTACATTTTGCAATAATGAGAAGCAATATACTCTGAGTATTGTAATGTACTCTAAGAACTCTGTCTGAGTTCTACCACATCAGAAGAACCAGAAGTTGAGTATTATATACAATTTACATTACAGTAGGTCTCATTCCCCTTTCTTGTAGACAAGCACCACAGACTTCTTCCAGGAGCTGGGAGCTTCTTCCAGGAGCTGGGAGTACAGAGCAACTGTTTGCATTTGTTGAAAATGGCAGTTAGTACCAGGCAGCCAGGGTTTAATTTTTTCAGGAAGTTGTAGCAAATGCCATCTTCTCCCGGGGCTGTGTTTTTGGTCTTTGTAAGTCTGGTCAGTCTCTACTTCCTATGCTGTAAAGGCTTGTTCCAGGTCCTCTGCATAGTCAAGGTGGGGTAAAGGATGAAGGCACCCTGGATGCTGTGTGTCGTTCTGAGCTACATGATCAAACACATCCTTGAAGTACAAGAATACGGTAATCTCTCAGACAGGATTGCACAGTAGGATGAGGGCCCATCTAGGATCTCTCTCATAGCCTTAAGGCAGTTTGACTGGCAGAGCTTCTGGATCCTGGATGCTGCTTCTGGGTCATAGTGGCAACTGAAGCTCCTTCTCCTGTGGTGGTTGTTGTTGTTGTTATGTCTCCACGCAGGAGCTCTGTGAGCAGTTGGTGTGTTCTCCTGAGTTCCCTTCCTCCCAGATATGATTTTTACAAACAGGGCTTAGTGAGTCTGTCTACAAGGAGGTCAAAGTCATTGAAGGAAGCTGTCCTCGCCAACTCCTCCATCCAAGTGGTTTGCCATGGTGTGGCAGCCCTCGCCGAAGGCTGCTGCTCCTCTGGCTGCTCAATCTCCACAAGCTCAGGCTAGAAAACTGCTGTGGGATTAGCCTGTTGCCTATTTTCCTCCCGGTGCTGAGTACTCTGTTCAGCCGGATCTTGAGGCATGATCTCTGGAATGAGTGCAGTCTTTCTTTACAGTTTTTAGGGCAGCACTTGTCCTTTTAGGAAGGACAGTTTTAGGGGCAGCAGTACTCACCCTTTTAGGGATGTGGTCTTGCTTGGGAGTTTCCAGAGCAACACTGGTCCTTTTGTGGAAGAGTTCTGTCTGGGGGGTGGTCTTTGATGCAGTGTGAGAGTCAGGGCCAGCTTTAGGAAGTGCGGGGCCCAATTTAAACATTTTTGGCGAGGCCCTGGCAAGGATGACTTAAAAAAAAAAACATGTAAAAAAAAGCCTTTCATTTCTTAGCAACCGGTTCCCTATAAAAAGTTCTGATTTAATGGATGTGCCACAGTATGTATTTTTTGTACCACTAGGGTTACCATACATCCGGATGGTGATTTAAGAACCAAAAAGCCTGACATGTCCAGGAAAATACGGATGTATGCTAACCCTACCTGAAGTTCTTTTTTAAAAAGATCGTCTTGAACTAGAAATGAGCTCCATTTCACATGTGTGGGTCCCCACCACTCCCTGGGGATGTGCTAAGATGACCAGATATCCCGATTTTATGGGGATGGTCCTGATTTTTGGGTCTTTTTCTTATATAGGATCCTATTACCCCCCACCCCCGTTCCAATTTTTCACACTTGCTGTCCGGTCACCCTAGGGTGTGCACATGTGTGGGTCCCAGCTGCTCCCTGCCCCCCTCATTGAAGCAGGTGTGCAGGGTTACTGCCTTGGGAACTGCAGGGCACCAGTGGACATGGGGCTGGCTGGAGGCAGGGCAGGGTCTGACTGGAGGTAGGGTCTGGCTGCAGGCAGGGCAAGGGGTGTGGGGCTGGCTGGAGACAGGGGGGTGTGGGGTGGGCTGGCTGGCTTCAGGCAGGGCTGCAGGGGGGTGCGGCATGGGTTGGCGGGGCTGGAGACAGAGGAGTGCGGGACTGGCTGGCTTCAGGCACGGGGGTGCGGCAGGGATTGGCTGTAAACAGGGCAGGGGGTGTGGGGTTGGTGCAGGCAGGACAGGGGGTGCAGGCTGGCTGGAGACAGGGCAGGGGGAGCGGGGCTGGCTGAAGACAGGGGTTGGCTGCAGGCAGGGGCTGGTGCAGGCAGGGCAGGGGGTGGGTACGGTGGGTACAGCCCACCTCATCCCTCCCCCTCCAGGGTAGCAGCAGCAGCCCAGGGCTCTGGGGGCTATTTAAAGGGCTGGGGCTCCCCTGCTTTCACCGCCTCGGCCCTTTAAATAGCCACGGGAGCCCTGGGGAAGCGGTGGGGCTCCAGCGGCTATTTAAAGGGCCAGGGCAGTAGAAGCAATGGGAGCCCTGGACTTTTTAAATAGTCCCCAGAGCCCCACAGCCCTACCCCAGGGCTCCAGCAGTGGGGCTCTGGTGGCAATTTAAAGGGCCAGGGGCTCCAGTCCCTGCTGGGAGCCCCAGGCCCTTTAAATTGCCCCCTAGGGAAGCCAGGCCAGCCCAGTACAGCGCACCGGCTCTTGTCAGTATGCAGTACTGGTGCTTGGGTGCAGGGCCCTCTTAGGGGCGGGGCCCAACTCAGGGGAATTGGTTGAATCAGCCTTAAGCCAGCCCTGGTGAGAGCTTCTGGGGGCAAGGTCCTGTTGGGTGGTCTTGGAGGTCGAGTCTTCTACAAAGTGCACTTTCTGCCTCAGTAATTAAACTGGTAAGAACACATATAAAAATGTTATTAAAGCTAATGTTAAAATTACATAATACACAGGTTGAGATAAAGCGTGTCAGTACAATATATGCAAGTGCTATACCGTAGCCCCAATGCTCTTTTCTGCTCTCCCATAACTAGCTCCAACATGCAATCAGTCATACAGAAGATACTTCCGGTTTCTCTCCATAGCAGTCCAGTGCCTTGCCTTCGTATAGCCGCACACTCTGCATGGCTTGTCCCCATTCCCCTGGCGGACTGCTCCCTTCAGCGGATCACAATTGAGCTGGGCCCTATTGATGAATCTCCAGCTAGCAAATCAGGTGAAGCTGCCTCGAGGGAGGAACTGGTTACTGGCGTCCCAGTTGCATGTCACTTTGAAGGCCTTGCCCTGCTCTGGCTTCCATCTCAGGTTTTCCTTATACTGCCAACAGGTGGCATCCTTCAGGGTCCTCTCCAGCACGGTTTTAGCTCTCAGTCTAGAAACTTCCTTTTAAAGAAAATGACAGCTACCTGCTCGGGGTGACTCTGGGCAGGTAGCTGGGCTTTGGCACAATACGCAGTATGTATAGGCGCCGATTTCTGCTTCCGCCAGTGGGTGCTCGACCTGCCTCTGCCCCTGGCCCCACCCAGACTCCACCCCTTCCATGAGGCCCGGCCCCTGCCATGCCCCTCCCACCCCTGTCCCGACCCCATTCCAACCCCTTCCCCAAAGTCCCCGCCCCAACTCCGCACCCTCCCTGCCCCTATTCTGACTCCTTCCCCAAATCCTCACCCCGGCCCTCACCTCTTCCCCACCTCCTCCCCTGAGCACACCACGTTCTCGCTCCTTCCCACCTCTCCCGGGGGGCAGCAGCAGGGTGGGAAGCGCTGGGAGGTAGGCAGAGGTGTGGGGACATGGCACACTCAGGGGAGGAGGTGGCAGAGGAGGAGGTGGGGGGAGGGGATCTTGGCTGCTGGTGGGTGCAAAGCACCCACTAATTTTTCCCTGTGGATGCTCCAGCCCCAGAGGACCCATGGAGTCAGCACCTTTGCCAGTATCAGCAGACTAGTGATAAGATCACAAGCACTGGCAACCTTGGGAACTCCAACTCATTGTTTTCCACTTGAGAAGAGCTTGAATGCTCAGTGGATTCACCCTTCGCTAATAGACTTTCTGGATGTCAGTAATGAGTGTAAAATCATTGTAAACATTATCATTGCCAGTCTCTTCTCAATTGGCCTTTGTTTTGAATGACTTTGTCCAATTCTGTCCCATATGTCTCTCTGTAGTCACAGAGCTGCTCTAAGGTTATTGGGCCTTGTTCTTATTTTGGTTTTTAGTTAAGTTCTTAATCTCTCTAATACAGGATGATGATGATGATCTTTTGACCCGTGTTTTGCTCAGATTGCTATCAATGTTCCAAACCCAAGGAAACGTATCCTTATTCACCAGGAGTTGATGGAAATATACGGAGAGTGATCTTGGCACCTAAATACACATAAAAAGCATTTGTTGGATCTTCCTCCACGCTCTTCAGCCAGCTTTAAGAAAGAAACAAGAAAAGGGACTTAAGCCAGTTGCAGTCGGCCCACCAGCTGGGTCTTTCCTTGGAAAAAATAAGTGGAAATGCTACAAGCTGCTGCACTGAGTGTGTTTTGCACCCTGAAGGTTGGTTAAGTTAAAAATATCTCCCCAGAAGTGGAAATTAATAGTTTGGCACGTTGTGTGTTCTCTGGACTTTATTTGCACACAACAAGTACAGCAGATCATATGTCATCATATTAATTGCTTGGCACTTTACTTTTTTTCCCAAAGCACTAAGCAAGCTTTTATTAAGGAATGTATTAAATACATTAAATGCATTAATTGGTGAGAGATTATGTCATTGTGATAGCCAGGAAGGAATCCAGGATCCTGTTTCCCACTCCCCTTTTCTAACCCATACCCAATACTGCCTGTGACTAGATGTTTGCTACATATGCATGGTTTAATCAATGGCATCCTTCATGGTGTGCACTTGCATTTCTACACTGTGCAATAATGAGAAGAAATATACTCTGTCAGATTCATTTAGGATTTTATATCATGCTGATCACTCAAGATAAACCTGAATAACGCTTTTCTGAGGGACCAAAAATTGAAATTAATACCATTCCCCACCTCCGTAATTTTCATTCATCTCTGCTCTTCTTGGCTCTAGCTAGCACCAGTTTAACAACCACAGAAATACTATGAAAGGTAATATTCCCTGTGACAGACTCAAACCAGTGGGGTACAGGAGTCTGGCAAATATACTGGTCACTGGACAAGTATTTTTCTGTTCCCTGAGTGACCAGAGCAGGGGCTGCACTAGAGTAATCAGGAACCTACTAGAACCAATTAAGGCTGACAGGCTGATTAGAACACCTGCAGCCAATGAAGGCAGGCTAATCAGGGCACCTGGGTTTAAAAAGGAGCTCACTCCCGTCAGGTGGAGGGGAGCCAGAGGAGAGGAAGTGCGTGTGAGGAGCTGGGAGCAAGAGGCGCAAGGAGCTGAGAGTGAGAGGGTGAGGGTAAGGGTGTGCTGCTGGAGGACTAAGGAGTACAAGCGTTATCAGACACCAGGAGGAAGGTCCTGTGGTGAGGATAAAGAAGGTGTTTGGAGGAGGCCATAGGGAAGTAGCCCAGTGAGTTGTAGCTGTCATGCAGCTGTTACAGGAGGCACTATAGACAGCTGCAATCCACAGGGCCCTGGGCTGGAACCCAGAGTAGAGGGCGGGCCCGGGTTCCCCCCAAACCTCCCAACTCCTGATCAGACACAGGAGGAGCTGACCCAGACTGCGGGGAAGATCGCTGAGGTGAGCAAATCTGCCAATAAACGCAGGACCCACCAAGGTAGAGGAGGAACTTTGTCACATCCCCTATCTGTCATATATGGTCCCCATTAATATAGTATCCAAATTCCTCTCAATCATCACCATATTTATCCACAGAGCACCACTGCAAAGAGTTCAGTATTATTGCCTCTTTACAGATTGGGAACAGGAACACAGATAGATTGAGTGGTCCAAGCTCACAAGAGGAGTTTGTAGCAGAGCAGATAATGGATGCCATGTCTCTTTCATTACATGCTAGTGTTCTTATAACTTCACGATCCTCCCTTATGCTCCTAGGGGTATTTTCAACCTGTCTTAGAGCCTGAAATACTGAGGAAAGTCTATTTGCATGAGACTCATTACTCAGGTTTTCAGATTCAATGGATTGTTAGTCTCTATAAGGTTACAACATAACAAGGTGTTTTCCAGACAGAACTTCCCACCGTGCTGAAGTTTTCCTGTATAAATACCTAAGTCTGGGGGCTTCTAATAAAAATAAATTATGAGAGATATTCCCCCCACTAAAGAAAGCCCGCACAAGACCGAAATATCACTTTCATCCCATTTAAGTCCAGTTCCTTGGGCCTGGGCTTGACTTGATTGTATGGAAAATACAAGAGGCCAATTCTGAATAATATCAAATGAAAGCAAAATAAACATTCATAGACTGCCTTCAGATTTTATTTCTACTATGAGGCCTTTTGACAATCAGTGAGTTTCCAAGCCCCATCATGCAAAGAATTATTTGCCATTGACTTTCAAACAATTTACACATCAAGAGATACAGAAGAGGTGCACGGGTCACACAAATAGGACTAGCATCTAGCCTTCAACAATCATAGGCTCTCACTAAGGCCTCCACTACTATAGGGAAACTGTTAAGCAATTGCTGGACTGGTGCTGCTCCAGTGATGGAAGCTGTAGTTTAGACAAGGCTCAGCTGTTTCCAGCAGCGTTAGACCTGGCTTGTATTAGAAAAGTTGCAACAGTTTAACTATATGGATTTACGATTGATCTTGTTAGACTAGAGTAAAACCTCAATGTAGATGCATTTAAAGCAGAGTAATCCTTATTTAAATTGGTTTGGCTTAAACAAATTTACAAGTCCTTAGACCCGGTCATATTGCTTTTGCCCTGCTGATAATCTTTGTCTACACTGACAGTTTTCTGAAAATCTCCCCTCATTGCACCCACCCTGGGGCCTGATCCAAAGCCCACTTAAGTCAACTGGAGTCTGTTTATTGATTTTAAGGAGCTTTCGGCCCAATCTCATGGATTGCAAATGTAGACCAACTACTGTTGCTTTAACTACCACGTTGTCTGGACCTGTTCTGGTCAGGGTTAGATGACCCGATCGTGAAAACACAAGCAACTGCCTAGGCTAGCTAGCTAACTGCCTTGCTATTGCATTAATGCCATGCTCATCTTCATGGTTTCTGGCTGCTTTTTCTGTGAGGGGCACCTGGGCAAGTCTTCAGTGAATTGTTTTGCAGGTTTCAGGGACACAGTTTAATGTAGGTGATTGTGGAGCAGACGGAAAAGAGGGGGAACACCCTCTCATTGAAGGCAACATTAAAGGTAAACATGTGCTGCATGTTCTCAGCGTTGTAGAACGACACTTCTTCCCCTTCATAGTCTAGGTAAACCCGGACCTTACTGAGCCTCTCACCGATGCAAAGCGGGGTGCGTTGAGGGGAGGTGACAGCCCAGTAGCGCCCTCCGTTTTGCTGCACTGCCCAGATCCCCTCCTCGGGGGAAAACTGAGTCAGACCTTTCCTCCTCACCGACTCTCTGGCCACCCCAAAAGCCCAGCCATCTGAGGCCCCCACTTCCACCTCCCAGTAATGCCTCCCTGACTTGAATCCTTCCAAAGCCAGGACCCGGGAGTTAGTGTCAAATCGCTTGGGGTTGTCAGGCAGCTCCTGTTTTCGGCATCCCATCCTCACACTCTTGAGATCTGTGGATAGGATGAGCAGCTGGTTGGCTGTATCCGGATCCAGAGTCAGGTCCTCTGTGGATAATAATAAGAACAACAATGTAGAATTACCAATAGAAGGCGAAACGATGCAAACCCCATACAAATGATTAGCAATTTTATATCTGCACTAGAAACTTGATTTCATAGGTGCTGACTCCACGGATCTCCAGGACTGGAGCACCCACAGAAAAAAAAACAGTAGCTGCTCTGCACCCACTGGCAGCCCCATGGGTCAATGCCACCCCCTTCCCACAGTGCCCCCTGCCTGCCGGCAGCCCCTCCCATCAGCCCCTCCCTCCCAGTGCCTCCCGCCTGCCACGGATAAGCTGTTCTGCAGCATGCAGGAAGCGCTCGGAGCGAGGGGGAGGAGTGGGGGCAGGAAGAGGTGGGGCGGGGCAGGAAGAGGTGGGGAAGAGGCTTGGTGGAATGGGGTGGGGTATGGGGCGGAACGGGGATCGAGCACACGCCGGTAACTCGGAAACTACGATTGATTTTATGAATGACCATTTTTCCCAGTGAGGGTAGAAGGAGGAAACCCCATCATGACGGTGATGTCAGTGAAGAGCTTGTCCTTGTTCCTTCACATTCTGATGCCTTCAGTGCACTGGAAATCACTTTGCTGTGGTTTGAAGGACTAGAAGTAAGCAACAAAGTGCCCCCTGTTGCATCTTACACACCGTCCTGCACTGTCCTTTTGCGAGATGCATTTTTATGAACTTTTCAATGTTATGAACGCCTCAATCCCCAGTTAATTTGTAAAACAAGGGTTCTGCTGTAATAAAAAGCAACTGATACTTAGGTCAAGTTTTTCAAAATTGGGGTGCCTCCATTTTCTGGGAGGGGCCTAAGAACAAGCGAGACCTGGAGCCTCCAGTCCAAACCAGTTAACATGGTTCATATCTGAATTCGCAGCTTCCACTGGCTTCAGTTAGATTTGTGGTGGCTCAGCACGTCTAAAAATGAGGCCACATATGTATTTAGGTGCTCAATGTGAGACACATAAGGTGCTTGACACCCCATCTTCTAAAAACCAGAACCTCTTAAAAATTGAGTATCCTTAGAATACCTACCAGTCAGTGTTGAAAATCTTGGCCTAAACATATTTCCGTACCTCAGATTGGATTCAGATGGGTCTTAAGGAAGAGGGTAGATAAAATGATGTTTTATTCACAAAGTCAGGCTTAAAACAATCAGGTAGCTTAAGGGTATGTCCACACAGCACAAAACCCATGGCTGGCCCATGCCAGCTGAGTTGGCTTTGGGGGGCCTGTTTCATTGCTGAGTAGATTTCTGGCCTTGGGCTGGTTCTGGAATCCTCCCACTTCACAGGGTCCTAGAGCCCAGACTCCCGCCCAAGCACAGATGTCTACACAGCAATGGAACAGCCCCGCAGCCCAAGCCCCGCTAGCCTGAGTCGTCTGGCACAGGCCTGCCACAAGTGTCTAGTTGCTGTGCAGACGCACCCTAAATCACCTCAAATTGTGACTCTAGGCAGCAAAGTTGTAAGGCGAAAATGGCATGTTCTCAAGCGATACAGCTGCCTTCCATGAACTGTCAAGTCATGTTAACATAAGAATTTAAGAACGGCCGTACTGAGTCAGACCAAAGGCCCATCTAGCCCAGTAGCCTGTCTTCCAACAGTGGCCAATGCCAAGTGTCCCAGAGGGAATGAACAGAACAGGCAATCATCCCAGTTTTTGGCAAACAGAATATGGGGTTTTAGGAGCATCAGGAATTTGGCTTCCAAAGCCTAAATTCCCTTATGCGTCACTGAAAATCCCAGCTTTTCAATACCACAAAAAAGGGCCTGAAATTTCCCAATGAACTTAAATAGGCTCCATCTTCATCCTCATGGACGAAACCTTGGACCCACTGAAGTCAGTTACAAAACTGCCATTGACTCCAATAGAGGCCAGCTTTTGCCCCATGGTTTTATGCCCATTGGCCCAGTTTTGCCTCCCCAAAATTGCTTCAAATGTAAGAGTGTTCAGCTCTGGCTGTCCAGATCCGACCACTCCCATTGGCTTCAGTTGGATTTGTGGCTGCTCAGCACTTCTGAAAACAAGGCTCTTAGAGATCTAGCTGCCCAATTATGAATTGAGGAGCCCCACTTTAGGCATCCAGGCTTGAAAACCTCAGCTTAGGACCTCTGGGGCTTTGCTCAGGCCCTCAGCTGTGCCTGCAAAAGGCCAAGACTTTGTGGCAGTACCACAGAGATGGGTGTGAAAGCTGGTGGCACGGCAACTGTGAAAGTGATGTGGCCTAGAACAGAGTGAGGGTGAAAGGCCTGTTTGTGAACAGAGAGTGTCTGCATTAGGCAGAGGGTGTAGCCCCAAAATATCTGAGCCATGAAATCACTTGCATTCATTTAAAGGGTAATATTGATTTTATGCACTTAAAAAAAATGATTGCAGTCTTGATTCTGCCCCTCCTATTGAAATTCACACCTTTCAGAGATCACTACAAGGCCTAGGGATCATTTATCTCAAGCTTAGGCCTCCATAATAGGCCTTGAGTAGGACTAGCATGGTGGGTGGGCCATGTACTGTTATTTACTCCTTCTCATAACACAAGAACTAGGCATTAACAAATGAAACTAATAGGCAGCAAGTTTAAAACAAACAAAAGGAAGTATTTCATCACACAACACACAGTCAACATGTGGAACTCCTTGCCAGAGGATGTTGTGAAGGCCAAGACTATAACAGGGTTCAAAAAAGAACTAGATAAGTTCTTGGAGGATAAATCCATCAATGGCTCTTAGCCAGGATGGGCAGGGATGGTGTCCCTAGCCTCTGTTTGCCAGAAGCTGGGAATGGGTGACAGGGGATGGATCACTTGATGATTACCCGTTCTTGTCATTCCCTTCGCTGCACTAGGCATTGGCCACTGTTGGAAGACAGGATACTAGGCTAGACGGATCTTTGGTCTGACCCAGTATGGCCATTCGTATGTTTTCTGCACTTGGGTGGATTTTACCCCTTGCAAGTTTGTGAACCCCAAATGTTCAAAAATCACAAGGTTTTAAAAAAACAATGAGAAATGTGCAGTTATTTGTTGGCTGGTTTCTGAGCCTTTGGGATGCCCTCCGGTCACATTTTTCCAATCTTTCCACAGACAACAGGGCTGGGAACTTATTCTTTTTTTAAAAAAATGAAAGCTGAGATTCTCTCGAATCCCATGATTCCTGGCACTGGGGCTTTAAATAAAACATCAGCTATCATGAAACGTGATAAGATTGTGAGAGTTGACAACATTGCCGTGAATTATAACTTAGTGTCTGATCTAAAACCTGTTGAAAAGAAAATTGGACAGCCATTTGCTTTGGATCAGTCCCCTCTTCACAATGTGCTCTCTTGATTTCTCATGGAGTAAAGGCCCAATGTGGTCTTGTTTACACTTAAAAGGGTTTGCTCTCAGTAAAGTATAGCAGCATAGCTAATCATAGTGGAGATGCAGCTGAGTTCTTTTGCTGGTATAGCTTAAACCAGTTCCCTGAATGGAATAAGCTGTACCAGCAAGATATTTTTGCTGGTATAATTACATTTACACAAGGGCTGTTACCAGCACAGATACAGTAGAACCTCAGAGTTACGAACGCCTCAGGAATGGAGGTTGTTCATAACTCTGAAAGGTTCATAATTCTAAACCAACGGTTTTCAAACTGTGGGTCAGGATCCCAAAGTGGTTTGCGAGCCTGTTTTAATGGGGTCGCTAGAGTGGTCGTTAGACTTGCTGTGGCCTGGGGCCCAAGCCAAAGCCCCAGATCTTCAGCTAGGGTGACTGGACAGCAAGTGTGAAAAATCAGGACAGGGGGTTGGGGGTAATAGGAGCCTATATAAGAAAAAAAACCAAATATCAGGACTGTCCCTATAAAATTGGGACATCTGGTCACCCTATCTTCAGCCCTGGCTGGTGGGGCTCAGGTTACAGGCCCCCCACCTGGGGCTGAAGCCCTCAAGCTTCGGCTTTGCCACCACGCCCAGGGCGGTGGGACTTGTGAGGGCTCAGGGTTCGGTCCCTGCTCCTGGGGCCATGTAGTGATTTTTGTTGTCAGAAGGGGGTTGCAGGACAATGAAGTTTGAGAACCCCTGCTCTAAACAAAACATTATGGTTCTTTCAAAAGTTTACAACTGAACACTGACTTAATACAGCTTTGAAACTTTACTATGCTGAAGAAAAATGCTGCTTTCCATTTATTTATTTATTAGTAGTTTACGTTTAATGCAGTACTGTCCTGTATTTGCTTTTCTTTCTTTTTTTTTTTGATCTCTGTTGTTCCCTGATGGCGTACTTCCGGTTCCAAATGAGGTGTGTAGTTGACTGGTCAGTTCGCAGCTCTGGTGTTCATAACTCTGAAGTTCTACAGGATACCCATTAGAGGTATGATTTTTTTTCACATTTCTGACATAGCTATGCCAGTCAAACTTTCTAGACCAGAGCTCAGTGTAAATTTGGCAAAATTGGGACCTTAATTTGCTGTTTGAAATGCCTGAGAAACCAAGCCAGAGGGGATTGGATGAAACCAGTGTAAGTTAAAATCTCTGTGCTTTCCATTGCAAGCTGCAGGCTGGTGTGTGTAACAGGCAGAAAGGCCCCAGCTTGACTTGTGGAGCCTCAGTGAGATAACCCATCTTTTGACTCTTGAACTGAGGGCTTGTCTACATTTGAAATGCTACAGCTGCAGCTGGGCCACTGTAGTGCTTCACTATAGACACTACCTATGCTAACGAGAGGAGTTCCCATCAGAGTGGGTAATCCACCACCTCAAGAGGCAGCTAGGTCAACAAAAGCATTCTTCTGTTGACCTAGCACAGTCTACCTGGAGAATTAGGTTGGCTTAACTTTGTCACTATGGGGTGTGGATTTTTTTTCCACTCCTGAGCGACACAGCTGGGTCAACTTCACTTTTTAGTGTAGACCAACCCTAAGCCAACCGCATTGGGAAACCATCGAGAGAGAAGAACATTTAAATTGTCATTTTTCTTCCACGAAAACCTGTAGGTGCCAACTCCATGGGTGCTCCAGGGTGGAAAAAAAATGGTGGGTTTAGCACCCACTAGCCACCCGCCAGTCAGCTGTTTTGTGAGCTCTGCCGATCAGCAGTTCAGCCATGGGCAGGAGGCGCTGGGGCGAGGGAGCGGAGTGGGGGCAGGAAGAGACAGAGCAAGGGTGGGGCCTTGAGAGAAAGGGCGGGTTGGGGGTGGGGCCTCGGGGCAGAGTGAGTTGGAGCACCCACCCGGAAAGAAGAAAGTTGGCACCTGTGTAAATTACAACCACAATGTAAAGACTACATTCCTTTTACCTTTTTCACCTTTTCCCAGTTCATCCTGCAGAGTCTCTGAAAGAAGAAGAAAGTCAGTTAGTGCCAATGCTGATATACCAGTGAGGATCAGTAAGGAACCTGCATTCAGAAGAACATTGCCATTTCAACAGGACTGCTCCTGTGGGTAGGTTCCCAGTAACATGACTAAGGGCTGGACAATCTTAACCTCAAGTAACATCACTAAGTGCAGGTCTACACTTACAACACCGCATCTTGCTTCAGCATAGCTACGTCCCTCAGGGGTGTGGAAATTCCACAGAGACATAGATCTATTGACCTGACCCCCAGTGTAGACAGTGCTAGGGCAGGTCTACACTTAAAAAACTGCATCTACCGCAGCTCTACTGATGCAGCTGCTTAGGTGCTTAAGTGAAGAGGCTCCGATGCCGACGAGAGAGAGCTCTCCCATCGACATAGTTAATCCATGTCCCTGAGAGGCAGTAGTGATGTCGGTGGGAGAAGGTGTCCCATCAACATAGCGCTATGTATGTGGGGGGTTAGATCAGCATAAGTAAGTCACTTAGGGGTGGGAGGAATTCAGCATAGCCAACACTGGCAGCGTGTGACTCCCGCATTTGGAGAGTCTGGGCGCAAGCACCTGCGGACCATGGCCTCGCCCGCCTGATCCATCCTGAGGCCCGCCTCCGCTCAGCCTCCTTACCCCGAGGTACCTCCCGCGCTCCACTCCCACTCCTCCCCAGGCCCTGCTCCCACTCAGCCCCTTCTCTCAAGGCTCTCCCCGTCCCCTGCTAGTGCCTCTCCGCCCCCTCCCTTGAAATCTTCCCATCCACCACTCACGCCGCTCCATTTCTCCTCTGCCGCTCGATCCTTTCTGCCCACTCCATTCCTGGAAAAGGGGGTGGGCCACCATGGGGTCATGGGGCAAACCCCCAGCATTTTTTCCTGCCCTAAGCGAGCAACAGAGGGGGAAGAGGTGGGGAGAAGTGAGCAATAGGTGGGGGCAGAACCTCAGGGGAAGAGGTGGAGTGGGGGCAGAGTGGAGTCCAGGCTCCACCCCCCACTTCTATGGAGCTTCACTTCTGGTGCTCCAAAGGTGGCGACTGGCTGGCGTGCCTCTGGCGGGGTGATCTGCACCACATCCACAGCATTTCGACCCTGCATGGCTGGCCTTTCTTGGGGAGGCTTAGCCCCCACTGGCCTCTTATACACGCCACCCAGGATGGCCAATCCCTAGCACTCAAAAATCATGAGTCAGCACCACCCCCAAAAATCATGAGATTGGCTTAAATATTAATACTTTTCTTATTATTTTTCTATGCTGTCTGGTTTCTGACACTTTAGGCTACACTCTTGGGCCATGTTCTCAAGCTTTTCTGAGCAACCACATAGTCTAGAAACTTCCTTTTTAAAAACATGACAGCGGAGAGTCTCATGAAATAGGCTGACTCTGGGAAGCTGGGGCTTTGAGCACAATGCCCAGTGTCAGCAGACTGGTGATAAAAATGACAAGCACTGGCAACCTTGGGAACTCCACCTTGTTGCTTTCCACTTGAGAAGAGCCTGCATACTCAGCGGAGTCACCCTTAGCTAACAGACTGTTTTTGGCTGTCAATAATGAGTGAAAAATCATTTTAATATTACCATTGCCAGTCACTTCTCAACTGGCCTTAATGTTTAATGGCTCTCTCAAATTCTGTCCCACGGGTCTGTCTTGTAGTCATAGAGCTCTGCAGAGCTTCTCTAATGTTATTGGGCCTTGTTCCTATTTTTGGTTCTTAGTCAAGCAAATTGTCCACTGAAGTCAGCCGGTGAAATTCCCCCTTCTGCAGAGGTCTAGGCACCACTTAAAACCTCAAAACCAGGCTTCAGAGGCAAAGGCCCTCGGTTCAGGAGTGAATTTCATCTCATGAGATTTTCATGGAAGAAAGGCCCTGTTGTTTTCAGTTTCACTAATTTCTCACGCTTTTGAAATCTCGTAGCACCATCTACTGGCTGTTCTTGGTTGGTGCAATGATCTGTTAACAAAAAGGCTAAACAAGACGTGCGCAAAGAATGATTATCTTTTCCCTTGGGCACTGAACATATCAGGGACCTCTTTAACACTAAAATCCATAGAAAACATTGCTGAAGGCCAAGTATATTTTAAACTAGAGGTTTTGCTTCCACTCACCTTTGAATTTCTTTAACACTCCCTTGAGGACAACAGTCTTGAGAGAGAAATTGCTGATAGAGCTTTTCATATCAGAAGAGACAGGAACCGGCTTCTGAAACTTCAGACCATTGCTTCTGAAGAAAAAACGGAAATTGTTCTATATTATGATGATGGTCTATAGAGCTGCTCCAATGCTCACAAAAATATTCACCAAAATATCCAATTTGTTTTGTGTTAGCGCTTGAGGTTGAAATTCACCCCTCGGGCAGAAGGGCCAGCGCAAATTTTAAGCCCCACTTATGTCTTCTGCCACAAAACTGTGCTAGTCAGACTGCAGTGGTGTTGATTAATAGTATTTCTCCAGCTATAGTGCTAGCTGAATATGTTCACTGGAAAAAAAATGACAATATTCTGCAAATAAAGAATTCAATGTGTAGTATTTGTCAAGATTTATCTATCCCCACATGCTCTATCTATCTCACTTATTTCTCAGGGGAGCATGTGTAGTAAACCATGGACTTCGCACGCCTGTCCTCACATCCTCTCCACTGCTTGGATGTGATCCATTGATGTCAATGGAAAGAATCCAATTAACCTAACTGGGCATTGAATCAGTGCCCTACCCTCTCCTCTTCCCATCGGCTCATCATGGACAGATCCCCAACCACTCAGGGGGCCAGGAGAAGCATGGACAGTGCTGCAGTGCCCCTCCAGGTGGATGAGGGGATATGCCTGCACGGGGAGAAGACGCTCAAGCCCTTTCTGTTAATGTCTTGGTTTGTTTTTAATTATTTATCACCACAATTGGAGGACTCAGCCCAGAGCTAAAGGACCGAACAGTCCAAGGAGACCAACCCTTCTTCTGACCCTTTGAGTGGGACCTACTCGAGTACTGTATAACATAGATTGAAACAGGAGAGGGAAATTTCCCCATGCCAGCCAAAGAGGAGGGGAGTGGACTGCTGACCCAAGCCAGAGAAAGGAGAGGGAGCTGTCCCCTTCTTTTAATTATACGTAGCTCTTCTCATCAGTAGACTTCAAAGGACATCAGTATCATGATCCCCATTCACAGAGGGGGAAACTGAGGCTCAGATCAGGGAAGTGACTTGCCCATCATCCCCACCTGTAGTCACCGGCACAGCCAGGAATAGAACCCACATCTCCTGAAGCCCACAGTTGCCAACTTTCACACGGTAAATAAACACCCCGGCTTTTGCAATAAACCAAAAATCAAGCTAATCCCATTTCAAAACAAGGCCAAAACAAGCCAATCCCTAAGAACCCCAACACTCTATGTGACTAGATCCCCACAGTGTGGAGTCTGGGACTGTGGTGGGCCCACTGTGCACCCCTGCCCCTGCTCCTGCTTGCTGGGAGCCGATCAAAAAAAACCAAAAAAACGAAGAAGCAATAAGATACAACAAGCTACAAGCCAAACAAGCTACAAGCCCAAACCAGCCAACAAGCAACTCACAAGCCAATTAAGCCAAAAACAAGCCCTATTTCTGCATATTTTTGGTGGGTTTGGCATGTCTGCTGAAGCCCCATCTAATGCTTGGCTCACTAGGCCAAACTGCCTCCTTTAACAACAAGCAGGAGCCCAACTTCGTTGCACCCGAGTCAGCTGGCACAGGTCAGCCATAGGCTTTTCTTTGCCGTGTGGACGTACCCTAAGAGACTTGTCCGATATCCCTCAAGAAGTCTCTAGCAGAGCAAGGACTTAACCCCAGAATTTCAAAGTCCTCCACTAGCGTCCTGGCCATTGTGCCATACTTCAGGGCAGGGTTATGTTACCTTGGTGGGGAAGGCTGTCACTGACCCTGGGTAAAATCCATCTCAGTGCCAGGGGCCTGCTGATGGAACTATGCAACACTGGAGTCCCACATCAAGGTCTTGAGAGAATGGCCATCGAAGTCACTGTAAAGATGCCCAGTGATATCAAAGGGCCTTGGATCAGGCTATAAGTGGGGCTTAAGTGGTGGTGCGCCGCACCTTGTCTGAGCCACTGCTCCGCACCATGTCTGAGCCACTGTGCCAAGATGAATTTCATCCTAAGGGTTTAGATCAGTGGTCCTCAAACTTTCTAGGGCTGGGAGCAGGGCCACAGCTTCCAGTGGAGGGGGGGACATGGACAGGGGTAAGACGTGAGCAGAGGTAAGGGGGCCGAGGCTGGGGCCACAATTGGGGGCAGGTCTGGGGCAGAGAATGGCTGGGGGCAGGGCTGGGGCTGGGAGCGGGGCCTGATCAGAGCTGGGGGGTGGAGTGGAGCTGGGTGGTGCTCCCCCACGGCTGCCCCACACACACACACACAAACGTTCCTCCATGCCCCACAGGTTGGGAACTACTGACATAAATGGTGCTCATGGGATACGTAAAGAGTGAGTTGCATGTTACACAGATAAATAAAAGCAGGACTCCAGTCTCCAGTTTTCAATCTGGTGCTTGACTGAGCTCCCTGGTAGAAAAAGGAGATCTGAGAGTTTCTGAGGGTTTCTAAATTTCCACAGAAGAAGCTAGAAGGGGCCCAGGGTGTGTGTGGAGTGGCAGGCGCCCTTTCTGTCCCAGTGTGCCCAAGTGTCTCTTATTATCTCTGAAGGGCTAACACTGACCGTTCAGCAGCACTCGTGAGAAAAGCATGAGGAAGGGTAAAAACGCAGCTCCGTACCTGTTCAAGATGCTCGTCACATCCTAGAAGTGGGGGAAAGAAAGAGATACTCCCTTGCATTCGTGTCACTCACTGGACAGGGTGTGTGCTTCGTTCCCACCCATTCTGTAGGCTACCCACCAATCACAAGCCTCTGAGCGCTGCTGTGTATGAGTCCTTATCCTTAACTTCAAACTTGTGCTTTTAGCTCTGAAAGACCATGGCTCAATCCCCGTCATGGTCAAAATCAAGTCCCTACACTCTGGCGCTTTCTTTTTGCTGGTGGGTGCTCCACCCTTGCTCTGCCCTGAGTCCCCACTCCTGCTTGGCCTCTTCCCCAAAAGCCACCCGTCCACTCCGTCTCCTTCAGCCCTTGCTCTGCCCCTCCCCCAAGGCTGTCGCTGCCCACCCACTGCTCGCTCTTCTCTGTCCTCTCCCCGAGCACCTCTCACCTGCTCCTTCTCACCTCCTCCCCTGACACTCCTCCCACCCACTTGCCACTCGCTCCTCTCCACCCCTGACCCAAGTGCCTCCTGCCCTGCTGCTTGCTCCTTTCTGCGCCCTCCTCCCTTAAGGGTGAGTGATGGGGGGCGAGGAAGTGGAGAGGGGCCCCCGGGGAAGAGGTGCAGCACAGGTAGGGCCACCGGAAAAGAGGCCGAGCGCTGGTGGGGCACGGACCATGGGTTCTGAGCACCTCCTATTTTTTACTGTAGGTGCTTGAGCCCCGGAGCACCCGCTGAGTCAGTGCCTATGCCTACACTGACATTCCCACATTGATCATTCCAGATGAGACATTCCCCTCATTCCTTACATTTTATAATTGCTGAGGGCCAGATACCCATCCCGTGTGTCTATCAGCACAGGTGACTTCAATGGATCTGTGCCGATTTTCACCCAGCTGTGGATTTGGCCCTATGGATGAAATGAACCCTTGTGCATAGGGCCCAACACAAGATACCACTGAAATCCTCCAACCAGTGCTTCAGTGGAGGGTTGTGGTTTGGGCAAAATGTCATTGAAGCTAAGGGAGAATGTCAAATACCTGCAAAATACACATAAGCTCATTTATTGCAGGTCCCCATTTAAAATATAGGGATATGCAAGTTTGCCCAGGAATTAGAACCATATGGGCTGGTTACTGGGTGATGGTGAGTGAGTGAACCACATAGGAACAGGCTGGAAGAGACACTACAGATACACCCTGGACAATCACGATGTGGTGCTAGCTAAAGGAGGGTTGGAGATATGAGATCGTCTATTGTTTGTGTCCTCCTGTGTTCAGGACTTGTAAATGAACTAGATTGCATGAAAAGTCTCTGACTCCACCACTGATTTCTCCTCCCAGCTGGAACAACCCGCAAGGCCATGAATGTTTTAACTAGCTGCTTGGGCTAAAAGAAATAACATGGAGCGGCAGGGATGAATTCCCCCATAATGCACTCTCTTTTGTGTACCAATCCCAATAGTTTTGAATGCAGCCATCATTCAGAAGTAGAGCTGGTTGGACATTTTTCAAATCCAAATTCCCATCCACGCCCCACACCCGGCCATTCATTTTTATTTATGCATGTATTTGGTGGGGGGGGGGGTAATGGCCACCATTATTGAGGTGTCTTATTTTTGTGATGCTGATGGGTAAAGGCTTTCTCCTTCCATGTCCAAGAGCTCCTGGCCCCAGCCTTACCTTGAGCAACTCAAGCACTGGCTGTTGGATTTTCTCTTTCAAGTCTGTTATCAGTTGATTGAGGAGTGAAATCTCCTTGGAGAGCTCGCTGAGGTTCTCATTCTGCTTCTTGGCGATGCCCTTCTCCATCTTCTCCAGCTGGCCCAGGAGGAGATGTTCCTGGTCATGCAGAAACTGGCGCAGACCCTCGAATTCAGAGATGAGCGTCTGCCGCTCCAACTCTATAGTTTTCTTCAACAAAAATAAATGACCAGGTAGAGGGCAGGTCAGTAAACTCGTTTGATGGATTGTACATCACTGAATGCAATGGCAGCATGAAGTAGTGAATAGAGCTAGCCAGACATTTTTGCTAGATTTCCACTGACTAATACCAATTCAACCAAAACCCCCAAATTTCCATAGAGTCCGGTGCCAGAAGGGACTGTTGAGATCATCTAATGTGACCTCCTGAATAACACAGGATTTAGAACTCACCCCCCAAAATAATTCCTTTTGTTACTAGAGCATATCTTAAATAAATAAGCTAGCCCTCCCACTTTTTACCTGCCTTAAGGGCAAGCGACGGGGGGAGGAGGCAGAGAGAAGCGAGCAGGGGGTGAGATCTCAAGAGGATGAGGTGGTGCAAGGGCGGGGTCTCGGGGGGAAGAGGTGGTGCAGATGCGGGGCCCCGGGGAAGGGGCAGAGTGAGGGGCAGGGCTATGGTTCAGGCACCGGTGTCCCCCCTCCACACTTCTAGGAAGCTTCCAGCACTCCTGCCTGAGGGTCTGACCCTAAACCTGTTACAGTCAATGGGAGTCTTTCCATGCACTTCGGTGGGCTTTGGCTCAGGCTTTTGTCTTTCTGGGCCTCTGTTCTCCATCTGTAAAATGGGGTAGTAGCACAACCCTGCCTCACAGGAATGCTGTGAGGATGAAAACATTAAAGACGATGAGGTGTTTAGGTATTATGGTAATGGTGGGCTGATAAGAACCTTAGATTGCCTATAAACTTGTGAAGAACATGGGTGAATTTCCGCCTCTTGCCCTCTCTGAACTATAAGTAAATTCACACAACTAGTTAGTTACACTCTCATTTAACCCAGTTCCAACCAACTAACTGCATATTGACTACATCATTCATATATTGAGGGTGCATTTCAAGGCCCAAAGAGCTTAAAAACTAAGCCCTGGTCTATACTACAGAGTTAGGTCAACGCAAAGCACCTTGTGTCAACCCAACTCAGTGAGTGTCTACACTAAAATTTCGCTCTCGCTGACATAACTCACCCACTTCACTGACTTAATAACTCCACCTCCACAAGAGGTGTAAAGTCAATGTGGATGTAGTTAGGTCAACGCAGTGTCAGTGTAGACACTGCATTGCTTACATCGATTGTTAATGACCTTCAGAAGCCGCCCCACAGTAACAGTACAATCTGTGCAAGCGATCCCGGTGAGGACCTGCACTACCGACACAAGGAGCAGAGTGTAAACACACCCAAGTGATGTAATTACTGTAGCGACTGTACACTGACGTAAGTTAGGCCAACTTCATTTTGTAGTTTTAGATGCTCCCTAAGAGGCAAAATGGAAGAGGCGGATGGATGAGACCAGCAAATGGGGAGGGAGCGACAGGGTGTCAAATGTGGGTGTGCCTTTCTGTACGCGTCCAGAAGAGGGGAGTTTTGAGAAGGGACATGCGGTGATGGCTCTACAGATGTTGATGGGGCCCTTCTGCTACTTTAAGGGGCAGACTGGGAGATGGTGCAAAGACTAGGGCCTGTGGCCACAGGTGCCACCTTTCACCTGTCCCCGAGGGTGCTGAACCCTTGCTCAGCCCCAGGCCCTGCCCCTACTCCACCCCTTCCCCAACCCCTACCCCCGCCTGGCCTCTTCCTGCCCAGTTCCACCCCCTCCCCTGAATGGGTCCCATCCCCACTCCTCCCTCTGGAGCACCCCTGGAGTTGGTGCCTATGCCTGTGGCTGCTGGTTGTGTGCACACGGTGGTTTTATCACCACACCACTGGGGTTGAAGTGCGTTTGTGCACGTACAGCCATCACACAGCATGGCTGTGCTTGTATCGGTGTATTATGGACAAATATGTATGTGACTCAGCAGGGCATAAAGTGCTCAGATGCTAACACAGTGTGGAACAATGTGCTCTGGGATATCCAGTCATACAGAAAGCCAGGAGAAAGACCAGGCAAACTGGTTAGACAAGAGTGGTTAGGTGACCCCGGCCACAAGGCACAAAAATAATTGCTGGGACAGTTATCTAACCATCTGCCAGCCTGGCCTTTGGCTAGGGATGAAATGTCATGAGAATTATTAACCAGTGTTGCCAGCTCTCATGATTCTATGATGAGTCTCACCGGTTTTAGTGTGCAATACTCTCCCTTTCATCTGAATGGCCTGGGGGGACATCCAAAACTTTCGGACAACTTGGAAGTGCTATTTTTGAGCTGCGTTCTAGCTGCAAACTGGCAGGCAGTCATAGTCCAGGTTCAGCTGGGAATAACTTTACCTGACTGGCTGCTGTCATTGTCATTCCAGGCTATCAACCAATGAATGGCAGAATTCTGCCTGTCAGCCTCTCCCCTGCCAGCCCTGTGGCTGTCCCAGATTACTTCTACTCTGCAGGCTAAGGGTATGTCTTCACTTACAAGCCACTACAATACTGTTTGATTAGCAGGGAGAAAGTACTCCTGGGGCAGGGACTTTTAGTTGTGTGTTAGTACAGTGCCTAGCACAATTGAGTCTTGGTCCATGACAGGGGCTCCTAGGAACTGTAATAATAATAATAATCAGTAATTAATAATAGCAAGATAATAAACAGAAGGGGGAAGGGCAACAAACTTTAGCTTTGAAGGATTGACATGAAATGGGCACTAGATAGCAGCAGAGGATAAGGAATGAAATGTATTGCTTTAATGCAATGTATGGTCAAAAACTTCCCCTAGGTTCTTTCTCTCCTTTCACCTAGATTTGGGCTGCATGAATTTTCCCAGTTAAATCTGGATTCCCCTCCCCCTCCCATTGTTTGTTTTCTCTAAATCAAGCATTTATGTTCCACTCCCTTGTGACATCCTCCTCTCACACCCCATCCCCCCTCAATCTTGAATGGAGCAGGCTGATATAATACTAAGCAGGGGAAACTGTAAATCTGTGTAGAAGTTTGCATGGTACTCGAGGTCTCTGAGGATGATCAGGACACATGAGGCTCAGTGGGGCGTGACCAGTGACAGAGGAATGGGAACATGGGGTTTGATCCAGCCCTGTGGCAATTTGCATAGCTCTCACCAAAGTTACACAGGTTCATCGCCTCTGTATTTGCTCAGCACCAGAGGAGCTTTTCAAGTTATCAACAGCTCCCCTTTCCTTCTACCAAGACAACAGATGGTGATTCAGCGGGAGGCCAGAGCCAGCAGTCAATAAATGTTGACTTAAATAGCATTTTGCACTGCTTGCTATGTAGTTGTGTGGCACTTTGACTAGACAAGAACTACCTTACTGTTGCACTGGAAAATCTCTCTGTTGTTGCTGCTGCCCTAAATTCTCAAATGCAATCGATGATTGGGGGGGGGGGGGTTGTTCCATTTTGAACGGCCCAGTTTGAGACACTACAAAGAGTCAAGGATTTCAGAAAGTGCTGAGCTCACACCCCCTGAAAACTAAGCCCCTTTAACTCATACTAGAAATGAGGGGCACATTTTTGACTGGGTAATTAACCTTCAGAACAACTCCCACAGGCATGTGGTCAGTGCTTAATTTTGTAATGAAAGAGGTGCCAGGGCTCAAGCAATTTTCTTACATTCATAACTGAAGCAACAAGCCCAGAAGTGCTGGGGTTATGAATTACCAAGGCAATAAGTGTCAGGGCTCGGCACTGGCACAAATTAAGCACCAGATGTGGTGGCTTCTCCATCCCTGAAGTCTTTAAATAGAGATTGGCTGTCTTTCTAAAAGCCGTGCTTTGGCTCAAACTGGGAAAATGGGCTTGTTGCAGAAATTACTGGGTGGGGGGCTCTGGGTCTGTTATGCAGGAGGTCAGACTGGCCTCTAAAATCTAGGGCTCCATGACTCTAAGGTGTCTTAAATAGGGCAAGGGCAAAAAAGGGGAGGGGGGAGGAGGGGTGAAGCATCAAAAATCACAAGTCCCTTTTCAGATTTTAGGCCAGTTTTAGTATTTCTATGACAAGTATCTCTGTAATAACCCAATGGGAATCAGGAGCAGCGGAAGCGCCTGTGAAAGTAGAATGAATTATATTGTAAAAATAAGAATGGATTACAGAAATGCTGTATATACCTTTACGCAGAAATAAGAAATGTTGAAATACAGGTGTCAGGAAAAGAAACATTAGGCATAAACAATGAGTCCACTTAAGCTAATGGCGAAACATTAACAGAAGATCAGTAATAGTTAGTAAGGAAATAAGCTATGCATGCCTAGCCCAGGTAAACTTATCAGATTCTGCTTCCTTTGATATCTTGTTAAGTTCTCGCCCTTTTATCTGTATAAATAAGATAGTTTGTGTCTGCATGGTGCTCATATTATCTGGGTGTTATTAGCAGAGCGCTGTGCTAATAAAACAGAGTGGTCTGACAAACTGTGAGTCCTGAGTCTAACTTTGACACACTCTAAAAATGGTGGGGGGCTACAGGTGCCAGAACCGCGTCTCTGCCCCCTGCTGCATGCCACCCCCGAGGCACCACCCCTGCACTGCCCCTTCTCCCCGAGCCCCTTCATGCCGCCAATTCCCCCAAGGTCCAGCCCGTGCACTGCCCCTTCCCCCTTCCCCGTGCTGGCTCCTCTCTGCCCCCTCCTGCTGTCGCTCACCCTTACAGCCAGTAAAAAGTGTGGGCCTGTGGCCCCCTGGTCCCATCTGTTCCAGCATCCCTGATGGGAATGCAGTGTTACACACTAAGACGACTCAAGTTTACCACCGTGCAGACATAAATGTCAATAAGAGATAGGCTCCTAACTCACTGCTATTTTGTCATTAATAGCAGGCACCCACCAGTAGCTCTTGGCTTTTCTTATCATCCTTTGATTTAAATTCCAGCAATTCTTGTCTCTCTTTCTTCAGGAAATCCAAATGGCTTTTAATTTGTTCCTAGGGACAAAGGGAAACATTCTGTTTGATTATTATTATTTGTTTTTGTTGGGGTCTTATTGTGTTGGTGTATTTTGTTCTCAGTGCACAGAGACAACACAACAGAAGAAACTCAGGGTTACTCACACAAACACATTCATACAAATGAAACGATCGTGTTCGCACACAAAAAGAGGCAGACATGCATACATACAAACAGACAGACACAGAGAAGGAGCGCAGTCATATATGTTCATGTACACTCACAGAAGAAACTCGCACACACATATGCACTCATATATACATGAGAGAACATTCTCATACACACAATACTGCTGCATTTATCAGCTGTAAATTCCATTTTAATCATCTTCACTGAAGACATAAATAGAAAACTTAGCCCCGGCTCAGGAGAATCAGTGTCTGCAAAAGACCTTATTCATCCTTGGGAATTCTCCCTTGTCAAAAATAGATCAGGAGACTCTTGCTCATTTAACCCTTTGTTTTCTAACAAGGCAACTGAGTAAGTAAGTGTTTGTAGCGTCAGGCTCCTTCAGTCACACGGCTTAAATTCAATATAATTAAGAAAGCCTAGCATTCTCCAGCTTTCCCATAGTATGTACAATATCTTGACAAGAGAGATTGTCTTCTGGACTTATGATCCTACAACTCCCCTCCCCATTTGCAATCACATAACATCCTGGTAGCTGCCACAGCAATTGCTCACACAGAAAGGTAATATTAGGAAAGTATTTTGTGTATTTTTAGATGTCTTTTAGTGCAGCTGGAGAAAATGGAGAAACCGGTAGTTTATGATGTGCCAGCTCCCCAAAGAAGAGTGCTCTGTGGAAAACCTCTGAACTAGGTGATTGCCATGTGCTTTCATGGCGTAAATCAGTGACTCTCAACCTTTCCAGACCACTGTACCCCTTTCAGGAGGCTGATTTGTCTTGCATTGCCCCCAAGTTTCACCTCGCTTAAAAACGACTTGCTTACAAAATCAGAGGTAAAAATACAAAAGTGTCACAGCCTCACTATTACTGAACAATTGCTGACTTTCTCATTTTTATCATATAATTATAAAATGAATCGACTGGAATATAAATATTGTACTGACATTTCAGTGTACAGTATATACAGCAGTATAAACGGGTCACTGTCTGTAGGAAATTTTAGTTTGCACTGACTTTGCTAGTGCTTTTTATGTAGCCTGTTGTAAAACTAGACAAATTGCTAGACAAGTTGATGTACCCCTTGGAAGACCTCTGCATACCCCCAGGGGTTTGTGTACTCCTGGTTGAGAGCCACTGGTGCAGCTGGATAGACACAGTGGGGGATGTAGATGATAGAGGGGGGAGAGGGAGACTTGATAAATACAAATATAGATAGACATACAGATCTGACGATAGACAGACAGACAGATACCTTGTACTCCTGAGCAGCCTCCTCTACGGGCACCACAGTGTGAGGCCGGTGCTCCCGGGATCTGTCGCACACCACGCAGATCGACCTCTGATCATCCTTGCAGAAGAGTTTGAACGCTTCCCTGTGTTTCTCACAGAGCCCCTCCTCCGGAGCCTCTTTCGCCCCAGGTACTGCAAACTGGCTGATGATCTCGCACATGTTGGCCAGCTGCCTGTTGGGCCTGAAGTTCTTCTGCTGGAAGATCTCCCGGCACTGAGGGCAGGGGAAATCCATCTCCAGGCCTCTCCAGCTCTTGGTGATGCAGGCTCGGCAAAAGTTGTGGCCGCATTCTATGGACACAGGGTCTTTGAAGAACTCTAGGCAGACTGAACAAGTCGCCTCATCTTGGAGGTTCCCAGGGAGGAAGACAGCAGCCATGGCTCTTTCCCCTGAGATCAGGAACTGATTTCACTTTAATGCATGCTTGGCAGTGAATGGGATGTGGGTGTTCCCATTCTGAGACCAGCTGGTGTCACAGGGTCATATCTGCAGTGTCAAATTTCTTAAACTGGTAATGAGTCACTCATCAGGGCTGCAGCCAGCAGAGGAGACTCAGATGGAAAACATAGGCAGAGAGATGCCCGACCCCCACAAACTCCAGATCCGTGTTCTGGATCTGGGCTTGATCATTCTTAGCAATAGGAGGTTGGAAGAGGATGGGATTCCACTCCAGATCTGAATTCCAGAGCTAGATCTAGAGCTGAATGTCATCGCTCCCTAGTGGGCCCAGCTCAAAACTCTGGAGCTGAATTCTGGATCTGTACTTCATAGCTCTTACAGGCCTCCATTCAGGATCTCACTTGAGTGCCTGCTTAAGACCCATTGACTTCAGTGCTTAAGTGCTTTGCTGATTAAGGATGCTTTCTTGAACTGCAGCTATGACAAATGTAAGCAGGGTCTGAATGAGCTCTCCCCTGACATCTAGTGATGAGCTCTAGAAGAGGACTTCAGGAGCTGCTCTCCCTTGCACTCTCTCACCCACCCTGCCTTGATGCTCAGCATGATGGGATTGCTTTGCCCAAGCAGATCGCCTGAGGGGTCAGTCCTGGGACCAGTTTTGTTCAACATCTTTATTAATGTTATGGACGATGGGATGAATTGCACCCTCAGCAAGTTCGCAGATGACACTAGGCTGCAGGGAAAGATGAATAGGCTGGAAGGTAGCGATAGGGTCCAGAGTGACCTAGACAAATTGGAGGATTGGGCCAAAAGAAATCAACAAGGACAAGTGCAGAGTCATGCACTTAGGATGGAAGAATCCCATGCACCACTACAGGCTGGGGACTGACTGGCTAAGCAGCAGTTCTGCAAAAAAAGACTTGGGGATTACAGTGGATGAGAAGCTGGATATGAATCAGCACTGTGCCCTTGTTGCCAAGAAGGCTAATGGCATATTGGGCTGCATTAGTAGGAGCATTGCCAGCAGATCGAGGGAAGTGATTATTCAGAAAGGATGTGAATAAATTAGAGAGTCCAGCGGAGGGCAATGAAAACAATCAGGGGGTAGGGACACATGACTTACGAGGAGAGGCTGTGGGAACTGGGCTTGTTTAGTCTGCAGAAGAGAAGAGTGAAGGGGATTTGATAGCAGCCTTCAACTACCTGAAGGGGGGTTCCAAAGAGGATGGAGCTTGTCTGTTCTCAGCAGTGGCAGATGACACAACAAGGAGCAATGGTCTCAAGTTGCAGTGGGGGAGGTCTAGGTTGGATATTAGGAAACACTATTTCACTAGTAGGGTGGTGAAGCATTGGAATGTGTTACCTAGGGAAGTGGTGGAAACTCTATCCTTAGAGGTTTTTAAGATCCGGCTTGACACAGCCCTGGCTGGGATGATTTAGTTGGCGTTGGTCCTGCTTTGAGCAGGGGATTGGACTAGGTGACCTCCTGAGGTCTCTTGCAACCCTAATATTCTATGATTCTATGAAATGATCACTTTTGGCTGGTGTTGGATCACAAGTCACTTTGTTATTGGGGGCAGGGGCACTAAAGGGTGCTTATCTTTGTTGTGTGAATCAAGGGCAATAGAACTGTGCTTGGCATACCCTGACTGGGGGACTCATCCTCAACTAAACTGAACATGCTAGACAGGGTGCATAGGTGCTGAACTGGGTGGTGTTGGCGCTGACCAAGGGTCTTAGGCATCATTTTATCCTTCCTTTTTCCACTGTCTAGTGACAGAGCTGCTTGAGGCTCAACTGAGAGTCCTATAACACACCAACAGAGCTAAAATCACTGCTGTGGGACAGTGTGCATTGCCACAGCGTCTTCCCCCACTAACTGAAGTCACTATGAGCTGTGTTAAGTGGTGGGATCACTGAAAGGGGGTCTTGGCCCTCCCACTTTTTGCCATGGGTCTGCCTCCCTCTAAGTCCCCCACAGCCAGGCTGACAGCTGGAGCCTGGCTGGGCAGCATGGGGCACCGTGCTGCAGACTCGCCACCTGCCTGGGGTGGAGGTGCCAGGAACAGTCTCTGGCCCATATCCTGGCCCCCGACCCAGGGCAGGAGGAGGGTCCACCACGGTTCCCCACAGCTGCCCGCTCACACGGCTGTTACCCTGGCTGGGCTGCAGCTCTGAGGCCCCATTCCCCATGGGGGGCCCAGAGAGTAGGGACACGGGCCAGGGGCTGCTCTCGGCCCCCTCCCCACCTTGGGCAGGTGGAGAGTCTGCAGCTCCCAGCCTGCTCCAGCTTCCAGCTTGTCTGGGGGCAGGGGTAGGGCGGGGCCATGAAGGGAGCAGGGCCCCTTTCCCCCCCACACACACACTTTTGAGAAGGCTCTGCTGCCACTGGATCGCAAGGCGTCCCAGAGTGCTGAGCAGCTGGTGGAGAGTGCAAGGTGCCTTCTTTCCCTTCCCCCAGTGCTGGGATGCGGGGTGAGGTCTGCAGATGCACCTCTGAATTCTGGCTCTGCATTGACCAAGGACAGCAACTGTGAGTAAGGTGTGGTGAAGAGAGGGGCACATTAAAGGAAGTTTTAGTTGCTGGTTTTAAGAACCTAAGGCAAAAGGACCCTGCCCAACGTGCTCTGGGATGAGTGTCTTGTTCGTGGGTTTATGTTTATGAATCCTGCTTGTGGCCCTCCTTTTTATTAAAAGTTCCTTTTCTACACTCAGACTGTGTGCTTGTGAGTGGGAAGTATTGCCTCTAAGAGGCACTCAGGAGCGCTGTGTAATTGTCCCAGGTTACTGGGTGTGGGCTCAAGCCGGTTTTGTGTTGTATCTTGTATTGTTGACAAGGAACCCTTGATATTGAACCCAGCCCTTGTTGGCTGCCGACTCCAACTGGCAGAAGGGTCACACAAGCGGTAGGGAAAGAAAAAAACCCAGATCTGAATTCCATACCTAGATCTAGACCTGTCTTTTATTGTGCCATAGTGGACACAACCCAAAACTTCAGAGCCAAATTCTGCATCCAGGGTTGGATGTGAACTCCGTGAGCAGTTAACAATTCTGTCTCTGAGTTATGGAACAAAGGTTTGATCTGAACTTCACAACTTTATAATGGGCAGAAACAACTCTCTGGCTATGAATTCAGAAAGCTTAGATCTACTGTGGATAGAAACAAGACATCAGATCAGGACACACCTGTACATTGGGATATGAAATCCAGATCTGATTCCAAACTTTTTGAAAGTTTGAAGACAAATGGGAGAGAGATTCAGATTGGAGGTTGGACACAAAGCCAGATCCAAACCCAAGGTTCTTACCTGATATTTAGGTTGTACGTTCTGTCCAGACTTGTGTATAATTTTTGTCATAACAGCACCAGCATGGACTCAGGGCAAAATTCTCCTCTTGGATCCTCCAAAAGGATGAGGATATGTCTGTGCTGATGAGTCTATGGTTTATAGCTGGCTATTTTCAGTGTGTCCACAAGGTGCCAATCTTTCCATAGTTTTGCAAGAATTGCTTGGCTTGAATAATGATTAAAAAGGATATTTGGCAAAAGAAAAAAATAAGTACAGTGTCTGGTGGCAAAAATACAAAACCCCACAAATAATATTATTCCCAATGACCAACTTCTAAAAAGCCTCTAGAATGCATTTTATTTTGGCATACATGCCATGAGGCTCCAATAAACATTGTTTTTCATGAAAAAATCAAAATGTCGGCTGTTTGTATTTCACAGTGTTCAAAACTGGATCAATTTGTCATGTTTTTGAATGTTTTTGTAACTCTTTTATTTATCATACACTTTTTTGAAAAAAAAATCATTCACTGAAAAGCATTTTAAGGGGAGGGAAAAGGCCAGTTTTCCTGGGGAGGAAAAAATTCAGTTGCAAAAATTGCAATGGATTTTAGTCTGGAATGATCAAATTAATGTCAGTCATTTACTTCCCATGGGGTTCTGATAAACATCTTTCCTCTGGGTCTGTGATGAAATCCATGTACCAATATCTGCAGAGGATTTTAATCTATCTGTGTGCGAAGGATTGGGGAACGGTGTTGAAATAGTTTGTCATTAACATACTCTCCAAGAACAAAGGCAAGAAACTTCACCTTGCTAGTTATCTTTACTCTGTATTCCTGGATGGATGGATGGATAATCGCCTCATCCCATATGTGCCATGCAAAGACAGATAGAAAAACAGACAGGCTGACAGATAATTCAACTGTCCAGACGCATCACAGAGAGGAGACATTATGGCATCTACAAAAGTCTCAGATCATCTGGCATCAGAGCACCCCTCAGTGACGCTCAGACCCTGTTTCCCCACACACTGCCCTCTCCTCTGTTTCCGTTCCCACCTCTTCACACTCCCTCCACCATCCCAGCCTCCCACTCCTTCGCTTCTTCTCCCCCACCCTGTCTTCCTCTCCCCCCAGCATTTTTCTCTCCACTCCTGCTCCTCTCTCCACTTCCCTCCTTCCCCCTAGTCTGGTCTGTCCCTTGGCAGAGATTCTCAGCTGGAAGGACAGAGAGGGACCCTCTGGGGCAGAGAGATCCAGCACCCTTCCTCCCTTCCCCCACATGTCTCCTAGCTCCATCACCATCCAGAGGGGTGCTGATGAGTTTAACCCTCCCCTTGTTGCTCATTTCAGAAGAGCCAACTTTAACATACATAAGAACGTCCACACTGGCTCAGACAAAAGGTCCATCTAGCCCAGTATCCTGTCTGTCAACAGTGGCCGATGCCAGGTGCCCCAGAGGGAATGAAAAGAAGCGACAGTCATCAAGTGATCCAGCCCGTCACTCATTCTCAGCTTCTGGCAAACAGAGACTAGCACCATCTCTGCCCATCCTGACTAATAGCCACTGATGGGACCTGTCCTCCATGAACTTATCTAGTTCTTTTTTGAACCCTGTTATAGTCTTGGCCTTCACAACATCCTCTGGCAAAGAGTTCCACAGGTTGACTGTGTGTTGTGTGAAGAAATACTTCCTTTTGTTTGTTTTAAATCTGCTGCCTATTCATTTCATTCTGTGACCCCTAGCTCTTGTGTTACAAGAAAGAGTAAATAACACTTCCTTATTTACTTTCTCCACACCAGTCATGATTTTACAGAACTTTATCATATCCCCCCTTAGTCATCTCTTTTCCAAGCTAAAAAGTTCCAGTCTGATTAAAGATTTCTCTTTCTAAAATGAAGTGCCCTTGTCAATCACCTGGTACAGGGTAGAGGTCCCCTTTCTGCAGCCTGTTGTGAAAGCCCCACCCCCCACCCCTACCCCAGTGAATCAGTCCTCTCTTAGGGGATGTTTCACTTATGTGGGAGCAATGGCTTAAATTCTCATAGAGTATTTCCTAGGGCTGCCCATGCCACCCTCAACATGCTATTGAAATTCTTGGGAGTTGAAAATATTTACCAGAGCTCTGCTCTGGACAGCTCCATCTGAATTGAAGGCCTGGTGGGAGCTGAAAGTGCTGTAATGGCATGAATGCAAAGCAGGGGAGCCCAGACATTGTCCCGCTGAGAGAGTACATTGCACCTCACCAAGTGCCCAAAACCTCATATGATATCACCTTTCATAGGAGTACAGGAACTGACAGACCAGGTTAGACCCATGATCCATCTCGTCAGTTATTCTCCTGCCTCTGACAACGACCAGTTGCTTTAGGACTGCCCAGTAGATGGAACAAACAAATCCTTATTAATAAGGAAAAGTATCCGTAAGCAGTGATTGGTTACTTACAAGTGGGAAGCAGATTGGGAAATGGGATGGTACCACCACAGTTGCCCCCGGGATGAGTCAATTCACGACTTCCTTGATCCTTTGTTATGCCAACTATATAAAACTTTCTACTATCTTTCCTTATACATATGGATTAGCCTCTAATTTTCCCATTAGCTCTCTTCCCTGATTTGTTTTGTGCTAGTTCAAACTGGTCTCTCCCAGCTTTGTGCCTCCTTGTATCTTTAATTTGCTCACAGACAGGCTTACTTCTATTTTCTTGCATGTACACAATCTTACTTGTGCTAGGGTGTCAGACCGTTAGACCATGGCAGTTAAGCCTGAATATGGCTTCGCTGCCAACCTGAACAAGGTAAAAGTAATGCCCTAAAGAGCAACTATGCCCACAAAAGTTTCTCCCTGAGCTCTCCCAGTTGTATGGCTTATGCCCCAAAGAATCAGAATTTATAGCCCATCATTTTTTTTCTTGTCTGCTCTAACTGTGGATGGTCTCATTATCTATATAAAAGTCTAATCCTTTTTACAGGTTCTTGACCTCAGTGACACCTTGTGGCACTGAGTTCCACAGGCGAGTTATGGATTACAGGGGAGTCACATCTTACCGGGGGTTAGGTTCTAATGTCAGCGCGTAAGGCGAAAATTGCATATAGTGAAATGCTCATTGAGTGGAATGGCGGGTGGATTCGCCTGCACTACAGGCACAGTATTTAAATTGTTATTTTTCTCTTTTTTGTTTTGTTTTGCCGAGCACGTATAGTTAAAATTGCGTAAGTTAAAAGAGCCTATGATGCCACTCCACTGTATGTTTAAAATATCTTCTTATTGACTTTCCATTTTTAAAATGTTTTGCCTTCCAGTTTTAGAGAATAATTCCTGTCACATCTGGCACTTCTCCAGTGGAGAATCCTGACGTGGTCTACAAGCATGAATGGATTTAGCCTCCAAACTCCTGGCATGGTAAGTGAGTATGTTATCCCTGCTTTACAGAGGGTGAAAATGAATCACAAAAAACTGAAGTGGCTTCACATTTGAATGATTTATTTAGCAGTTTAAGTGCACACGGCTGGTGTGTGTGTTTCTTCCTTGAAAGATGATCATTATTATTATGTATATTGCAGTAGCACCTGAGACCAGGACCCTATTTTGCAGCATACTACACAGAAGCAAAGCAACAGATAGTCCTAAATCGTGAGCACACAATCTAAATAGACAGTAAATTGAGCGGAATATTCTTGTTGATTTAAGCTCCCCAGCACCAAAATCTGTTTGCCCCCTGCCATAACACAGAGATCATGTTATTATTATTATTTATTATTATTGTGGTAGTGCCCAGAGGCCCCAGTCAGGGGCCCAGGTCCCATTGTGTTAGACTCTAGACACGCACATAACAGTCCCTGCCCTGAAGCACTTACCATCTAAATTTAGGAAGGAGACACCACAAGTGGATACAACCAATAGATGTGGGGAGTACAAGGCAAAAGCAAGGTGACTCCGATCAGTGTGCTAAGCAGCCATTACAGCATCAGACCTGCCAAGTTTAGACCTCGATAAATCAAACCAGCTGGAGAAGAAAATATAGATACATGGCCAGGTTCTACTGTCAGTTACATGAGTTCAGTCCCATTAATTTCAGTGGATCAGGGATTCCTAAAGACCCTATGATTTTGGAACTAAGAAAAATGATTATGAGTAAAGCGGAATGTTAGTGGGACTTAGGTGTTATATTCATGGCATACACACAGAGAAGTTGGATCAGAACAGAAATACTCTTGCTGGAAGGTTGCAATATAACACAACTTGATTTCTTAGAATTCTGAACAATAAGACACACAAGAACTCTGAAACAGAGAGAGACAAAGCAGGCTGCTCCCTACAACCAGAGAAGCGCATCTCGCCACACCTAGTTGTCTGCTAACTGACTCAGACAACCCAGATCACATGTTTCCCTCAGAGCCACCTAGCCAGGCTGCAGGGCCAAGCAACCTCCTCACACATAAAGTGGCAGCATGCCATTTTGAACACAGTTTCCAATACTCCACATTAGGCTTCTGACATTGACACTTTGGAGCATTTTACCCCAAGCTTCATCACTCTGAGACACGATCCCTGCTTTAAAGACAACAGGAAAGCAGGTGTTTTCCTAGAAGAATGGAAATATATCTGAATCTTTAAAAAAATAATCATCTGGATTAAAAGAAAAAGAAAAAGAGGGTCATGATCCGTTCCCCTTCCTTGCATTGCAGAAGAAGAGAGACAGCAAATATAAGAGCTCAACTGATTCACTGACACTGACTGCCCCACACACACCTTCCTCCCCTCCAGCTCAATTGCAGAAATCAGTGTTGCAGCAGGTGTAGTCATAAGTAAGGTGAGATTCATCGGGTGCTCTCACCTTGCCGCAATTTTGCACTGAGGTGCAGTTCAGCCGGTAGTAGAGAGGTAATTTCCCTGAGGAGAGAGATAGAAAAGGAGCGTAATTAGAAAAACATACATCCGTTCAAAGGAACAGCTTGCTACGATCAGCTGGGAGACATTATAAACCAGTGGTGATGGCTGTGTGCGGCATTCATCACCCCATGGCACTCAGGATCAGGGGCGGCTCTAGACATTTTGCCGCCCCAAGCACAGAGGGTCCGCTGAAGCCGCGGAACCAGCGGACCCTCCACAGGCAAGCTGCCAAAGGCAGCCTGCCTGCCGCCCTAGCGGCGACCGGCAGAACGCCCCCCGTGGCTTGCTGCCCCAGGTGCCTGGAGCCGCCCCTGCTCAGGATACTGCAGAACAATGAATACAGAGGAAGGCTGACTTGATTACAGTCTATAAGCACCTACATGGGGAACAAATATTTGATAGTAGGCTCTTCCATCTAGCAGAGAAAAGGCAAAAACAGCAGCTCTCAACCTTTTCAGACTACTGTCCCCCTTTCAGGAGTCTGATTTGTCTTGGCTACCCTCAAGTTCCACCTCACTTAAAAATGACTTGCTTACAAAATCAGACCTGAAAATACAAGTGTGTTGCAGCCACACTACTACTGGAAAATTGCTTCCTTTCTTATTTTTACCATATAATTATAAAATAAAGTAGTTGAGATATAAATATTGTACTTACATTTCAGTGTATAGTACATAGAGCTGTAACAAGCCATGGGCTGTATGAAATTTTAGATTGTCCTGACTTCTCCAGTGCTTTTTATGTAGCCTGTTGTAAAACTAGACAAACATCTAGATCAGTTGATGTACCCCCTGGAAAACCTCTGCACACCCCCAGGGGTGTTGAGAACCACTGGTCTAACACCATCCAATGGCTGGAAATTGAAGCTAGATAAAGTCAGTCTGGAAACAAGGCATACAATTTTAACAGCGAGAGCAATTACCCATTGGAACAACAAGGGTCACGGTGGATTCTCCATCTCTGGCAATTTTAAAATCAAGTTTGGATGATTTTCTAACAGATCTGCTCTAGGAATTGTTGGGGGAAAGGTCAGGCTAGATGATCACAATGACCCCTTCTGGCCTTGGAGTCTATGCTAGTGACATTGATGAGTGCAGGCAAAGCTACCTCACTGCTTGGCTTCATGGCCCCATGCATCATCTTTTTCTAATGCAAGTAATGCCTGGTGGTACCATATGCCAAACGAGATGTTGGTGGGACTCCTATACTTAATGACTGGCAACAGGGTGGGGCCCGGGAATTTAAATGAGAATGCTTTGGAGAGGTGCATAAAAGCACACAAATGAAAGGTTTGTGTGACCCTCTCCCACTTTTCTCTGGACACCTCTGGCAGGGACGCCCAGCAGCCAGGAGGCAACAGCTCCCCCTGGCAGTGGCACTTCCTGCAGCCCAGGGAGCGAGGAAGCAGCAGGGCGGCTGGGTGAGCTCCTCCTCCCCCTACAGCTGCTGCTTCTCCTTCCCTGCTGCTGGAGTCTCATCCCTGCTGCCTGCTTTGCAGATCCCCCCTGAGGTGAGTCAGGAGCTGGCTGGAGGCAGCAGCAACACCACGGACTCCGACAGCAGGGAAGGAGAAGCAGTAGCTGGGAGGGAGAGGGGAGGGGGGAAGAGGAGGAGCTCAGCAGACAGCCAGACACCCTGCTACTTCCTCCCTCCACGGGCTGCAGGAACAAATGGAGATTTGGAGGGGTGCACCTCTTTGCCCCCCTTGTGCACACCCCTCACTGGCAAATACAACTGGGTGCTTCTGTAGCATCTCCTATTCAAGAATCTCCAAGGGATTTAGGGAGCAAAATGTTGTCCTTCTCATTTTATGCCACACAGCTGAGCCACAATTCTCCAGTGAAAAGTGACAGATTAAAAATTGTTATTTGTGATATTTTTATACTTGTGTTGGATATTAGAGCAAGAAGGTAGGTGAGGTAATACACCGGACCCTCGCTAGTACACGTGTCTATATAGCGCAAATTCACATATAACGCAGTTGTGGCCATGGATCCCAAATTTAATTACTTTAATTGCAATTCATTTTAATGCGGTCCCCACTATAACGCGGTCCCTGCGTTAACGCAGTACCACACATGGATCCCAAATCCCGCGTTCTAGCAAGGGTCCAGTTAATCTTTTATTGGACCAACTTCTGTTGGTGAAAGACACAAACCAGGGCCATCCTTACCCATATGCAAAGTATGCAGCTGCATAGGGCACCAGAAAATTTGGGGCACCAAATTTTCCTGGTGCCCTATACAGCTGTGTGCTGCTCCAGCCCCTGCTCTGCCTCTTCCCCATGGCCCTTACCCCTACTCTGCCTCTTCCCACCCCGAGGACTGCAGCAAGGGTCGGGCCTGCACTCAGCAGGTAGCGATAAGTGGAGTGATCTGGCCCCAGCCCGCTCCATGCCACTGGCTCCTAGCCGCGCCACTGATGAGTGCTGGGGAGCAGTTCCCCCTGCCCCCGAAACCCCAAGGCTGGGAGCCAGGGGAGCAGGGCAGAGCGGGCTGGGGCCAGGTCACTCCACTTCCTGCCACTCCACTCATAGGGCGGCAGGAAGTGAGGTGACCCAGCCTCAACCCACTCCGCTCTGCCAGCTCATGCTGGGGTGGTTCCCCATGCCCCCTAAGCCTGCTCCTACCCTCCCGCGGAGGACTGGGGCCAACACACCCCGGGGATGGGGGGGGGGCTGTGTAGGGCACCAAAATGGCTAGGGATGGCCCTGACACAAACTTCCAAGTTTCAACAACTTCGACAACCACCATCCGTCCATTAAACTCTCTCTAGAATAGTGGAACATAATGAGGGGTACACATACCCTTGGGGGTAAACAGAGGTCTCCCAGAGGGTACATCGACTCATCTAGATATTTGTCTAGTTTTACAACAGGCTACATAAAAAGCACTAGCGAAGTCAGTACAAACTCAAATTTCATACAAACAATGACTTATTTATACTACTCTATATATTATACACTGAAATGTAAGTACAATATTTATATTCTAATTGATTTATTTAATAATTATATGGTAAAAATGTGAAAGTCAGCAATTTTTCAGTAACAGTGGCTGTGACACATTTGTATTTTTACGTCTGATTTTGTAAGGAAGTAGTTTTTAAGTGAGGTGAAACTTGGGGGTACACAAGACAATTCAAACACCTGAAAGGGGTACAGTCATCTGGAAAGGTTCAGAGCCACTGGTCTAGAACACTCCCGCATCAGCCTCACCTTCTGCAGTTAAAAATAAATATTTTGACCAGCTCTGCTACACACAGTCCCAGACAACTGTGTGTAGCAGAAAGCATAGAAAGACAAGTGACTTCCAAGTGATATAGCAAGACCCCAGGCCTGCAAAAAATACACACAGTGGCTCTACTTCATGCACAATTGATATTGTTATTATTATCACACCTAGAATGCCGAGTCATGAACCAGGACACCAGTGTGCCATGAGTATTTCTGTTGAGTTTGAGATTGTGTGTTGAATTTGGAGTTGTGGGCAATGCTTGAGAAGAAAGCAATTGCTGCTTTCTTTCACCTTGCTCCCTCCCCATATCCCAATCTGACTGTTGCTCCCCTGTCCATCAAGTCTGTGCTGCACAACTTTTGCTTCAGGGATAACCCCACTATAAGTACCCAGCTCGATGAAATCCATACATACCGAGAGAAGCTTTAATGTTCACACATCTCTCCCTCCATCCACACGTCGTTTCACCTGATCCCTGGACACATCCAAAGAGGAGAAACTTGCGTTTGCAGACATTGCAGCGCAGAGCCTCCGCTACATCAGATAAACAGAAGAAACAACTCAGGGCTTCATCTGACAATGAGTTGGGTGGAATAATGGAGCATTGGCTATTGAAGTCAATGGGTGTAGGAGCAGACCCACAGCACAAGCCCTGGTACTGCTCCAAAGAAAAACAATAGTTGGTAAATGTAGACAGCATTTCACACTTTGTCCACTGGGGGGACCCATTAAAAGTGTCATCAGTTTGTTGGTCCCTGTCATATATCTTACACTTCCTGGAGGTTGAGCAGCTACAGCTCTCTCTCTCTAGATGTCTTAGGAATTTATGTAGGTCCCATTACCATACTGTCTGAGTATCTCAAGTCTTTAATTCATTTATCCTCACAACCTCCTGAGGTCCCTTCCAACCCTGATATTCTATGACTCTGATATTCTATGACAACACCCATACAAAGCAAGGAAGTGCTGTTTTACCAATGGGAAACAAGCCTAGAGAGACAAGGGCCTGGTCTATACTAGTTAGGGTTGCCAATTTTGGTTGGATGTATTCCTGGAGGTTTCATCCCAGGACATAATCTTTATTGAAAGATTAATCTTTAGGTGTCTGATTCCCATTGTTTTCAATTTCTTTCTTTGAGTGATTCCAATATCTTTGAGCAGGGATGTGAGATATCCACTCCTCAGAGGAGCATTGTTAAGCTGATCTAAGTCCCTGGATAGGCAGCACTGGGTCAACAGAAGAATTCTCCTGGCAACATAGCTGCCTCCTCTCAAGGAGGTGGATTACCTTTGCCAATGGGAGAACCCCTCTTGTTGGCGTAGGTAGTGTCTACACTGAAGCACTACAGTGGCACAGCTGCCGCAGCGCCAGTGTAGCATTTTAAGTGTAGACAAGCCCTACAGCTGTGTCTTCCGCTGTCTAAACTAGGGGTTTGGATGGCTTAACTACATCTCTCAGGGCTGTGGATTGTTCAGTGTAGACCAGCCCTAAGATCGGAGCCTCCAAGGCAGGGATTACATTCTGCCAGAGCAGAGCTTTGGTAAATATTTTCAAGGCCTGAGCTCCGGTGCTTCCTGTGGGGCTGAAGCCATGAGCCCTGGAATATCCCCAGGGACTGAAGCCCCAAGCCCTGGAGCGCCACATAAGCCCCAAATCCTGGCACACCCATGAGGCTAAAGCCCCAAGATACCTGCTCAGGGGTGCCGGAACGGGGTGGACCAAGGGGCCATGGCCCATCCACTTTTCGCCCTGGCCCCCTGCCCCTCCTCTTTCCCTGAAGCCCAGCCCCTAGGCCAGGCCAGAAGCCAGAGCTGGGTTGGAGTAAGAACCACGTGAGCAGCTGTGGGGAGCTGTGGACTCTCCATCTGCCCTGGGCAGGGAGTCCGGGGGGTTGACACATGGGCTTTGGGCTGCTCTTGGGCCCCCCCACCTCAGGCAGGTGGAGGGGTCTGGGCTCCCCGGCAGGGCTCAGGGGTCAGGGTGCGGGGCCCTGGAGTGGGCAAGGCATCGTCGTGGACCCCCCCCCACACCTTTAGGAAGAATCTGTTGCCCCTGACCCATAACTGAAACCCAGAGCCCCAAATGGGATGTGTGAAAATGGGGGCTTGGGGAAATACTGTGTGAGAATTTACACCCTGCTCAAAGGTATTGGAATCAATCTATCAAAGAAAGAAAATGAAAACAATGGGAAGAAGATACTTAAATACCTTTGAGGCACTGGGGCTAAGGCGTGGAGAGAACATGGGAATTGAACCCAAGCCAATGAACCAGCCTTTCTTTGTAAACTAAACAAACCTTTGTTCTGCAATGTCTAACAACCAGCCCACTGGAAATTCATATCTGAATTCTGTTCTAGCATCTAGATGTTGTCTTTTTAAAAATTCAGTTTAATTCAACTTTTGTCCTGAACTTACCTCCTGCAAAGCACAAGAGAGTGGCCAGTCCCACAAAAAAAACCTTCATGTCAGCAGAGAAAGAGGCAAGGTGAACTGGACAGCCTGAGTGTGCTTCAGCAAAACACCACCAGGGATATCTCCAGAACTGGCTGTGCTGGAGCAGAGATTCAGTCTTGCTTTCTCTGATCCTGTCAGCTTATGCAGTGCCTGCCCTATTGTAGGGTGGGAAAAGTGAGTTTGAAAATTGCTCTATAGTAAAGAGTACAAATTGTCTGCTCAAGGAACCTTCTGACTTCTCCAAGAAAAAACTCAGTGCTCATCACATTTCCAAAAAGGTGGTAAAGGAAGCCCCCAAGGAACACACACAATGGCCGGATCTGTCTGCCTTTATATTTTCTTTCATTAACAATCTTTTTGAATAGGCATGAAACTGAGGCTCTGACCACATGAATGTAATTAACGATCCATGGACAATTTTTGCAACAATAGCTATTTTTCTTTTGCAGCTCTATCCCAATTAAAAATCAGCCAACAAACCATGATAAAATGCTGCTGACGAATATAATCTGGGGCCACGTGTCTCATTCTGATCAGCTCCCTTTATGAAAGATGAAGCTGAGATTCAGATTTTAAGGTGAGAAGGGATGATTGTGATCATTCTAGTCTGACCTCCAGCATAGCACAAGATGTAGAGTTTCACCCAGTGATTCCTTCACTGGAGGGATTTATTCTTGGCTTGGAAAAGGTCCAGAGTAGGGCAGCAAAACTGGTCAGAGTAATATGATGAGAGATTTCAGGGACTAGAATATTTTTAGCCTGATAGAGAGAAGACCTAGAGTTAGATTGGGAGTAAATCTGTTTTTCATATTTTCCTTTTAAATAAATACTGGGAAGTTTGCTGGTATGTTTCATTTGAAAGAAAGGAAGAAAGAAAGAAAGAAAGAAAGAAAAGTGAAGTGAATAAAGTCACTGGCACATAGTGCAGAAAGTACATGGATGGGTGCTGTCTTCTGGCTCAGATCCTCAGTGCTGTAAATCACTTTGAAGTCAATGGTCCTAAATTTGTTTAGGCCAGCTAAGGATCTGGCCTTCCCTGTTTTGTGATCCATCTTCCTGGGGCCCATGAGTGCCCTGGCTTGAATCATCTTTACTTTGCTATTCAGTCATCTCTTATGATAAACACCCTCCTGCTCCCTTTGGCTGAGCTCCAAGCCCTGAAGCAAACACAAAAGCCACATTCAGTGCCAATAGTGGAGCTGCTGACCTCCACGCTACAAGTAGAAAACAATGTTCTCTTATGAGTTACTGGACTTCATGCAAGACTAAGGACTTGCTAGAACTACAGGTTTCCTCTTTCTCTCGACCTGCTACTAAAGAAGGGATTTTGACTACCCTTGAAATTACTAGTCTAAGCTTCCACTACTGGAGAGGATGATAGGACCTGCCAGCAAATGAGCTGTCACCAGGGCACATAAGACCAAAGAGAGGCGAGTGCATGAATGTGCAGAATATTGTGGGCACAGCCTGTTTGAAAGTTTGTATTGAGCTGGGAATGATTAAACAGCTTTGACCCAACACAGGACTCAATGCTACAAACTTTATATTAAAAGTCCCATACTTTACAAACTGAGCTAAGCAGGCTCATAGTGAGCACATTAGCTGATCCTATACTTAAGTAGCTGCCTATGAAACATCACCTTCTGTATGTCGGACCCATGTTCTGCTCTCACTGATTTTAGAGGGTGAATCTCTTGCAGTTAATATTCGTTAAATAGGCCTAATGAAAGCTACAGGTGTTAGCTAGAGCCTAGCATAGGAAGAAGAAGAAAGATGATGAACACTTTATGTAGAAAAGTCAAATGCAATTCAAATCTTATTGGGGGATCTCTTACCAGGCAATATCCAGCCAAGCAGCCTGCTGGCAAACTGAAGCCCAAGTGTCTGCTGTCTCAAGGTCTCCTCCTGACTTCTCACAAGATCCACCACAGCTCCACATACAAAATAATTCTGTTTGAACCAATGGTCAAGGTTGTTCAGTCCCTGAGGTGGGGGTGGGGATATTGTTTTCCTGAAACAATGCTTTCCCCCACGCACTCTGCACCTGAGTAAACAGGCGCCTCACCCTCCTTTCCAGCACTGTGCTTCCTGAACACAGATAAGTTAACTCTATGTATGTCTACACTGCCGTGTAAGCCCAGGGTTAGTAGAACTCCAGTTCATAGGCACCAACTCCATGTGTGCTCCAGGGCTGGAAAATGAGCAGGTGCTTAGCACCCACTGGCAGCCAAGCTGCCCCCTCTTCCCCTCCCTCCCAGCACCTCCTGCATACCATGGAACAATTGTTCAGTGGTGTGCAGGAGGCGCTGGGTGGGAGGGGAGGAGGGGGATGTGGACCAGGGATGGGACCAGAATTAGGGGGAATCAGGCAGGACAACCGCCCAAGGCCCCATGCCACAGGGGTCCCCACAAAGGTAAGTTGCTCAGGCTTTGGCTTCAGCCCCAGGCGGCAGGGCCCTGCTTTCATCGCAACACTGCAAGGCTTCAGCTTTCTGCCCTGGGCCCCAGCAAGTCTAACACTGGCCCTGCTTTGCAGTCCCCCTGAAACCTGCTCGCGGCCCCCCTAGGGGGCCCTGGACCCCTGGCTGAGAACCTCTGGGCTAAACCACTTGAGTGGTGATAATCCTACAATTCTTTCTCACATTCCCCCTCTCCACATGTTCCCAGAAGGACAGGCATAATTCAATCCTGCCCACTGGGAATTCATGGGGAAAGAATCCCTGAGTGACAGCTTAGTACAGCCAAAGAACCATGGGTCATTCTCCCAGACACACAGTTGAGTGTGGACACAGTCCGCACCATTGTGGGCACAGTCATTCAGGTACAGCTTTGCCATCTGACTAGGCAAAATACCAAGCACCAACCACCTGGACTAACTCTGCAGTGAAGACATACTGTATGTGAGTTGATTCATAAATTGCCCGGAAAGAAGTACTCATTTGAATGGTCCTTGCTCTACAGATCCCAGTGTTTCTGCATGCCAGGGAGTCAGTCCCCACCCTGATGCTGGGAATACACACCTGAGGAGAAGTGGGGTAGGGATACAATGGAGGCCAGGAGGATAAGCATTGTCCACCTTGAAGTACCGTTGGGGATAGAAAAGGAGAGTTAACTTCCATTGAGCACTATGTGCCAGGGAACTCATCCTTGAAACAATCCATTCATGGAGACAGAGGGATGGATCAGAATCAGGATGTAGATACATGTCCTCTCTGCAGAAGACCCTGGCTTCTTTCAGATCCCCTCTACACTCTTTGGGATCTGAGAGTACAGAGCCAAGGGCCATCTGGAGCTGGGGAATCCATCCTCATTCCCTGATAGAATCATCCTAGAGAACCCAACACATGGACTCTCCATGAATGTTCTGTTCTGACCCCATCAGTCCAACTCCACCCACTTGTTAGGGAGTCACAGAGACAGAATGGGAGAAGGACTAAAGACCACCAGTGTCTGCAGTTACAGTAAATTGTTAAGTATCAGAGGGGTAGCCATGTTAGTCTGGATCTGTACAAAGCAACAGAGAGTCCTGTGGCACCTTTAAGACTAACAGACGTATTGGAGCATAAGCTTCGTCAGATGCATGACGTGGGTATTCACCCATGAAAGCTTATGCTCTAATACGTCTGTTAGTCTTAAAGGTACCACAGGACTCTGTTGCTTTTTACAGTAAATTGTTATTGATGTAGGACATGCCTTCTAACCTTGTCCCAGTTCTGCAGGGGAAGCCAAAATAATTCAAAGGTCCCTTTTCCCGCTTTTGAGCTTATGCCCAAATAAATTTGCTAGTCTCTAAGGTGCTACAAGGACTCCTCATTGTTTTTGCTGATACAAAACTAACACAGCTACCACTCTGAAATCTTTTTCTCTATTGTGTCCTGACACCAAACACAGAGATCAGTTCAATCCTGTCTTCCAAAGAAAGGAACACCAGCCATACAATGTTCTGCCTTATTGAAAACCAGGGATACAATATATAAATTATATATTTTTAAAAAACCCTAATAATGCGGGTTATACCAGAACTGTTGTGAGCAGAGAGTCTGTAATGTCCATTATCCTTTTAGGCCAGTACATATGGATATTTAATCTTTGTTTTGTATCCCCAAGGTTGTTCTGTTCTAGATCTAGATCTCTTTGTGTTTTCCTTCAAGATGCAAGACCCTAAAGGTGGGGACTAACCTGCATTTTGAGAGAAGGAATAGACAGTAATTTGGGAGTATGCTGGCTACTTAACAAATATGAGCCTAGAAGAATCCCACCCCTTGATCCTGCATATTTAGTTCCCAGCCAGCAGTTTCCCTCTCTTCTGTTTCTTTTGAGCTAACTACAAACAGCCTCATGTCCCCTTTTCATTTCAGAAACGTCTATTGACAAGTGATCACATTTCCCCTGCTTTCCTGTCTAGGCAGGGTCGGGGTGTGAGGAATCAGAAAATAATCACTGGAATTTTCTAAGCCAGCCTTTTAACGTCACTTTCCCCTTTTAAAATAACATTTTTTCTATAGAACAGTCAACACCTTGTTCTTCAAACGATGTTAACACAAGCTCTGAGCTACTAATTTCCTTACTGTTCCCTTCATATTTTTAGCAGAGTACATTGACATAAAAGAGAAACAGAAAACAAATTAAAACAATCTTCAATATTATTAATTGAGGACAATTTTTTTAATCCGTTTATTACCATCTTGTTTTACTCTCAAGCCTGTTTTTATAAATCATCATTGATGAAGTAACATGGAGTTACAGAAATGTGCAAGGAATGAATACAGTGTGGTCGGAATCTTCAGCCTGAAAAAATCTCTACGAAAATAACGAGGGCTGCGTGGAGACTATGAGAGGGGAGTAGTTATATGCAGCCCTGTGCAGAGCTAGAGACAATGTAGCAACAAATAAAGAAGCTACTGATCGCTGAAGAGGGATAATCAGCTGCTGTAGGGTTATTTTTCCCTCTCCTGTCTGGGGTAGAACAGAAGAGGAGAAAAATCCTCTCTCACTCTCATAGGATGATGGAACTGTCAATTTGTCCTCTCTTCGTGTTGTATTAAAGCTCAGAGACAGGAAAAGACATTTCCTGCCTAAGATCGTGGTGAGAACAGAGCATGTTTTTCAATTCAGGCTGAGACAGTAACCAAAATAATGATTCTGTACCTAACGCAGGAAAATAGACCGCCCAACGTGGGGCTCGAACCCACGACCCTGAGATTAAGAGTCTCATGCTCTACCGACTGAGCTAGCCGGGCTGTGGTTATAGCCCTTCCCCAGGCATAGTGACAGTGTTTTAAGAACCCTGTGGACGTTTACGCTCTGAGGCTCCTTTTCTGACAGTAACCTTCTTTCCTGGTTTTTTACCCTGCAGCTACGAAACAGGCACTGACACAAGGCTCCAGACGCCGGTGGGTGGCTCACCACCTGATAGCCACAGCCTGTCGGATCCCCCCCGCCACCTCTCTGCTTTAAACACCACCAGCCAACTCCCGCCGTACACAGAGCTGTGCTCAGGGTAACGAAAGCCAGCTTCGCGTTCTGCTTCTCTTCATTCACAAACCCTGCAAGGTACATTCCCCCTCTCTCCTCCTTCAGTCAACCCTGCAAGAACAGTAAAGAGAAGAAAAAAAAGACCTCCGTTCATTCGCAGTTTCCCCTTTGGTTACGTGAACACGAGCGATCGCTCAGTGGAATAACGTCTCCAAGCAGCAGCTGCGGGGCCTTCGGGGTGTAGCAGATAAAACTCTGTCCAAAGTCTTTAGGAAATAAAAACAACATCAACACGCAGCTGCCCCTTTCCGTCTCCCGCACGCCCAGGGGAATTCGGGAATCTCTGAGCCAGCGCGGCGGGTGCTCTCCCGGGGCCTTAGGGGACACGGGCTGGTTTTAGATTCGAACTATATGCACCGGGATAAAGCTTTCATAGCGCAAAACAGCTGCCAGCATTAGTTTCATTTCACCAGTTTTTCACTGCAGAGCTGAAAAGGCCTGATCTCCGCTGCTAAGGGAAGAGTAAGACAATTAACCTTTTGGGCCTCTGAGCGTAACACTATTCACTTGCTCGAGTGCTGTCGAGTCATTTCACTCCCCCCACCCCATCATCCTTTTGAGACGCCGTTTAATGTGAACGGACACCCCTTTGCTCTGTGCAGTTAGTATCGCGCCCTAGAAAGAGAGGAACTCCTGGCAGGCGGATTTGGTGTTCTTCCACCGGGGGAAGGGCTGTTTGACTGATCTAATGTGGGACAGTCACCGCTTCTCGAGAGGGGGCGGACAAGCCGGTTCCCACCCCATTCCACACACATTTTTTCAGGGCATCAGGTCCCCCTGGGAAGAAGCTCCTCAAGGGAAACGTGGCCCCAGGAGTGTCAGAGAAGGGGGGACTGTTTGCCTTAGGAGGTGGCTGAGGGAAACCTGCAGTTACTTGCGCCACTCCAGCTTCTGAAGTATTTGTGGGGAAGGACCCGGTGAGGACAAGGAGAGAAGAGAAGGGGTGTTCGGCCCTTTGGGTGCTTCCTGAGCGCACGGAATTGACAAATTAGGAGCCGGGCCAGGCAAAGCTCAGAGTCCCTTTACATGCAATCAAACTCCTGTCAGCTCTTGTGAGGTGGTATCCAAACCCCTCCCTTGGCTTCTAGGCCAGAATTACTGTCAGCGCCATGTGTCTTCCTGGAAGAGACTGCAGGTGGGCAGAGGACAAAGGGGAGAAGGTGGCGCTGCGGTAAATGAAAGCAGAGGAGCCTCGTTCCTCTTGAGATTTGTTTGTGTTGCTCTTGTGATCCTGCTGTAGGAAGCTAACGCTTAAGTGGAGTTTGTTTCAGTTGCCTTTAGTGGGGCTCAGGCTGTGACCCTGAGGTTCCTTCACTCCCTGTCGTTGCTCCTTCTGGGTAATAGAGACTGGACCAACTTCACAACCTGAAGACACGGTAGCCTGCATAAGTCAAGGAGAGGTGATAAAAAAGTTTGTTATCACCTCCCTGGTGGTCTAGTGGTTAGGATTCGGCGCTCTCACCGCCGCGGCCCGGGTTCGATTCCCGGTCAGGGAATGAAGCTTTTCAACTTCCAATCGTTCTTCATGAGGTTGGGAAGGTCTTTAGAGGCTATTTCAAAGTTGAACCTTCAGGTGCTGCAGAACAGAAATGAGGCCTCTTCTAACGGAGGATCTTTTATACAAATAGAGCTGTGCAAATCACTTATTCTTTTGCTTGCTAGCTAGCCTAACCAAAATTATAATAATAACAATCTAGGTTGACCCAAGATGATTTTTTTTCAGTTTTCTTTTTTAAACAAAACTAATATATATATATTTGTCAATCAAAATATTTCAGTAAATAAAATATTCATGCAAAAACCTTTCACCCAGCTCTATAGACAAGTCTTCAAAATTATCCATCTGGGGAGATTCAGGATCATTGGCCTCTTCCATTCCTGAGGTCTAACTGCTGAAGGGTTCTGAGGGTGAACAATAGTGCATGGCCTTCCACCTGTAGAATACTGGCTACCATCTTGCTCAGGGGGCTACAAATGCAAGTCAATGTGGGTTAGTGTTGTTCTTTTTCTCTCTCCAAGTATCTACAGAGGAGTGTTTGTTTCACGTTGCATATAAAAATAAAATCAATTTTGTTGAAACCTGGGGTCAGGGTGAAACATTGTGACTGTAAGTCAAGGAACAAACTACATAGGCGGGATGTGCCGGGTGTGCCCAGGCACATCCTAATGTCTCAAAAAAAAAGTGGCTTTGCATTTTAATTTAATCGCATGATGGGCTCTTTTATTTTTAAAGTAAGTTTTAAAGTAAGGATTGTTGTATTATGCAATAAGCGCCAAATTGCATAATATAGATGTTGTAGAAATGATGTCTTTTATGACTGAATATTCAATAAATGTTCGCCTTTCAAAAAAAAATCCCTGGGTGCACACCCTAATGAAATTTGCTGTGCACACCTATAAGACATTTAATTCCTAGCAGAAAAATGAACAGTGCCCCTTTGTCAGTTGCAACCAATCTCTGACAAATCTGTGACCTCTGTGGAGATGGCTGTTTTCCAAAAAAACCACCTATTAGTTAGACAATATCGCTGCAGATATAAGCATGAAATTAGATTTATGCTGTAGTATTGTTGGGCATCCCAGAAATTGAATGATTCCTTGAGTTCTACACACAAGTGAATGACAGGGGTGGTTAGAGTCAGGCAGCTCTTCCTCTTCTTATAATCCTTACTTTTTCTTCATGTTCACTAGGGAGAGAGCAGAAAACAACCCTACAGTAATACATTTTGGCAGAGGAGAGCTATATTTCTTTCAGCTGAGAGCGATAACTGAAGAAATTAACAGCTGTGCTCCCCGACCAGGAATAGAACCCTAGCAGGGCCAAAGCTTAACCACTAGGTAAGCAAGAATAAGAGATCCTTTTTCTAAGAGTGACGCTGGGCTTCTGCAAGTACATTGTCCACTTCAGGAGGCTGGTCCAGTCTCCATTGCATTGAAGAGACAAGACCAGATAGTGGAGAATTCCCCTGTATTCAGGGTCACAAGCTGAGCCCAACCAAAGGCACTAAAAGAGCTCATATTATGCTCCAGATTCAGCCGTTAGGATCACAAGAGAAACACAAAGAAAAATTAAGAGGAACAATCCTTCTCTGCTTTCATTTTTCCCAGCGCAACTCTTTCCACCTCTTCTTCTGCCTAGCTAGAGGCTCATCCAGAAAAAAACACTCAGCTGGTAGGAATTTGCTTCTCTAACACTTCTGGGGCCACATTTCCATTGAGGAGTTTTTTCCCTAGGGGAACCTGATTCTCTGTGAAAATGTGTGTCTTGCGTGGAGAGGCTTGTCTGCCCCCTCTCTGAGAGCTCTAAACCTTTCTCTGACTTTTCCTCACTAAATGAATTAAACAGCACCTCCCTCTGGTGGGAGAACACTAAATTCCACCTTCCAGGAGTTCGGGTCATGCTAGGGCAGGATGTTGTCTGCAGAAGGAAAGGGCTGGTTCTGATCTTGTCTTTTAAATCTCAGGCACTCTTTCTTTCACACTCAAGAATGCACCAGGATACAGTTTGGGTTTTTTGGGGGGGTGTGTGATTTTTTTTTGGTGTAGCTGCTAAGTTTGAGCGGAGGGGACCCTGAAAGTGTCTAGTGCCAGTGTGGAGGGCGTTTTCCTTGTCACTTAGTCATCACACTCAGTTTCCCTGAGAATTCCAGCTGCTTTGGTAGTTAGTGTGGGTCTGTCTTCCTAGATATGTCTGTGGTTGGATGACTTAAAAGGGCACCTGAAGGGGACAGTGGAGGAAAAGTTAAACTACTAGACACCCTATAAAAGAGTGAATAACAAATCCCAGTGCCACGAAAGAGTCATTGTCCTATTCTTTCCTTGACAGCCTAGATCAGGGGTCCCCAACGCAGTGACCGTGGGCACCATGGCACCCTCCGGGGCATCTAAGTGCGTCCACGTACTGGTCGGTGGACGAGCATCTGCCAAAATGCTACCGACAAGCTGCATCATCCAGAGACGTTGCCGATTTTCAGCAGTATTTTGGTGGTGACACCTCTGAATGACACTGCTTGTTGGTGGCATTTCAGCAGCAATGCCTATTGACGTTGCTGCTTGTCGGCAGAATTTTGGCGGATGCTCGTCCGCCGTCACGGTCCTCCGTGGCTCGTCGTCTTGCGCCCACCAGATGAAAAAGGTTGGGGACCACTGGCCTAGATCACATCTTTTAATGTCTAAAGTGAAGACCTAGTGAAATGAAGATGATTCTGCTGCTGAGTTTAATTGGCTTTGCATTTCAATGAGCCCAAAATGTAATCAAGACCGGATCCAAAAGCGGATGAATACAACAGAGAGATGGCTCTGAGAGAGTTTATCTGTCTTAGAAAGCACTAGGAGCACTGTCTGGGACTTTAGCATTGCTTTTGCTAGAAGGGAGAGAGATGATTTGCATGGGTTGTGTGAGTGAAAAAGATGGGAGCGGCTGAGAATGCAGCTGGTGTTGTGTTTCCGAAATACTTTCCCAGAAGCGTTTGGCCTGCCAGGCCCATAAGGAATTAAAAATGTTCTTGGAGACACTATTGTCTTGAGAGCTCACTCATCTTTAGGGGTACAAAAGGGTGACTTGGTAGTTTAATGAATGAACTCAGTGATTGATGGTGATGGGGAAATGAGAAATAAGAATGTAGCACATAGAGTGATGCTCCTATTAGTTTGTGCCAATTTTGTGAATGAAAGGACCAGTAAAGAAGAAGCGATACTAGTGAGAAGGAAGAAGATAGGTAAACCTACAGTACAGTATGTAACAAGAGAAGTGTAGTAAACTGGCTAAGTCAGTCCAGAGCTTAATCTCATGTTTGTGGGTTGGAGGAGCACCAAACCGGGTACCCTCCCTACTCTGGTTAGTGTGGTGTGTTCGCACAGTTATCTTCTTGCTTTCCATGTAAGGTCAGGGAAGGATATTATAACCTAGTATTGTGGCATTAAATGGCAAACTTTTCTCTTCTAAAGGTCTCTTCCCAGTCAGTGAAACCTGTGGCAAAAAACTTTCCCTTAATTTTATTGCATTTGGGTTTCTTGCCTTGTTGAATGGGTCACTAGGAGCTCTCAGGGAAATGTCCATAGAAAAGTGGAATGGATGCTGTAGCCCACGAAAACTTATGCTCAAATAAATTTGTTAGTCTCTAAGGTGCCACAAGTACTCCTGTTCTTTTTGTTGCTACTAAGAAAGCCTTAAGAAGGACCCAGAAGAGCATCATTGTTGGTTTCTGTAGTGTAGTGGTTAACATATTTGCCTAATAGGCAAAAGGTCATTGGTTTGAAACTAACCAAAAGCAGTGTTTGCTTCTGGTCTAACTGCATTTTGAAAAACAGCCATAGCTCCTATGCTTTCCTTCTCACTAGTTTTTCCTTTCATGAAACTTTAAGGTCTAAAGGAAGTGATTAGCCTGCATTTTGAGGGAAGGAATAGACCATCATTTGGGAGCTTGCCGGCTACACAACAAATATGACCGTAGAAGAATACCAACCCTTAGTTCTGCAGATTTAGCTCCCAGCCAGCAGTTTCCCTCTCTTCTGTTTCTTTTGAGCTAACTACAAAACCATGTATTTTTTTAAAGCATGAAACAATATTTATTTTTAAAATTAAGTATTGTGAAGCAGATAGCAAGGGAGATTGAAATGAGGCCATTTCCTCAGGTAGAGAAAAGAGGAAGTATTATGGGTGGGATTTGAAGCAGTAGCGTAGCTAACGGGGTGCAGCGGAAGCAGCTGCTTCCCTTCAGGACATTTTCTAAAAGCAGTGCCTTAGCGTAATGCCTGCAGGCAAGGGGGAGGGGAGGCAGGGGCTGGTCTCTGCGGTGGGTTGGGGCGGCGCAGGGCACAGAAAGCAGCAGCGCTAGCAATTCCTGGGTCAGCTCCGGCTCCGTATGCTGCTGGGGGGCGGTGCCTGCCTTTGTGTGGCCTAGCCCGGGCTCCCCAGTCTGCCCGCACACCGGCGGTGCTGGGCATGGCCACTTTCAGCGCGTCGCCCCGTGCACAGGCTCCTCTGCAGCAGTGTTTGGTCTCCCGGCTGCAGGTAAAGCCCCCTGAGCCAGGCTCTGAGGCTGTTTGCCCCAAGCCCCAGCCCTGCTGCGCTGGGAGTGGTTAGCAGCACAGCGTGTTTCTTGGGGAAGCCACGCGCCTGCTCTGCCTTGTTCTGCTCCTTGGGGACCGGCTCGCCTGACGCAGTGCAAGGCAGAACAGGGAAGCATTGGGCAAACTCATTGGGCTTGTAGGGGCTCCCCTTGCCTGCCACGGGGCACAGGCTCCTCCTCTGCAGCACTGCCCGCCGCGGGGCTAGGGCTCTCCCGGGGCTCTGCCCTGCACGCACCCGGCACCCCCGGGGCTGCTCCTGCTTCTCCAGGCTGACCCCAGAATCCCTCCCCCAGGGGACTGGGGTCCTGCTGCGGCTTACGCCTCTCTGCCTCCTCCACGGGGCAGGCAGCCCCAGGGGGTTGAGGCCGTGCCACCCCTTCCCCAGCTTCCCCCTCCAGCAGCCCCCGCACCGCCCTGCTGGGCCTGTTCAGTCCTCGGCCCCATCGGGTCCTGCCCTCATGCAACCTGCCCCTACCGTACAGGTGCAGGGGGCGGCCCGGCCTGGGGGGACTGGGGGACCCACAGCAAAGCCCCACCCAGAGCTGGTGCAGGAGACGATCCTGGCTCTCAGCCCAGGCTCCAGCATCAGCCTGCAGCAGGGAGCAGAGCCACCCCCCGCCGGCTTGGCTCAGCCCATGGGACACGGACCTCACCACAGCTCAGCCCGGCCCGGGGCACGTGTGGGGTGTCAGGGTGCATGCAGGGCTCTGCACCGTAGCAGCACATAGGGGAGGCCAGCATGGAGTGGACCCTATGAGGCCGGGGGGGGGAAGGGGGGAGGGCGTGGTGTGGCCAGAGGAGCCAGCCAAAGGGGGGGGGGCGCGGAGTGGAGGAGGAGCCAAGGGGGGCATGGCCAGAGGAGGAGCCAAGGGCGGGGGATGCCTTTTTATGTTTGCTTCCCCTGCTCTTAGAACCTGGCTATGCCACTGATTTGAAATTCCATTCAGAGCCCATAACACCCAAGTGAGAGCAAGACAGACCCTTGTGTCAGGCTCCTTAGACCACATGGTCACCCTGCCACTGTGCAGACAGTGACTTATCCACCCTAGTTTCCTTTAACACGTTATGGGCTGTGCAAGCAGGCCAAGATGGCCAGGGCTGGTTCCAGGCACCAGCTGAACCAGCAGGGGTGGCCAAGAGGAAGAGGCAGCACATCGGGCTCTTCTGCGGCTATTCGGCAGCAGGTCCCTTGGTCCCTCTCGGAGGGAAGGACCTGCTGCCGAATGGCTGTCAAAGAAGAAAGCGGCGCAGTGGAACTGCCACAGATCGTGATCGTGGCTTTCTTTTTTTTCACTGCTTGGGGCGGCAAAAACCCTGGAGCTGGCCCTGAAGATGGCACAACTCTTTCAACACCCAGAGCCCTTCTACAGCACAGATGATTTGTATACACCTTCACCATGAGCCAAATTTGCAGGTTTCTGGGAGCCCTGTGAGTTCTTTGGTGTATTAGTCTCCTTGCTGATTTATTATGATAATAAAAGATGGACACCGGAACTGAGGCAGAATACAGACACAGCATTATGAGAAAACAATGGTGAACTTCAAACTCCAGCAGTGTGGGCCACATAGACAAGTAAACAGCACCCAGCTTTTTTTCTAAAATAACTCAGCACTCAGTGTGTTGAGCGATTTTGAAAATCTGGCAAAAGATTTTAGTGCCTAACAGCAGGGCCGTCCCTACCCATACACAAAGTACGCAGCTGCGTAGGGCATCAGGAATTTTGGGGCACCAAATTTCCTGATGCCCTCTGCATGCTGCTCCAGCCCTGCCCCACCTTTTCCCCATGGCCCCTGCTCCTGTTCCGCCCCATCCCCTTCCCACCTCTGCTCCATTTTCACTCCACCCCTTCCCCAAAGCCTCCGCCCCAGCCCCCACTCCCCTGAGGACTGCAGTATGGCTGGGCCTCCACCCACCAGCAGTGGGAAGTGCAGCAACCCGGACCCAGCCGCTCCACTGGTGACTGCTGGGTGGGGGTTCCCCCCAAGCCGAGGCCTGTCCCCTTCCCCCCAATGAGGGGGCTCCATAGGGCCCCAGAATAGCTAGGGATGGCCTAGCAGCACAGAGAGCAGAGTTCTTCTGAAAATCTGGCTCTAGTAGTGGGTGTGAGACCTTCTGAAAATTCTGGCCAATGCGTCTGGAAGCACTCTAAGGTGCAGAGTGGGAAGTTGCCCATATTTTACTAGTAGGTACAGTGAAGTTTTGGTTTTCACATGGCTGCCAAACAGTTTTCCAGCAGCACAAAGGCTTCTAACAGGGACTTGCATTTTTTCCCATAGAACTGCAAGTTAGGAATAAAAGGGAGCTTTTGTTGAAGAGTGTAATTCCCTGACTAGGAATTGAACCCCAGATATTTGAGAGGCTAGACTTGACTTTCTAGAGCTACTTCATGTCTAACTGAAGCAATTGATGTTTCTCTAAAGGCTGTTAACACAAGATCTGAGCTTCTCATTTCCTTGTTTACTGTTCCCTTGATATTTTTAGCACAGTAAATTGATATAAAAGAGAAACAGAAAACATATTAAAACAATTTCCAGTATTATACATTGAGGCCACGCCTTTTTTTTAAATAGTTTTTCTTGCTATCTTGTTTTACTCTCCAAGGGGTTACAGAAATGTACAAGGGAGTAATAAGATGTGGTCAGAATCTTGAGCCTGAAGTAATCTCCATGAAAATGAAGAGGGCTGGGGAGGATTTAAGAAAGAAGCAGTTATCTGAACTACGGAACGCTGGTGAAGATGTAGAAAGAAGTAGAGAAACTACAGATCGCTGAAGTGGGGCAATCAGCTCCTGAAAAGTTAATTTCCCCCTCTCTTGGCAGGCTAGAAGAGACTCAACTCTCACAGGATGACAGAATTGTTCATTTGTCTTCTCTTCATGTTCTACATTTCCTGCCTCAAACCATTGAGAGGACAGAGGCAGATTTCATTCTGGTCTGAGAATACAAGGAAAAGAGTGACATCTAAGGCTACAAGATCAAACACCCAAAGTGAGGCACAAACCCCACAGCCCTGAAATTAAGGGTCACATACTTCTACCAGCTGAGCTAGTCAAGTCATGCTTGAAGGGCCCTCAAAAGCACAGACACTGTACAAGGAGCCCAAAGGAACTGTCTTTGCCAGCTAACATTCATTTTTGGACATTTGCCTTGTAGTGTAGTAAACTGCTCCATGTGGGAAAGTGCTATTGGTAGCAGTTACTGATAGGTTAGATTGTAAGAAACTGCTATTGTAGTAAACTGCTACCTGATGTAGCAAATGCCTACAGGTAGCAGTTTCTTGCACTATTATGTATGTGAAATTGATAGATGTAGAAATGTGCTATCTCTAGCAGCCATTGATATGTATAGAAACTGCTTTTGTAAAAAAATGCTACTTGATTTTTACATACTTGAAAACTGTATCATGTTTCAATCTTCCCTCATAGGTCATATTTCCTTAATTTTTTTTTCTTTTCTCTGGACGTTCTCCAATTTGTCCACATATTTCGTGAAATGTGGTGCACAGAACTGGACATCATACTCCAGTTGAGGCCTAATCAGCAACGAGTAGAGTGGCCATCCCAGAGTGATGTTCTGTATTTTTGCAGCAGCGTTACACTGTTCACTCATATTCAGCTTGTGGTCCACTATGACCCCCAGATCATCTTTCCTGTAATTTGCTACCACGTCCTTCCACTCATTCAGATGAGCTCTTTCGTTGCGGGTCACTTCCATGATTTCTGAAAATATTTCTTCTTGCGTCTTTTTTTTCCGCCGCCTTATCTGAGATAGTCTTCGGGACGGAGTAGGGAGGCTTGAAAAATTTGCAGCTGCATGAGGGAGGGAAAAAAGGGAGAGAAGTATTTAAAAAGATACATTTTACAGAACAGTGGTTATACTCTTTCACGATGAACAACACTATTCACCTTACATAGCACATGTGTTTTCACTACAAGGTCGCATTTTGCATCTTAATATTGAGTGCCTGCGGCTTTGGTGTTAGAGATCACAGACGCAGGTCCAGGCAGCAGAATTCGGCTTGCATGCGGCCTGGTAAGCCATTGTCTTTCGGCTTCTGCAGCCTTCATCTATCCAGCGCCCTCCTTTCCCAAATAGCAAGCAAAGCCCGTAGAGTGCTGTTTCTTTCCTGTTAACGTGCAGCAACAGAAACCACCCCCATGGCTGGTATCATGGAAGATCACTGCTAAACACCCCCTTTCCCCCCACCCCTCCCAACCGCATGGCTGGTAGCAGGAAAGATCCCTGCTAGCCAAACGCGGAAAAGCTCAGCGCCAATCGCCCCCGCCCTTCCCCCCGCTTGGCTACCTGCAGGGAAGGATTTCTTTTAAGCCACAGGCAAACAGCCCAGTAGGAAAGGCCATCTCTGTCCCCTTACTTAAATTCCTGAATTTCAACCAGGTTACCATGAACGATATCACTCTCCTGAGGATAACACAGCGAGATAAAGAACGGATGTTGCTTGAATGCCAGCAATCACTGGGACCATACGCAGCTAGGCTTTGTCATGCAATGATACCAGATTACTTGCTAGATGCATGGCGTGGTCAAGTGTCCTACCATGGAGGACGAAATAAAGCAGCGCTGCCCAGAAACCTTCTGCAAAGGCTTTTGGAGTACCTCCAGGAGAGCTTCATGGAGATGTCCCTGGAGGATTTCCGCTCCATCCCCAGACATGTTAACAGACTTTTCCAGTAACTGTACTGGCCGCGAATGCATCTCAAGTCCTCAGGGCAAATTAATCATTAAAAAATGCTTGCTTTTAAATCATGTCTTATATTTACAAGGTACACTCACCAGAGGTCCATTCCATGGCTTCATTGTCTGGGATAGTTGTTTGGGAGGGCTGGGAGGGTAATTCCGTCAGGGTGAGAAAAACTCCTGGCTGTTGGGGAGAACGGAGTGCTGTGTGATCTCTACAAGCTCGTCCTCCTCTTCCTCCTCATCTTCCCCGTCCACAGAATCCTCAGCCATGGCTGCGATTACCACCCCCATCTCGGAATCCACGGACAGGGGTGGGGTAGTGATGGCAGACCCCCCTAGAATTGCATGCAGCTCAGCATAGAAGCAGCATGTTTTCGGCCATGCCCTGGACTTTCTGTTTGCTTCTTTGGTTTTCTGGTAGGCTTGTCTGAGCTCCTTAACTTTCACACGGCACTGTACTGAGTCCCTGGTGTGGCCTCTCTGCATCATGGCCTTGGAAATTTTTTCAAATGTTTTTTCATTTCGTCTTTTGGAACGGAGTTCTGTTAGCACGGAATCCTCTCCCCATACAGCGATCAGATCCAGTACCTCCCATGCAGTCCATGCTGGAGCTCTTTTTCGATTCTCAGGAGACTGCATTGTTATCTGATGAGCTCTGCGTGGTCACCTGTGCTGATGATCTCTCCATGCTGGGCGAACAGGAAATGAAATTCAAAAGTTCATGGGGCTTTTCCTGTCCACCTGGCCAGTGCATCCGACTCCAGATTGCTGTCCAGAGCGGTCAAAATGGTGCACTGTGGGATAGCTCCCGGAGGCCAATACCATCGATTTGCGGCCACACTAACCCTAATCTGACATGGCAATACCGAATTGAGCGCTACCCCCCTCGTCGGGGAGGAGTACAGAAATCGGTTTAAAGAGCCCTTTATATCGATACAAAGGGCTTCGTTGTGTGGACGGGTGCAGGGTTAAATCGGTTTAACGCTGCTAAATTCGGTTTAAATGCATAGTGTAGACCAGGCCTTAGATTCATTCAGGTATTTTGGCTCAAGGCCTTACCGTACCCTACAGGAAAAAAGAGGCATATATAGCTTAACTCACCCGGACAGCTTTGAAAACCTCAAGCTAAGTTATTATCTTGGAGTCTCTGCACATTTTTGTGAAAGCCACATTTACTGACTGCTTTGCTCAAGGCTTCCTTGACCTCTCTGTTTCTCAGGCTGTAGATGAGAGGGTTTACCAGGGGAGTCAGGACTGTGTAGCAAAGAGAGAGCACTTTGTTCAGGTCTCTCAGTGTATCACGTTTCGGTAGCATGTAGACAATCATTATGGTTCCATAGAAAATTGTCACCACAATGAGGTGGGAGGAGCAGGTGGAAAAGGCCTTTTGCCTCCCAATGGTGGAAGGGATTTTCAGGATGGTGGCAATGATACACACATAGGATGTCAGGGTTAGTAGGAATGGAGGCCCAGTGAATACAGAGACTATTATGAAATCTAGCACTATGACCTGGTGGGTGTCACTACAAGAGAGTTCCATCAGTGGGATGGGATCACAATAGAAATGGTCAATTTCATTCGGGCCACAGAATAATAACTGTGATAGGAATGAGATTAAGATAATTAAAGCCAAACAACCATTTAACCATGACCCAGCAGCCAATTGGAGGCAAAACCTGCTATTCATAAGAGTTGAATAGTGCAGGGGTTTACATATCGCTAAATACCGATCATAAGACATCGCTGCTAGGAGATAGCATTCTGTACATGCCAGAGAACCACAGAAATACAGTTGTGTGAAGCAGCCACTGACTGAGATGGTTTTGTCCCCCGTCAGCAGACTGGCCAGCAACCTGGGCAGGATGGTTGAGGTGTAGCAGGTCTCCAAGCAGGACAAGTTGCCCAGGAAGAAGTACATGGGGGTGTGAAGGTGCTGGTCAGCCACAATGAGCACCACGATGAGGGTGTTCCCAGCCACGGTTGCCATGTAGATCACTTGGAACATCAGGAAGAGAAGAATTTTCAGGTCAGGGAGATCCCCAAATCCCAGGATGATGAATTCTGTGATGGCCGTTTGGTTTCTCCAGTCTCTGTCTGCCATGGTTTGAGTCCAGGAACAATAAATCAAGCTGTGCAATTGAATTGGAAGAACATAGAGTTCAAAGTTAGTTAAGTCTCATGAATTAATTCCATAAATATTTGGAAACTCCCCTTCCTGTCCTGCTTACACGCTGAAATTTTAAGGCTTAATTTTAGAGTTCAGAGCAAAGTGCCAGAAATCTCTGTTTATTTCTCAGGGTTTGAGAGAAGATGGGTGAGGTAAAACCTTTTATTGGACCAACTTCTGTTGGTGAGAGACAAGTTTTCGGCTATGCAGAGCTCTCCAGGGTTTGGCAGACAGGACTCTGGTTCCACTGAGGTTCTTGTCTTTCATCATTCTGCAGAAACAGGACTTTCTCATTAAAGAGACCTGCAGTTACCTGAAGAGATGAGCTGGTGCATGTGATCTACGTTTGGAAAATGGGCTTCCCCTTCAATTTAATAAGTGTAAATGCTCTCTCATATTTGTATTCTTTCTTCATGCTTTTCAATATGGTCCCACTTCAACCTTTCTCCCACTTGGTTCATTTTGTCCTCCAAAGCTTTGTAGCTAACAATGCTCTGTGTGACTCTTAATTATACAAGTCTATTCTACATCATTTTTTAGTCTAAGGATCCTTTGTGGAAAATATTTTAGATCATGGACAAACACCAGCCTACATTTTTGGAAGATGCCTGTCCAAGGTGATGGGCTGTTATAATGTACAGTAGAACCTCAGAGTTACGAACTGACCAGTCAACCACACACCTCATTTGGAACCGGAACTACGCAATAAGGCAGCAGTAAAGACCAAAAAATCCCCCAAACCCGCCAATACAGTACAGTACTGTGTCAAACATAAACTACTAAAAAAATAAAGGGAACATAAAAAAAAAGATGTTACAAGGTGAGGAAAGTGTTTCTTTGCTTGTTTCATTTAAATTAAGATGGTTAATAGCAGCATTTTTTTTCCAGATAGTAAAGTATTTCTGACCCTCCTCCCTCCTTCACTTCCTGTACTCTGCTGCCATCTAGTGTCCATTTCTCAGCATGACAGCCTATTACTCTGCTATCCTGTAGTGTATTCTTCTTTTCGCTTTCCCATTCTTAGCTCTTATGTCACCTGGTGCCCATTATTCAGTATAAAAGCCCATTTCTCACTACTCAACATCTGCTACTACCCACAGTTCATTACATAGCATCGAGGTCCTTTTCTCTTTAGTGCTCTTTACTCACCACTTATACACCATGATACAGCTTCACTTCCCTTTCCACTTCCCTCGGTTGGTCATTTGGCAGCACAACATCTCCTTTCTTGCTCTTCCTCCTTGGCTGCTGTTCACTGGGCAGCACCACTACACCTGTCCCATGCCTCTGCCCTCTAGTGGCCCTACACAGCATAATCTCATCTCTCCTCATTCCTTACTCACTGCCGGGTGTGTGCTGTTCCAAATTATAGCCACTAGGAACCAAATCACACAACATCATGACTGCAACATTAGTGACTACGAGACAACGTACAACAACAGTGGTTTTCAAAGCATTAGCAGGGGTTTCCCATCCATCCAGTGCATTTGTGTTGATGTGGAGTCTGCTTCCAATGGAAATACATAGATTGAATCTACCGTGACAAATCCCCATTGCTCTCCAGGCTGAGATTCTCAGAGGCGTCTAAGGAAGTTAAGAGTCCAACTCCCATTTCAAAGTGATTTGGGTTCCTAACACCATTAGGTCCCTTGGAAAATCCTTTCCACAGTGTTGGACCCCTACCATCATCACCATTGCCCAGCTCTTCTACCTCTGGCCAAGCCCTGATGTGCTCTCAGTGACTGAGCCAGCACTGCCATGTTAGGCATCACAGGGGTTCTGCCCGGTAGGTGGCAGCTGCTTCCTCTCGCCATAGGTTGCATCACGTCCCG